>NC_064641.1:930923106-931237689 GCF_023864345.2 Schistocerca serialis cubense | reverse complement strand
CGACCGCCTCTGGAACGTCTCTTTTCCGGTCGTCCCAGGGCAACGAGACCATTTGGGATTCGTGCCAAGCATTGGCTCGAGTCCCTTGGTGTGGAGCGTGTGACCCCCAACGACAAGGTTTCACTCGCCTGCCTCCCTGGTTGCTCCAGAGGCCCAGCGTACTTTTAGACTTGTGGAGTACTGGAGGAGCTGCACTCCTGCGTTTGTTTTTACCGCCTTATTTTATGATATTTTAAACCAGCGTCCCGACCATGTACCAGTATTTACGGATGGCTCTAAACAGGGGGACTCTGTTGGTTGTGCTGTTGTTTTCCCTGATCGACTCGTCAAGTTACGGCTTCCTGCGGCGTTTACCATCTTTGATGCCGAATTGTTTGCGATCTTGCGGGCATTGGGGCGGATGAGATGTGTTCCCAGTCGTAAGTTCCTCATCTGTTCTGACTCCCTGAGTGCCCTTCAGACCATGCAACACTTGTACCCGGCGGATACGGTCGTCCAGAACATCCATGATGCCCTACTCCACCTGCAGCGGCAGGGGAAGGAGGTTTCCTTCTGCTGGGTGCCGGGGCACTTGGGTATTAGGGGAAACGAGCTGGCGGATGTGGCTGCCAAAGATGCATGTTCCCTACCTCACGTTCCCCCCTGCGGGTTCGGGGATTAGAATAGGCCCACGGTATTCCTGCCTGTCGTAAGAGGCGACTAAACGGAGTCCATCCCCCTCACGGGGGCAGTTAGCGCCTGCGTCCGGAGACGGACGGTTCCACGACCTATCATCGTGGTCCTTTTGGTTTTTTACTTCTCGTTTCTTCCTTCCTTTTGTTGGTTCCTTTCTTTGCTCTTCTCCACCTCACTGTCTTCCGTACTCTTTTCCTTGCCTTCTCCCTGCCTTCTCATTGCCTTTTTCTCCTTGCCCTCTCATTGCCTTCTTCTCCTTGCCTTCTCATTGCCTTCTTCCCCTTGCTTTCTCATTGCCTTCTTCTCCTTGCCTTCTCTGGTCTCCGCCTCGGCGTTTGAGACAGTCTGTCCTCTTTCTCCCTCTCTCTCTTCTTTTTCCTCTTCTTCCTTCCTCCCTGTGTGTGCCTGAAGGCCGACCCACGCGTTCGCACGCGTAGCCGGTGACGGGGTAACGCGTAAGTCCCCGCCCTGGGTAGACATGTAAGGCACGCGCGTACCCCCTGGTAAAGGCCAGGCCCGGGGAGGGGTGATTGCCTGAGCTGATACCTTCTGACCATGCCGATTGGTCCCTCCGTCTGTTTCTCGGGAGATGTGACCTGAGGTGTAAACATTCACCTAAGGTGGGAGTGCCCTCTGAGAGGGTCCCCACAAGGAAGGAGCGCGCCATCCGAGACGCTGGCAATCATGGGGGATTCCTCCGCAATGGATTATACTCCATCTCTCTCGACTTCGACCCAAAAACGGAAACGTGACCAGCCAACAGTGACAAAAGTACTACCGCCTGCCCCACAGTTCCTCGTAGTTTCTCGATCTGAGGACGGAAAGGATTTTTCCTCTGTCAACCCTTTCGTTATTCAGAAGGGCGTAGATGCCATAGCCGGATCTGTCAAATCTTGTACCAGGTTGCGTAACGGCACCTTATTACTAGAAACTGAGAGTGCCTTTCAGGCACAAAAACTGCTTCGGGCCACCCTCCTGTACACGTTCCCTGTCCGGGTGGAGGCCCACCGAACTTTAAATTCGTCTCGTGGTGTAGTCTATACTAGCTCCCTCGACGGATTGACTGACGAGGACCTTCAATCATTCCTCGCTGAGCAGGGCGTGACGGCTGTCCATAGGGTCATGAAAAAGGTCAACAATGACCTTGTACCGACCCGGACAATTTTCTTGACCTTCGATAGTGTTAAGCTGCCATCGCGCATCAAGGCGGGCTACGAGGTTATTTCTGTTCGCCCCTATATCCCGACACCTACGCGCTGCTACCAGTGTCAGCGTTTCAATCACACTCGACAGTCTTGTTCCAATGCGGCTAAATGTGTCACCTGTGGCAGGGATGCCCATGAGGGTCACTGTCCACCTCCGTCTCCTCGTTGTGTGAACTGTCAGGGTGACCATGCCGCATCCTCCCGCGACTGTCCTGTCTATAAGGAAGAACGCTGTATTCAGGAAATTCGGGTCAAAGAGAAAGTGTCCACCTCGGCTGCTCGCAAGCTATTGGCTAGTAGGAAGCCCACGCTGCTCCCAGCGGGGAAATACAGTACTGTCCTCGCCTCTTCTCGGGCTACCCGGGAGGTAGCAACCCAGACATGCGATCTGACCTTCAGCACCACGGTCGTCCGTTCGGCCAGTGGTAAGATCGCGCGGTCGACGTCTCCTCTTCCTCCCATCACCCCACAGACACGAGCACCTTCCTCAGCTTCTGCTAAGACGAAGACACCGAAGTCAGATGCACGGGCCTTCAAGAAGGAACCATCCCGTGCAGACTTCCTCCGTACCTCGACCTCCCAGCCTTCGACCGGTACTTCCACTACACGTCCTTCCAAAAAGGGGCATAGGAAGCACAGTTCTCCTTCCCCGCCACGGCGCATTTCTTCTCTTGCGCCACCCAGCGGCTGCCGCCCCAGGCCGTCATCTGTTTCGCCTGGCCGCACCGCTGGTCGCCGTACATCTGGCCGTTCACTGGCGGAGGAAGCTCCCCCTCCTGGCCATCCTCCCGAGATGGCCGATGACCCTATAGACCCAATGGACGATGACTGTCCGCCTACTGATAGCGGCGGCAGTGCTCGCTCGAAGCCAGGCCCTAAGCGGCCTTCGAGGTGACCACTTCTCTCATCTTTCTTTTCTTATGATGGCACTTATTCACTGGAATACTCGCAGTATTCGCTCCAACCGAGGGGACTTGAAGTTGCTGCTCCGCTTGCACCGTCCGCTTGTCGTAGCCCTCCAGGAAACGAAGCTACGCCCATGCGATCAAATTGCCTTGGCACACTACACCTCTGTGCGTTTTGACCTACCCCCTGTGGTAGGTATCCCAGCTCATGGAGGGGTTATGTTGCTGGTCCGGGATGATATTTACTACGATCCCACCACGTTGCACACTGGCCTGCAGGCAGTTGCCATCTGTATTACTCTCCCCACTTTTACGTTTTCCTTTTGTACCGTTTACACTCCATCGTCATCTGCCGTTACCAGGGCAGACGTGATGCAACTTATTGCTCAGCTACCTGCACCATTTTTGTTAACTGGAGACTTCAATGCCCACCATCCCCTTTGGGGCTCTCCAGCATCCTGCCCGAGGGGCTCCTTGTTAGCAGACCTTTTCAACCAGCTCGATCTTGTCTGCCTCAATACTGGCGCCCCTACTTTTCTTTCGGACACATCTCACACCTATTCCCATTTAGACCTCTCTATATGTACTCCCCAACTTGCACGCCGGTTTGAGTGGTATGCACTTTCTGATACATATTCGAGCGACCACTTCCCGTGTGTTATCCATCTCCTGCAGCATACCCCCTCTCCGTGCTTCTCTAATTGGAGCATCTCCAAGGCAGACTGGGGGCTCTTCTCTTCCAGGGCGACCTTTCAGGATCAAACCTTTACAAGCTGCGATCGTCAGGTCGCACACCTCACGGAAGTCATTCTCGTTGCTGCTGAATATTCCATCCCTCACCCTCCTTCTTCTCCACGTCGCGTACCGGTCCCCTGGTGGACCGCAGCGTGTAGAGACGCTTTACGTGCTCGTCGACGTGCTTTACGCACTTTTAAACGCCACCCTACAGTGGCGAATTGTATCAATTATAAACGATTACGTGCTCAGTGTCGTCGTATTATCAAAGAAAGCAAGAAAGCCAGCTGGGCTGCTTTCACAAGCACCTTCAACAGTTTTACTCCTTCTTCTGTTGTCTGGGGTAGCCTGCGCCGGCTATGTGGCACTAAGGTCCACTCACCAGTTTCTGGCTTGAAGGTCGCGAATGACGTCCTTGTGGCCCGTGAGGCTGTCTCCAATGCCTTCGGCCGCTTTTTCGCAGAGGTTTCGAGCTCCGCTCATTACCACCCTGCCTTCCTCCCCCGCAAACAGGCAGAGGAGGCTAGGCCACCTAACTTCCGCTCCTCGAATTGTGAAAGTTATAATGCCCCATTCACCATGCGGGAACTCGAAAACGAACGTGGCCGATCACGGTCCTCTGCTCCAGGGCCAGATTCTATTCATATTCAGATGCTGAAGAACCTTTCTCCTGCGGGTAAAGGTTTTCTTCTTCGTACATACAATCGCATCTGGATTGAGGGACATGTTCCCGCATGCTGGCGCGAGTCTATTGTTGTCCCGATTCCTAAGCCGGGGAAGGACAAGCACTTGCCTTCAAGTTATCGACCTATCTCGCTTACCAGCTGTGTCTGTAAAGTGATGGAGCGAATGGTTAACTCTCGATTGGTTTGGCTGCTCGAGTCTCGACGCCTACTTACCAATGTACAATGTGGATTTCGTAGGCGCCGCTCTGCTGTTGACCATCTGGTTACCTTGTCGACCTTCATTATGAATAACTTCTTGCGGAAGCGCCCGACCGCGGCTGTGTTCTTTGATTTGGAGAAGGCTTACGACACCTGTTGGAAGGCGGGCATTCTCCGCACCATGCATACATGGGGCCTTCGCGGTCGCCTCCCTCTTTTTATTCGTTCCTTTTTAATGGATCGACAGTTCAGGGTACGTGTGGGTTCTGTCCTGTCCGACACCTTTCGCCAGGAGAATGGGGTGCCACAGGGCTCAGTTTTGAGCGTCGCTCTCTTCGCCATCGCGATCAATCCAATAATGGATTGCCTCCCAGCTGATGTATCAGGCTCCCTTTTCGTGGACGATTTTACCATCTATTGCAGCGCGCAGTGTACACGTGTCCTGGAGCGCTGTCTTCAGCGTTCTCTTGACCGTCTTTACTCCTGGAGTGTCGCCAATGGCTTCCGTTTTTCTGCCGAGAAGACGGTCTGTATTAACTTCTGGCGATACAAAGAGTTTCTCCCACCGTCCTTACGACTCGGTCCCGTTGCTCTCCCAATCGTGGAGACAACAAAATTTTTAATCCTTACATTTGACAGGAAACTTAGCTGGTCTCCACATGTGTCATATTTGGCTGCCCGTTGTACCCGTTCTTTAAATGTCCTCCGTGTTCTCAGTGGTCTGTCGTGGGGAGCGGATCGAACCGTCCTACTTCGTCTGTATCAGTCGATCGTCCGCTCCAAGCTGGATTATGGGAGCTTCGTATACTCCTCTGCACGGCCATCCATCTTACGCCGCCTCAACTCCATACAACATCGGGGTTTACGACTTGCGATCGGAGCATTTTATACCAGTCCCGTAGAGAGTCTTCATGCTGACGCTGGCGAATTGCCACTCACCTACCGGCGCGATATACTGCTTTGTCGGTATGCCTGTCGGCTACTGTCAATGCCCGACCATCCGTCTTATCGTTCCTTTTTTGACGACTCTCTTGACCGTCAATACGGGTTGTATGTCTCTGCCCTCCTACCCCCTGGAGTTCGCTTTCGTCGCCTCCTTCAACGCCTTAATTTTTCACTCCCTGCAACCTTTCGAGTGGGCGAGAGCCGCACGCCACCTTGGCTCCAGGCTCAGGTCCGCGTTCACCTTGACCTCAGCTCGCTCCCAAAAGAGGTCACCCCCGGTTCGGTCTACCACTCCCGTTTTTTGGAACTTCGTTCGAAGTTCATCAACATGACTTTCATTTATACAGATGGCTCTAAGACCAATGACGGGGTCGGGTGTTCCTTTATTGTCGAGGCACAAAGTTTCAAATACCGGCTCCATGGCCATTGTTCGGTCTTCACAGCTGAGCTCTTTGCCCTCTACCAGGCTGTTCTTTACATCTGCCGCCACCGACATTCTGCTTATGTCATCTGCTCAGATTCCCTGAGCGCCATCCAGAGCCTCAGTGATCCGTACCCGGTTCACCCTTTCGTACACCGGATCCAACGCTCTCTTCAGCAGCTGGTGGACGTCGGTTCTCCAGTTAGCTTTATGTGGGTTCCGGGCCATGTCGGTATCTCTGGGAACGAAGCTGCAGATGCCGCGGCCAAGGCTGCGGTCCTCCAGCCTCGAACAGCTTCTTGTTGCGTCCCTTCGTCCGATTTTAGCAGGGTGATTTGTCGGCGCATCTTATCTCTGTGGCATGCCGATTGGGCTGCACTTACCGACAACAAGCTTCGGGCCTTAAAACCTCTTCCCGTGGCTTGGACGTCCTCCTCACGCCCTTCTCGGCGGGAGGAGGTCGTTTTTGCCCGGTTAAGAATTGGACACTGCCGGTTCAGCCATCGCCATCTGTTGACGGCTGCGCCGGCGCCGTTCTGCCCATGTGGGCACTTGCTGACGGTTAGACACATTTTAATGTCCTTTCCAGATCTTAACACACTGCGCCTCGATCTTAACCTGCCAAATACTTTCGATGCCATTTTAGCGGATGACCCACGAGCAGCTGCTCGTGTTCTTCGTTTTATCAATTTGACACACCTCGCTAAGGACATTTGATGATGCTGTTTTTTAATCCTATGCCTGTCAGTCTGTCTTTTATCGTGTTTTCCCTTTTAGTTGTTGTTTTAAACTTGTGCCTCGCGGTGCATTCTTAACGTAGTCAGGGCGCTAATGACCATTGAAGTTGTGCGCCCTAAAACCACAAAAAAAAAAAAAAAAAAAAAAAAAAATCCCTCACGTTGTTGACTGTGCCGTCCCCCTCCATGCTGTTACCTCCCTCCTGCGTTTTCGCGTTATGCGTCAGTGGGAAGAGGAGTGGTTGGCAGTCGGTGAAAATAAGCTGCGTCTGGTCAAGGCCACCACGCGGCCATGACGTACGTCCTACCAGTCATGCTGGCGGGATGAGGTTCTCCTGACTCGCCTCCGCATCGGGCACAGTCCCTTCACACATGGTTTTTTACTCCGGCGGGAGGATCCCCCCCTCTGCAGTGCTTGTGGCGTCCAGATTACTGTCCGCCACATTTTACTTGACTGTCTTTTATTCTCTGACCCGAGGGCGGTGGTTTCTTTGCCACCGGATTTGCCCTCTATTTTGAAAGACGACGCAACGTCTGTGTTTAAGGTTTTACGGTTTTGTGTCCTGCCCAATTTGTTGGCACGGCTTTTAGGGAAAGGTTTTTAATGTGCTGCTGGATGACTGGCTCACCCAGATTTCAGGTAAGAGGTAAATCAGTCAATTCTACCTCCTTGTTTCCCTTTGTTTTCTGTCCTCCCTTCCTTGTGTTTCCATTCCTTTTTTAGTGCACTCCTTCTCCTCCTGTTTTGCCTCTGTATGTGAGGATTTGGAACTGCGTCAGGTCTGTGTCTTTTAGCTGTTCCCCTTGTTCGTTGTTCGTCTTCGTCCCTTCACTGCATGTGTTCCTGTTTTTATGCGTTTGGGCGCTGATGACCCCGCTGTTTAGCGCCCGTAAACCTCAAACACACACACACACACATTTATCAAATGTGATAATCCTGGCGTTGTTGCAACCTTACCTTCAGAGAGCAGTGTGACAGAAGCACTCTGCAGCTTCATTCTGTAACAGTTCTTTCATGGTTATATAGGAGAAGCGAGCCAGTGGCTCTGTAGTAACTACACACACAGCGGGCACACTGAAAAAAGCTTTCTGAAGCTTCGTTTTTGAATATTTTACCTATGGTTATTTATCAAATGTGATAATCCTGGCGCTGCAACCTTACCTTCAGAGAGCAGTGTGACAGAAGCACTCTACAGCTTCTTTCTGAAAAATTTCTTACATTGTTATTTAGGAAATGCGATGATCGTGGCTCTGTAGTAACTACACAAACAGCGAGCACCGTGAGAGATGCTTTCTGCAGCTTCCCCTCAGGGGACTCAGCATTTATGTGCTGGGTACGGGCTTGGCGAACCCGGGATCCCCGAGCTGGGGACTGGTGTGTGCCGCCAGTCCTCTGACACCGTAAGCTCTGGGCATGCTTCAGCGACCACCGTGTGGCGCAACGGTGGAACGTTGTGTGTCGCAGGGACCGGGGATCTTGGCTTGATTGCCTGGATCGCGAGGATGGTCCAAACCTCTCTAGAAAACCCTTCAATCTTAAGGTGTGCTGCGCGCCGATAAGATGCATGGCTGTTGAGGTGGAACAGTCGCTAGCGGGCGACCTCTGAGGAACCTGCCGCACCTCAGTTGTATAAGGCTTACCCAGGCATGCGGCGCTCTGTCTGGGCTGACGTTTCGTTCCCCAGCTGCTCGTGGGACGCACATGGCAACCACGTATTTCCCTTCACCTACTTCGCAATCAGTCAAGCGCATGAGGGAGGCTAGTCCTCCAGATATGCAGATGGAAAAGAGTAACAGGGCTCATGGAGTCGTAAATGACAATGTTTTCATCGTGATTAAGAGGAAGGAGGGCTCATTTGAAAAAGTGTCTCCTTTCTACATACATAAAGGTTTAGAAGGACTCGCAGGTACACCGAAATCTATCAAACGCCTGAGGAATGGTACCCTGTTAGTTGAGACTACTAGGGCATCGCAAGTGGAGCTGCTTCGGAAGTCACCCAAGTTAGGCGAGTATGATATTACTGTCGAGTTGCACAATTCCCTCAACTCCAGTAAAGGTGTTGTCACCTGCCGTGATTTAATGGATATCGATGTTGACGAGCTGAAGCAAGAATGGGCAACACAGGGGATTGTAGACGTGGAACAAAGGACACGTAGGAATAATGGAGTTATTGAGAAATCTGCCACTTTCATTGTGACTTTCAATTCGCCTGTCATACCTGAACACGTTCTGGCTGGTTTCCTCCGACTTAGGGTTCGGCCTTATATACCTAACCCTATGCGCTGTTTCAAATGTCAGCGATTTGGCCATACGACAATGAGTTGTGGGGGTGAACCAACCTGCGGTGTCTGTGGCAAGGCAGCTCATGAAGCTGGGACCAACTGCACATCTCCAGCGCTGTGTATAAACTGCTCTGGGAGCCATCCCGTCTGGAGCAGAGACTGCCCCGTCTTTGCGGAAGAACGAAAAATTCAGGAGATCAAGGTGACAAAGCGGCTACCTTATGTGGAAGCCAAAAAAGAGTATAGGGCTACAAAACCCCCTGTCTTTGCCACATCCTATGCCTCCTTGGTGCACAACCGTGCGTCGCGAGTAGACGCTTCGACGCAGACCATGTCCAGCGTCGCAGTATCCTCCACCAATACCTGTACCTTTGTTTGTACCTGCCAGAGCACTCCCACTAACGATATAGCTATTCAGGCTGCTCCGTCTGCACCCACCGCTATTGCAGAGAAAGCTCCAGTGAAGCCTTCGAAGGCCCTCCAGGAACAGAGTGCCTCTCCACTTCCCCCATCCCCAGCTTCCACAAAGAAAACGGGACCAGGGAAAGGGGCACGGGGTTTGACGTCACACCTGCCAAAGGCACCATCGGATGTCGTCATGGCATCCCTGACTGATGAGGAGGACATCGTCATGGATTTTGATACCTCTTCCCCAGAACCTGGCAGCCCCTCTGCTGCCACTCGCTCTACAAGTGCCTCACCATCGCGGCGCAAAGACAGGGGGAAATCTAAACCGAAACGCTGATATGGCTCCCATACTTCAGTGGCATCTGAATGGAGTCAGACCTTGCCTTGCAGAATTGCGGCTGTTAGTACAGGCAAACCCCATTTGCATCTCTTTGCAAGAGACACATTTTAAAGAAACTGACACGCCTGTACTTACGGGATATAGTATGTACAGGCAAGACGACCTGACTGGTAATAGGGCTCAGGGTGGGGTGGCAGTGTTCATTAAGGACACATTCCACTCCTCACCTGTGACCTTAACCACGACGCTACAAGCGGTTGCAGCTCGGATCCTGGCCCAGGTTCATGTTACAGTGTGCTCCTTGTATTTACCACCCGCTGAGCTCATTGACAGTGAAGCCCTCGCATGGCTCATTGATCAGCTACCCCGTCCCTTTCTCATTTTAGGAGACTTTAATGCTCATAATGCATTATGGGGTTCCAACAAAACCTGCCCCAGAGGCCAGATGATTGAGCAGTTGCTCAGGACTTCCGACGTCACACTGCTGAACACAGGTCAGGCCACGCATGTCAGCACCGCCTCAGGTTCGTCTTCTGCCATAGACCTCTCTATTTGTTCGCCTGTGCTTGCGGACATTGCTCAGTGGGTCGTCGACGACGACCTTCATGGCAGCGACCATTACCCTATTTGGCTCCATCTGCCAGTTGAAATGGGTCGTGTCGCACAGCCGCCGAAATGGTTGTTCCGGAAGGGAAACTGGACGCTCTACCGGCAGTTGGCTGTTTTTGAACGGTGTGAAGGCGTCCAGGATTGGGTGGATCACATTACGGCGGTGATGCACCATGCCGCTGATGTATCCATACCAAAGTCAAAGGGAACACCTGTGAGGCAGCCTGTCCCTTGGTGGAATGACGACTGTCGTACCGCCATCAGAGACAGGCGGGCGGCTTTGATGAGATTCCGTCGGTGCCCCACTGCTGCGCATCTGACAACTTTCCGGATAGCACGGGCGCGGGCGAGGAAAATCGTTCAGGAGAGTAAACGGAGGTCTTGGCGTGAGTTCCTGAACTCCATCAATAGGTCCACATCTTCAAGCAAAGTATGGGAAGCCATTAGGAGGATCTCAAGGCGATACTCTCGACCGCCACTAGCCGCTATACGTGAGCGGGGGTGTCTCCTGACATCTCCGAGAGACATCGCCCGGGCGTTGGCAGAATCTTTTCAAACTATTACGGCCGATTCTAGCCAGGACCCCGAATTTCTGAGCTATCGGGGTACACAGGAGAGGGCTGGTTTTGATTTCCGTTCGCAGAACACTGAGGAATACAACCAGCCTTTCTCTTTGTGGGAGTTGGACTCTGCACTGTTCATATCTCGGGATACCGCACCTGGTCCGGACCTGATATCGTATAGCATGCTGCAGCAGTTGGATATGCGGTCAAAGGAAGTCCTCCTTCAACTTTTTAATGAAATTTGGAAGACAGGCGACTTTCCTAGTTCGTGGAAAGAATCGATTTTAATTCCGCTTTTAAAACCAGGGAAGGATCGGACCGAACCCAGTAGCTACCGTAGCATTAGTCTCACGAGCTGCGTCGGAAAGACATTTGAGCGTATGGTCAATAGGCGCCTGGTGTGGGTTCTCGAATCTAGATCCTTACTTACCCGCTGCCAGTGTGGATTCAGGAGGTATCATTCCACCCTAGATAACCTGATCCTACTCGAAACAGCGATACAAGATGCTTTCCTACGTAAGCAACACCTTATCGGGGTTTTCATCGACCTGGAGAAGACGTACGATACTACCTGGAGGCATACCATTTTGCGGCAGCTTTATGAGTGGGGTTTCCGTGGGCGTTTACCCACACTCATCCGATCCTTTCTGTCAGACAGGTATTTTATGTATAAGGTTGGGAATGTCCTGTCTGACCGTTTTAAGCAGGAGAACGGTGTCCCTCAAGGAAGTGTCCTCAGTGTGACAGCTTTCGCAATTGCCATCAATAGTATTGCGTCCACAGTGCGCCGGCCCGTGCAGTGCTCCTTGTTTGTGGACGATTTCTCCATTTTCTGTGCGTCTTCCTCCGTCACAGCTGCTACACGCCAATTACAGCTGACACTCGTGCGGTTGGAGAAGTGGTCTAAGACCACGGGCTTTAAATTCTCTTTAGAGAAGACCATTTGTGTAGATTTTAACCGTTCCCGTTCTCTTTTTAATCTCCCTGTTTTAAAACTAGGAGACACTGTTCTCCCCTTTATGGAAAAAGTGAAATATCTCGGGCTTATTTTTGATGAGTCCGGTTGCTAGTCTGTGTGATGAGGCGGGAGAGCCTCCGCTGTCCATTCGGCGTCTTCTCCTTGTGGTACGGCACGCGTACAGGACCAAGTCCACTCCTCTTTCATTGGCGTCCGACACTTTTCCCCAGCTGGCACTGGCACGTCTCTTCCGCCACCGTCCGGCGGCGACAAAGCCGTTTGGCAACCGTGCAAAGGAGAGTCTCGAGTCGGTACACCCGGAGGGCATTAAGGTCCTCCACCAGGGATGGAGTAGGGGATCTCCCTGGCGACTACAAAGGCCAAGATTACTTCTTGATCTGGCTGCTTACAGGAAATATTGTACCCCGGACCACCTTTTTAAAATTAAACTTACTGAGGTTTTAGAACGCCATTCCGATTTTACTCCTGTTTACACGGATGGTTCTAAACAGGGGGATTTTATGGGCTGCTCTGCTGTTTTTCCCAATACTGTCCATCGGATAGGGCTCCCAGAGCAGTTCTCAGTTTACTATGCAGAACTGTTTGCCATTCTGCAAGCATTAGAGCATATGCGCCGACATCGTGGCACGAAATTCATCATCTGCTCCGATTCCCAAAGTGCTCTACACGCTCTTCAACAAATGTACCCAGCAGATCGGATGGTGCAAGAGGTGCAGGACGCACTCCTGCTCTTGCAACAGCAGGGTAAGGATGTGATTTTCTGCTGGGTTCCAGGGCACATAGGGATTCCTGGAAATGAACTTGCAGATGCGGCTGCCAAGGAGGCTTGCTCCATCCCACCTCCTGCTCGCTGTTCCGTCCCCCTGCAGGCCATTATGTCTTTCGTGACTCGGAAGGTCATGCGTTGGTGGGAGGCTCAGTGGCTGGACGTGACGGATAATAAGTTGCGAGCGGTGAAGGACTCTGTCCGACAGTGGCTCACCTCCTTCCGACAACGACGCGCTGAGGAAGTAGCCCTTACACGGCTTAGAATAGGACATTGTCCTTTGACACATGGTTTTCTGTTACGTCGTGAGGAGCCACCAACGTGTCAGACATGTGGGGCACAGTTGTCGATACGGCATATTTTAACTGAGTGTGTTTTGTATGCAGGTTTGAGGGAAGATTTCAGTTTCCCACCAGACCTACCCTCTCTTTTAACTAATAATGAGGCGAGTGTCACTAGAGTTTTACGTTTTTGTGTGATGTCTGGCCTTCTTCCCAAAATATTGGGATTGAAGTCTTAATGTGCTGTCCAGTGGTTTGGTCACCCATTATTTGTAAGTGGTCACTCAGCCACCGTTACTTATTTTTCCCTGTTTGTCCTGCCATTTTATTTTTAGTTTTATCTCCCTGTTTTGATGTGCTGTGTCCAATCTTGCAATTTGAACAATACCACTTCTCTCACGATTCCGCTCTGAATTGAACTTTTGGGAACTGGCGCTGATAACCTCGCTGTTGTGCGCCCTAAAACACTAATCATCATCATCATCATCTGCAGCTTCGTTTTTGAATATTTCACCTACTGTTATTTAGCAAATGTGATAACCCTGGCGTTGTTGCAACCGTACCTTCAAAGAGCAGTGTGACAGAAGCACTCTGCAGCTTCAATCTGAAATAGTTCTTACATGGTTATATAGGAGAAGCGAGACCGTGGCTCTGTTGTAACTACACAAACAGCGGGCACACTGAAAAGAGCTTTCTGCAGCTTCGTTCTTGAATATTTCACCAATGGTTATTTATCAAATGTGATGATCATGGCATTGTTCCAATCTTACCTTCGGAGAGCAGTGTGACAGAAGCACTCTGCAGCTTCTTTCTGAAAAACTTCTTACATAGTTATTTAGGTAATGCGATGATTGTGGCTTTGTAGTAACTACACAAACAGCGAGCACTGTGAGAGGTGCTTTCTGCAGCTTCGTTTTTGAATATTTCACCTATGGTTATTTATCAAATGTGATAATCCTGGCGTTGTTGCAACCGTACCTTCAAAGAGCAGTGTGAGAAAAGGACTCTGCAGCTTCTTTCTGAAAAATTTCTTACATAGTTATTTAGGAAATGCGATGATCGTGGCTTTGTAGTAACCACACAAACAGCGAGCACTGTGAGAGGTGCTTTCTGCAGCTTCGTTTTTGAATATTTCACCTATGGCCCCCCCTGCGGGTTCGGGGGTTAGAATAGGCCCGCGGTATTCCTGCCTGTCGTAAGATGCGACTAAAAGGAGTCTCACATGTTTCGGCCTTATGTGATGGTCCCCTCTCGGGTTTGACCTCCATCTTTCTAAATTTATCCGAAGAGCGAGCCAATTGGGGAAGGGCGCCTTACATGGTGCACTGCATCCGTCGTGCAATTAGACCTTTAGCCGGATTTCTCGTCGTTGCAATGGTGTCCCGCTCGTTTTCGATCTCTTGGGAGAGGATACGCCCCCGGGTGCGAATACCACGCTGCAGTGTTTCTTTTCACTGCGACGACGACCTTGGACATTTTTGCACCCAAGATCCAGCACGGTAGGCAGCCCGTTGTGGTGGGGCCGCCATGTACCCTCTTGGTTGTAGCCCCCTGACAACACAGGGATCGCTCTACTGATGCCTGCGCCGTTAACTCCCCACGTATGCCGAGGAGTGGATGCCTGTCCTCCTGGGGTATCGGGACTCCCGGCAACGGCCATCCTGCCAGGTGGCCTTTGCTGAGGCTGGGTGGCGCCCGTGGGGAGGGCCCTTGGTCGGAGTAGCTGGCATCAGGGCGGATGACCCGCAATGAAGCGTGGTACATCATCTCTCGCTGGCGGCCTGCCGCCAGCAGTCTCTAAGCGTTCTCGGGCTCAATTTAATGCTCAGAAGTACGATCCGAAAACGTTCCCCTCCCTGGCCACGCCGTGGGAAGAGCGTAAGTCTCAGGATGGAGGTAACAGTTATTCGCCCCGATTCTTAGTTTGTACGAGAGCTGATGGGGAGTCTTATCTCTCCACAAGGCCTCAGTTCTTCGTCGAGCATTTAGAGGACAAGTTTGGGGAGGTGGAGGGCTTGTTTAAAATGCGCTCTGGGTCAGTACTGATACAAACGGCATCCTCCGCCCAGTCACGCAGGTTACTTGCTTGGGACAAGTTGGGGGATGTTAACGTTACTATTACACCACATAAGAGTTTAAATATGGTCCAGGGTGTTATTTTCCATAGGGACCTCCTTTTCCAGTCTGATGACGAGCTGCGCGCCAACTTAGAACGTAGAGGTGTTCATTTCGTCCGGCGCGTTCATTGGGGTCCGAGGGACAATCAGGTTGCTACCGGTGCCTTCATCTTGGCCTTCGAGGGTGTTACGTTACCGGAAAAGGTCAAGGTGATGGTCTACCGATGTGACGTCAAACCCTATATCCCTCCCCTGATGCGGTGCTTCAAGTGCTGGAAGTTCGGCCATATGTCTTCCCGCTGCACTTCCAGCCTCACATGTCGAGATTGCGGATGCCCATCTCATCCCGATACTTCACGTGCCCCGCCTCCCATCTGCGTCAACTGCGGGGAGCACCATTCACCTTGCTCGCCAGACTGCAAAGTCTTTCAGAAAGAGCGCAAAATCATGGAATATAAGACCCTGGACCGGCTGACCTATACTGAGGCCAAAAGGATATATGACAGACTCCATCCTGTGAGAATGACATCTTCTTATGCAGCTGCTACAACACCTGTTCTAGCCCCATCAGTTTCGAGACTTCCAGCCAGCTCGATAAGCAGTCAGACTCCTCCTGCCCCCTTGCCAGTGGGGGGCTCTACCCACCGGGTTGCTCCTGCGCCACCTACCTCAGGGGCAACACCATTCCCCCCATCAGGGACGTCCATCCCTGCTTCTAAGGCGGAGAAGTGTCCAACTTCTTCGGCTTCTCACGCTCGCAAGTGGTCCCTCGGGTCCCTCCCTTCCCAGGTTTCCACCAGTGGGAAGGCTGACGACCGACAGTGGCGTAAGTGCCCGCAATCAGCTGGTCGACGGGCTTCACGATCCTCCTCAGTCCCGGAGACTGAATCGGTGAAGCCCTCCCAGCCAGTTAAACCCAAGGAGCAGCGTGAGAAATCAAAGAAGAAGAGCTCTAAGGCCAAGGAACTCGCGGTGGCAGCCACCCCAACGCCACCTTCCAGATCTGCGTCTGAGGACGAGGTGGAGATCCTGGCGTCCGCTGAGGACCTCGATCTCGCCGGTCCCTCAGACGCCATGGATAGCGCTAGCACAGGTGCTCAATCGGAGGCAGCAGGTGACCCAGCGGCGTAATCTGCCTTCCCAGTACCGTCACGCCTTTGTCCGCCATGGACACTACCATCCTCCAGTGGAACTGCGGCGGTTTTTTCCACCATTTAGCTGAGCTTCGCCAACTTCTCAGCCTTCGCCCTTTCTTCTGCATTGCTCTCCAGGAAACTTGGTTTCCAGCGATGCGAACCCCCGCCCTCCGTGGCTATCGGGGTTATTACAAGAACCGAGCAGCTTATGAAAGGGTGTCTGGTGGCGTCTGCATATATGTCCTTCACACTCTGCACAGCGAGTCTGTCCCTCTCCAGACGCCTTTAGAGGCTGTCGCTGTACGCGTGCGGACGCCACAGGCTGTTACCGTCTGCAGTCTTTACATTCCACCGGATGGTGATGTCTCGCAGCCTATCGTGGCTGCACTGGTCGCCCTATTGCCGCCACCTTTCTTGCTATTGGGCGACTTCAACGCCCATAACCCTCTGTGGGGTGGGTCAGTGGCCACAGGTCGAGGCGCCATCGTTGAGCATTTCTTGCCGCAGCTCGATCTCTCGCTGTTAAATGATGGTGCCTTCACACACTTCAGGGTGGCGCATGGCACCTACTCCGCCATTAACCTTTCCATCTGTAGCCATAGCCTCTTACCGTCTGTCCAATGGAGTGTGCATGACGACCTGTGTGGTAGTGACCACTTTCCGCTCTTTTTGTCACTACCACAGCGTCACTCTTCTCATAGCCCTAGCAGATGGGCTCTGAATAAGGCTGACTGGGATTTGTTCTCCTCCACTGCCTCTTTTGAGCCTCTCTCTACTGATGACATTGATGCGGTGGTTCAATCGGTCACCACCGGAATCGTTACTGCCGCCGAATCTGCCATTCCCCGTTCTTCTGGGTCCCCTAGGCGGAAGGCTGTGCCTTGGTGGTCGCCTGCGATCGCCGAAGCGATTAAAGATCGCCGGCGGGCGCTCCAACGTCACAAGCGACATCCCTCCTTAGCCCACCTTATCGCCTTCAAACGGCTGCGTGCGCGGGTTCGCCTCCTTATCCGCCAAGGCAAAAAGGAGTGCTGGGAGCGGTATGTGTCCACCATTGGCCTCCATGTCACTCCCTCGCAGGTCTGGGCCAAGATTCGACGCGTCTACGGCTATTGGACCCCTGCCAGCGTCCCTGCGCTCTCACTGAATGGAGCCGTTTGTACCGACTCCGACGTCATTGCAAATCGCTTAGCAGAGCATTTTGCTATGAGTTCCGCTTCTGCGAATTACCCCCAGGCCTTCCGCTCCATTAAAGAGCGGATGGAACGTCGGAGCCTTTCGTTTCACACCAACCACCCAGAATCTTACAATGCTCCATTAAGTGAGTGGGAATTTCGCAGTGCCCTAGCTGCTTGTCCTGATACCGCTCCTGGGCCAGATGGCATCCACTGTCAGATGCTGAAACACCTTTCAGTGGACTGCCAGCGGCGCCTTCTCGATCTTTACAACCGTCTTTGGGTCGAGGGGGAGTTTCCGTCGCAATGGCGGGAAGGCATTGTCATCCCCGTTTTGAAACCTGGAAAGACCCTTCTGGAGGTGGACAGCTACCGTCCCATTAGCCTCACCAACGTTCTTTGCAAGTTGCTTGAACGGATGGTGAGCCGGCGCTTGCAATGGGTACTGGAGTCTCAGGGCCTTCTGGCTCCGTCTCAGGGTGGGTTCCGTAAAGGCCCTCCGCCACCGACAATCTGGTGAGCCTGGAGTCGGCCATCCGTACTGCTTTTGCCCGCCATCAGCACCTGGTCGCTGTCTTTTTCGACATGCGGAAGGCGTACGATACGACATGGCGTCATCACATTCTTTCTACGCTTCATGGATGGGGTCTGCGGGGTCCTCTGCCAATTTTTATCCGCAATTTTCTGTCGTGTCGTACCTTCCGCGTGCAAGTCGCGGTCTCGTATAGTTCCTCCCACGTCCAGGAGAACGGTGTGCCACAGGGCTCTGTGTCTGTCTGTTTTTAATAGCCATTAACGGGCTTGCTGCGGCCGTGGGAAATTCTGTCTCCGCTTCCCTGTATGCTGACGACTTCTGCCTTTACTACAGCTCTACTGGCATTGCAGCTGTTGAACGTCAGCTACAGGGCGCTATCCGTAAGGCGCAGTCTTGGGCTGTAGCGCATGGGTTTCTGTTTTCGGCAGCCAAGACCCGCGTTATGGATTTCTGCCGGCGCCGTACAGTCCATCCTGAGCCGCGGCTTTATCTTGCCGACGAACTCCTTGCTGTGGTGGAGACCCACAGGTTTTTGGGGGTGGTTTTTGATGCCCGGTTGACTTGGCTGCCTCATATCCGGCAGCTGAAACAGACGTGTTGGCGGCATCTAAACGCTCTGAGATGCTTGAGCCACACCCGCTGGGGCGCCGACCGCTCTACCCTGTTGCGGCTCTACCAGGCGTTAATCCAGTCCCGTCTGGATTATGGGAGCCTGGCTTATGGCTCTGCATCCCCAACTGTGTTACGGGTGCTGGACCCAATTCTCCACAGCGGGATACGCCTTGCCACTGGTGCTTTCCGCACCAGCCCTGTGGACAGCGTCCTAGTGGAGGCAGGTGTACCTCCACTGCGGGTACGACGCCAACAATTACTGGCTGCTTATGCTGCCCATGTTTTTAGTTTGCCCGGGCATCCAAATTACCGTGTCCTGTTCCCGCAGTCGGTCGTCCATCTGCCGGACCGTCGGCCCCGGTCGTGTTGTTCGATCGCCGTACGCGCCAAGGAGCTTCTCTGCGGGCTTGGGTTTTTCCCTGTTCCGCCTCCTTTCCAGGCGCCTCTGCGTACACCCCTGTGGTGTGTTCCTCGCCCTTGCCTTCGGCTCGACTTGGCACAGGGCTCGAAGGACTCGGTCCCGCCAGAGGCCTTCCGCCCCTGCTTTTATTCCATCCTTGCCACGTATCAGGGCTCTGGAATCGTTTACACCGACGGTTCGATGGTTGCTGGTCGTGTCGGGTATGCGCTAACTCTAGGGGACCATTCCGAACAACGGTCCGTGGCGGCTGGCTGCAGCGTTTACACTGCTGAGCTAGTCGCCATCTTTCGAGCCCTAGAGTATATCCGCTCCTGCTCAGGTGAGTCCTTCGTGATCTGTAGCGATTCCCTGAGCGGTTTACGAGCTCTCGACCAATGTTTTCCTCGTTCTCGTCTGGTGATGGCTATCCATGAGTCCCTGCATACTCTTGCGCGTTGCGGCCGCTCTGCGGTCTTCGTGTGGACCCCAGGCCATGTTGGGATCCCCGGCAACAAGAATGTTGACCGGCTGGCGAAAGAGGCGACTAGTGCACCATCTCTGGACGTTGGCCTCCCGGAGACAGATTTGCGAGCGTTGCTACGCCGCAAAATTCTGGACCTTTGGGACACCGCATGGCGCGCGCTGCCTTCACGCAACAAACTTCGGGCCATCAAGGGGGCTACCGGTGTGTGACGCTCCTCCTTGCGGGTCTCTCGCAAGGAGTCTGTTGTCCTCTGCCGTCTGCGCATTGGGCACACTCGGCTTACGCACGGCCACTTATTGCGCCGTGAGGACGCGCCTCTCTGTCGCTGCGGCTCCGTTTTATCCGTGGTTCATGTTTTATTGGAGTGTCCATTTTTAGCTGCGCTCAGGCAGTCGTTCGCACTGCCGGACTCGCTCCCTGCCCTTTTAACAGATGACTCGGCTATGGCTCACTTAGTTTTACGTTTTATTCGGGCAGGGTGTTTTTATTCTTTAATCTGAGTTTTTCTGTTTTTATTTCATTGTTTTGTGTTGATTCTGGCCTTTGGCCTATGATTTTCAACTGATTTTTTTTTTTTTTTTTGTGTTTCTAAGTGGTTGGCTTTTCCTTTTTTATTTCTATGGTCGGCCAACCACCGTCACACTCTGTGTGGTTTTAGTTCATTTTGTCTTGTCCTTGTCTCAGTTTCTCTTGTTCTGTATCGTCTGTGATCTCTACTGTTCCTCGTTTTTATTCTCTGTGGGTGTTCTTTGTCTTTGGAAAAAGAGACCGATGACCATAGCAGTCTGGTCCCTTTAATCCCCCAAACCAACCAACCAATCACCCATGGTTATTTATGAAATGTGATAATACTGGCGTTGTTACAACCGTACATTCATAGAGCAGTGTGACAGAAGCACTCTGCAGCTTCATTCTGAAATAGTTCTTACATGGTTATATAGGAGAAGCGAGACCCTGGCTCTGTAGTAACTACACAAACAGCGAGCACACCGAAAAAAGCTTTCTGCAGCTTCGTTTTCGAATATTTCACCTATGGTTATTTATCAAATGTGATAATCCTGTCTTTGTTGCAACCATACTTTCAGAGAGCAGTGTGACAGAAGCACTCTGCAGATCTTTCTGAAATAGTTCTTACATTGTTATATAGTAAATGTGATGATCGTAGCTTTGTAGTAACAACACAAACAGCGAGCACTGTGAGAGAAGCTTTCTGCAGCTTAGTTTTTGAATATTTCACCTATGGTTATTTATCAAATGTAATAATGCAGCCGTTGTTGCAACCGTACCGTCAGAGAGCTGTGTGACAGAAGCACTCTGCAGCTTCTTTCTGAAATAGCTCTTACATGGTTATATAGGAAATACGATGACCGGGGCTTTCTGGTAACTACACAAACAGTGAGCAGGGTTAGAGAAGCTTTCTGCAGCTCCGTATTTGAATATTTTTCATATTGTTATAATCAAATGTGATAATCATGTTGTTGTGGCAACCGTACCTTCAGAGAGCAGTGTGACAGATGACCCTGCAGCTCCTTTCTGAAATAGTTCTTACATGGTTATAAAGGTAATGCGATGACCTTGGCTCTGTAGTAACTACACAAACAGCGAGCACCCTAAAAAAAGCTTTCGGCAGCTTCGTTTTTGAATATTTCACCTATGGTTATTTATCAAATGTGATTGTCCTGGCGTTGTTGCAACCTTACCTTCAGAGAGCAGTGTGACAGAAGCACTCTGCAGCTTCTTTCTGAAAACTTCTTACATTGTTATTTAGGAAACGCGATGATCGTGGCTCTGTAGTAACTACACAAACAGCTAGGACCGTGAGCGAAGCTTTCTGCAGCTTCGTTTTTGAATATTTCACCTATGGTTATGAATCAAATGTGATAATCCTGTCTTTGTTGCAACCATACTTTCAGAGAGCAGTGGGACAGAAGCACTCTGCAGATCTTTCTGAAATAGTTCTTACATTGTTATATAGGAAATGTGATGATCGTGGCTTTGTAGTAACTACACAAACAGCGAGCACTGTGAGAGAAGCTTTCTGCAGCTTAGTTTTTGAATATTTCACCTATGGTTATTTATCAAATGTAATAATCCAGGCGTTGTTGCAACCGTACCGTCAGAGCTGTGTGACAGAAGCACTCTGCAGCTTCTTTCTGAAATAGCTATTACATGGTTATATAGGAAATACGATGACCGGGGCTTTCTGGTAACTACACAAACAGTGAGCAGGGTTAGAGAAGCTTTCTGCAGCTTCGTTTTTGAATATTTTACATATTGTAATATATCAAATCCCCCCCATGAACCATGGACCTTGCTGAGGCACGCAAGCCTCCCCATCAACGGCAATACAGATGGCCGTACCGTAGCTGCAACCACAACGGAGCGGTATCTGTTGAGAGGCCACACAAACAAGTGGTTCCTGAAGAGGGGCAGCAACCTTTTCACCTTTTCAGTAGTTGCAGGGGCAACAGTCTGGATGATTGACTGATCTGGCCTTGTAACATTAACTAAAACGGCCTTGCTGTGCTGGTACTGCGAACAGCTGAATGCAAGGGAAACTACAGCCGTAATTTTTCCCGAGGACATGCAGCTTTACTGTATGATTAAATGATGATGGCGTCCTCTTGGGTAAAATATTCCGGAGGTAAAATAGTCCCCCATTTGGATCTCCAGGCGGGGACACCTCAAGAGGACGTCGTTATCAGTAGAATGAAACTTGCGTTCTACGGATCGGAGTGTGGAATGTCAGATCCCTTAATCGGGCAGGTAGGTTAGAAAATTTAAAAAGGGAAATGGATAGGTTAAAGTTAGATATAGTGGGAATTAGTGAAGTTCGGTGGCAGGAGGAACAAGTCTTTTGGTCAGGTGATTACAGGGTTATAAATACAAAATCAAATAGGGGTAATGCAGGAGTAGGTTTAATAATGAATAAAAAAATAGGAGTGAGGGTTAGCTACTACAAACAGCATAGTGAACGCATTATTGTGGCTAAGATAGACACAAAGCCCATGCCTACTACAGTAGTACAAGTTTATATGCCAACTAGCACTGCAGATGATGAAGAAATAGATGAAATGTATGACGAGATAATAGAAATAATTCAGGTAGTGAAGGGAGACGAAAATTTAATAGTCATGGGTGACTGGAATTCGTCAGTAGGAAAAGGGAGAGAAGGAAACATAGTAGGTGAATATGGATTGGGGCTAAGAAATGAAAGAGGAAGCCGCCTGGTAGAATTTTGCGCAGAGCATAACTTAATCATTGCTAATACTTGGTTCAAGAATCATAAAAGAAGGTTGTATACCTGGAAGAATCCTGGAGATACTAAAAGGTATCAGATAGATTATATAATGGTAAGACAGAGATTTAGGAACTAGGTTTTAAATTGTAAGACATTTCCAGGGGCAGATGTGGTTTCTGACCACAATCTATTGGTTATGAACTGTAGATTGAAACTGAAGAAACTGCAGAAAGGTGGGAATTTAAGGAGATGGGACCTCGATAAACTGAAAGAACCAGAGGTTTTAGAGAGTTTTAGGGAGAGCATAAAGGAACAATTGACAGGAGTGGGGGAAAGAAATACAGTAGAAGAAGAATGAGTCGCTCTCAGGGATGAAGTGTTGAAGGCAGCAGAGGATCAAATATGTAAAAAGATGAGGGCTAATAAAAATCCTTGGGTAACAGACGAAATATTGAATTTAAGTGATGAAAGGAGAAAATATAAAAATGCAGTAAATGAAGCAGGCAAAAAGGAAAACAAACATCTCAAAAATGAGATCGACAGGATGTGCAAAATGGCTAAGCAGAGATGGCTAGAGGACAAATGTAAGGATGTAGAGGCTTGTCTCACTAGGGGTAAGATAGATATTGCCTACAGGAAAATTAAAGAGACCTTTGGAGAGAGAACAGGACCACTCGTATGAATATCAAGAGCTCAGATGGCAACCCAGTTCTAAGCAAAGAAGGGAAAGCAGAAAGGTGGAAGGAGTATATAGAGGGTTTATACAAGGGCGATGTACTTGAAGACAATATTATGGAAATGGAAGAGGACGTAGATGAAGATGAAATGGGAGATAAGATACTGCGTGAAGAGTTTGACAGAGCACTGAAAGACCTGAGTCGAAACAAGGCATTGGGAGTAGACAACATTCCATTAGAACTACTGATGGCCTTGGGAGAGCTAGTCATGACAAAACTCTACCATCTGGTGAGCAAGATGTATGAGACAGGCGAAATACCCACAGACTTCAAGAAGAATATAATAATTCCAATCCCAAAGAAAGCAGGTATTGACAGAGGTGAAAATTACCGAACTATCAGTTTAATAAGTCACAGCTGCAAAATACTAACGCGAATTCTTTACAGACGAATGGAAAAACTGGTAGAAGTGGACCATGGGGAAGATCAGTTTGGATTCCGTAGAAATGTTGGAACACGTGAGGCAATACTAATCTTACGACTTATCTTAGAAGATAGATTAAGAAAAGGCAAATCTACGTTACCAGCATTTGTAGACTTAGAGAAAGCTTTTGTCAACGTTAACTGGAATACTCTCTTTCAAATTCTGAAGTTGACAGGGGTAAAATACAGGGAGCGAAAGGCTATTTACAATTTGCACAGAAACCAGATGGCAGTTATAAGAGTCGAGGGGCATGAAAGGGAAGCAGTCGTTGGGAAAGGAGTGAGACAGGGTTGTAGTCTCCCCCCGACGTTATTCGATCTCTATATTGAGCAAGCAGTAAAGGAAACAAAAGAAAAAATCGGAGTAGGTATTAAAATTCATGGAGAAGAAGTAAAAACTTTGAGGTTTGCCGATGACATGGTAATTCTGTCAGAGACAGCAAAGAACTAGGAAGGGCAGTTGAACGGAATGGACAGTGTCTTGAAAGGAGGATATAAGATGAACATCAACAAAAGCAAAACAAGGATAATGGAATGTAGTCGAATTAAATCAGGTGATGCTGAGGGGATCAGATTAGGAAATGAGAGACTTTAAAGTAGTAAAGGAGTTTTGCTATTTAGGGTGTAAAATAACTGATGATGGTCGTAGTAGAGAGGATATAAAATGTAGACTGGCAATGGCAAGGAAATTGTTTCTGAAGAAGAGAAATTTGTTAACATCGAGTACAGATTTAAGTGTCAGGAAGTTGTTTCTGAAAGTATTTGTATGGAGTGTAGCCATGTATGGAAGTGAAACATGGACGATAACCAGTTTGGACAAGAAGAGAATAGAAGCTTTCGAAATGTGGTGCTAGAGAAGAATGCTGAAGATAAGGTGGGTAGATCACGTAAGTAATGAGGAGGTATTGAATAGGATTGGGGAGAAGAGAAGTTTGTGACACAACTTGACTAGAAGAAGGGATCGGTTGGTAGGACATGTTTTGAGGCATCAAGGGATCACAAATTTAGAATTGGAGGGCAGCGTGGAGGGTAAAAATCATAGAGGGAGACCAAGAGATGAATACACTAAGCAGATTCAGAAGGATGTAGGTTGCAGTAGGAACTGGGAGATGAAGAAGCTTGCACAGGATAGAGTAGCATGGAGAGCTGCAGCTCTCCCCGCAACGTCGGACAAGGCCGTGGTTGCTGACATTGGGGTACTTCCTGCCTCTTCCCCTATGGCGCCTTCTGCCCAGGCGAGTAAAGCTCCAACTGCTGACAAGGCTCTGCATTCTAAGCCCCCTAAGACAAAGACGCCGAAGGTGAAGATTTTGCCACCTGCGGAGACTGATCAGGGTCGGTCCGATGACGAGGCCATCGTACTGTCTGACATCTCCCGTGGGTCGTCATCGGAGCTGATGGACATTGATGTCGACCGGGGGCGCTCTTCTCGCCCCAGGAATAAATCTCCGCCCAGTACGGGCTCTCCTCCACAACACAGAGGCAGGGTGAAAGTTCAGCCACCCTGATCACTGGCTCCCATCTTACAGTGGAACCTGAATGGGTTCAGGACGCATGTCGCCGAATTACAGCTCCTTGTACGAGAGTGCCCTTTGTGCTTATGTCTCCAAGAGACACATTTTCGGGCCACTGATGCTCCTTCTTTACGGGGCTATACCGTCTATCGGAATGATGATCTGACGGGGGAAAGGGCAAAGGGTGGTGTTGCGGTTTTTGTCCGTGACATGCACCCCTCATCTGAGCTCCCTCTCGTTACAGACTTACAAGCAGTTGCAGTTGACCTTCTTGTGGGTCGGAGGCTCACAGTCTGTTCACTTTACTTACCTCCTCAGGATGCGATAGACTCTGAGGCTCTCACGGACCTTATTGGCCAACTTCCCCGCCCATTTCTTCTTCTGGGGGACTTTAATGCTTATAATGTCTTATGGGGCTCTTCGACTACTTGCCCCAGCGGTCGCATTCTGGAACGCCTCATGGTGTCTGAAGAACTGTGCATCCTCAACTCTGGTGCCCCCACTCATTTCTGTACTGCTTCTGGGTCGTCGTCAGCTATTGACCTTTCCTTTTGCTCTCCAGCACTAGCGGATTCTGCTCTATGGGAGGTTGATGCTGGCCTCCATTCTAGTGACTACTTCCCCCTTTGGATTCGCCTCCTGGATGAGGCTATTTCCGGTACCGCCCCGGTGGCACCTCTGCAGGGCTGACTGGACACTTTTCAGCCACCTGGCCGTTTTGGAACACCGTGACAGCGTCCACGAATGGGTAGACCATGTTACAGCTGTGATCTCCCATGCTGCTGAATTGTCAATCCCACGGTCATCCGGTCATCCCAAGAGGCGTCCTGTCCCTTGGTGGACCCCTGAGTGCCGCTCAGCCATCCGAGCCCGCCGTGCCGCTCTGCGCCGCTTCAAGTGCCGTCCCACAGCTGACAATCTTGCAGCCTTTCGGGTGGCAAGGGCTAAAGCGCGGCGCGTGATTAAAGAGAGCAAACGACGGTCATGGCAATCGTTCTTGAACTCCATCTCCCGCTCCACTAGTTCTACGAAAGTATGGGAAGCCATCAGGAGGATTTCCGGGAAACTCGGCCAGCTACCTGTCACGGCATTGCTGCATCAGGGAAGTCTCCTCACGGCGCCGAGAAACATTGCCCAGACACTGGCCATGCATTTTGCGGAATCTACCGCCACTGTTAACTGTGATCCAGATTTCTGCCGCTACCGCACTGCCATCGAGAGGGGTCACTTGGACTTCCGGTCTCCTAATTCTGAACCCTACAACTGCCCCTTCACAATGTGGGAACTGGATTCGGCGCTGTCTGTGGCTCATGATACTGCGCCTGGTCATGATCAAATCCGGTACGGCATGCTGCGGCACTTGTTACTGCCTTCCAAGGAAGTTCTCCTGAATTGTTTCAATATGATATGGTTATCCGGCACGTACCCTGACTCGTGGAGGGAAGCGATTTTGATACCCCTCCTCAAACCAGGGAGGGACGGAACGCATCCCAGTAGTTATCGAAGTATCGCCTTGACGAGCTGTGTCGGGAAGACGTTGGAACGCATGGTCAATCGTCGCCTGGTTTGGCTGCTCGAGACCAGGCAGCTCCTTAGCCCCTCGCAGTGTGGCTTTCGGAGATGGCGTTCCACTATAGACAACTTGACCCTGCTTGAGGCGGCCATCCAGCAGGCCTTCCTGCGTAACCAGCATTGTCTAGGTGTATTCTTTGACATTCATAAGGCGTATGACACTACTTGGCGCCGCCATATCCTCAATCAACTCCATGAGTGGGGCTTTCGTGGCCGTCTCCCCATCTTCATTCGGTCCTTTCTTTCCCACCGCCTCTTTCGCTATAGGGTTGGTGATGTGCTATCTGATTTGTATGTGCAGGAGAATGGTGTTCCTCAGGGAAGCGTTTTTAGTGTCACCCTCTTTGCCATCGCCATTAACAGTATCACGTCCACTATCCGGAGTCCTGCCCAATGCTCCTTGTTAGTGGACGATTTTGCTGTTTTCTGTTCTTCCTCCAGTCTTGTCACTGCTAGTCGGCAGTTGCAGCTTACGATACAGCGATTAGAGGCATGGACTGTGAAGACGGGTTTTACCTTTTCTGCCGACAAATGTGTGTGTGTTCATTTTAATCGCTCTCGACGTCTTTTTACCTCCCCTGAATTGCGTCTGAGGGACACCATTCTTCCTTTTAGCGACACTGTGCGGTTCCTGGGTCTCACTTTTGATTCCAAACTGTCGTGGTTGCCTCACCTTAAAGACCTCAAGGTGCGGGCCCTGAAGGCACTGAATATTTTGAAGTGTCTGAGCCATCGGTCCTGGGGTGCAGATCGGGCACGTCTGCTGCAGTTTTATAGGGCTTTCGTCCGATCGCGTCTGGACTATGGTTGCACCGTGTATGGGTCAGCAAGGCCTTCGTATCTGAAGATACTTGACGCAGTACACCATGAGGGTATCAGGCTGGCCACTGGTGCCTTCCGTACCAGTCCCATCCCCAGCCTGTGTGCTGAGGCAGGGGAACCGCCGCTCGCCATCCGGCGGCAACTCCTCATGGTGCGACGGGTGTGTCAATTTCTTGCCTGTCCTACATCCCCTGCGTACCCTACCGTTGCCCGACCGCCTCTGGAACGTCTCTTTTCCAGTCGTCCCAGGGCAACGAGACCATTTGGGATTCGTGCCAAGCATTTGCTTGAGTCCCTTGGTGTGGAGCGTGTGGCCCCCCAACGACAAGGTTTTACTCGCCTGCCTCCCTGGTTGCTCCAGAGGCCCAGCGTCCTTTTAGACTTGTCGGAGTACCGGAGGAGCTGCACTCCTGCGTGTGATTTTACCGCATTATTTTATGATATTTTAAACCAGCATCCCGACCATGTACCAGTATTTACGGATGGCTCTAAACAGGGGGACTCTGTTGGTTGTGCTGTTGTTTTCCCTGATCGTGTCGTCAAGTTACGGCTTCCTGCGGCGTTTACCATCTTTGATGCCGAATTGTTTGCGATCTTGCGGGCATTGGAGCAGATGAGATGTGTTCCCAGTCGTAAGTTCCTCATCTGTTCTGACTCCCTGAGTGCCCTTCAGACCATGCAACACTTGTACCCGGCGGATACGGTCGTCCAGAACATCCATGATGCCCTCCTCCACCTGCAGCGGCAGGGGAAGGAGGTTTCCTTCTACTGGGTGCCGGGCCACGTAGGTATTAGGGGAAACGAGCTGGCGGATGTGGCTGCCAAAGATGCATGTTCCCTCCCTCACGTTGTTGAATGTGCCGTCCCCCTCCATGCTGTTACCTCCCTCCTGCGTTTTCGCGTTATGCGTCAGTGGGAAGAGGAGTGGCTGGCAGTCAGTGAAAATAAGCTACGTCTGGTCAAGGCCACCACGCGGCCATGGCGTACGTCCTACCAGTCATGCAGGCGGGATGAGGTTCTCCTCACTCGCCTCCGCATCGGGCACAGTCCCTTCACACATGGTTTTTTACTCCGGCGGGAGGATCCCCCCCTCTGCAGTGCTTGTGGCGTCCAGATTACTGTCCGCCACATTTTACTTGACTGTCTTTTATTCTCTGACCAGAGGGCGGTGGTTTCTTTGCCACCGGATTTGCCCTCTATTTTGAAACACGACGCAACGTCTGTGTTTAAGGTTTTACGGTTTTGTGTCCTATCCAATTTGTTGCCACGGCTTTTAGGGAGAGGATTTTAATGTGCTGCTAGATGACTGGCTCACCCAGATTTTAGGTAAGAGGTCAACCAGTCACGTCTACCTCCTTGTTTCCCTTCGGTTTCTGTCCTCCTTTCCTTGTTTCCTTTCCTTTTTTAGTGCACTCCTTCTCCTCTTGTTTTGCCTCTGTATGTGAGGATTTGGAACTGCGTCAGGTCTGTGTCTTTTAGCTGTTCCCCTTGTTCGTTGTTCGTCTTAGTCCCTTCACTGCATGTGTTCCCGTTTTTATGCGTTTGGGCTCTGATGACCCCGCTGTTTAGCGCCCGTAAACCTCAAACACACTCACACACAGCATGGAGAGCTGCATCAAACCAGTCTCAGGACTGAAGACCACAACAACAACATATATCAAATGTGATAATCCTGACGTTGTTGCAACGGTACCTTCAGAGAGCAGTGTGATAGAAGCACTCTGCAGCTTCTTTCGGAAATAGTTCTTACATGGTTTTACAGGAGATGCGAGACCGTGGCTCTGTAGTAACTACACAAACAACGAGCACCATGAGAGAAGCTTTCTGCAGCTTCGTTTGTAAATATTTCACCTATGGTAATTTAGCAAATGTTTTAATCCTGGCGTTGATGCAACCGTACCATCAGAGAGCAATGTGATCGAAGCACTCTGCAGCTTCTTTCTGAAATAGTTCTTACATGATTATATAGGAAATGCGATGACCGTGGCTCTGTTTTAACTACACAAACAGCGAGCACCGTGAGAGAAGCTTTCTGCAGCTTCGTTTTTGAATATTTCACCTATATTTATTTATCAAATGTGATAATCCTGGCGTTGTTGCAACCGTACCTTCAGAGAGCAGTGTGACAGAAGCACTCTGCAGCTTCTTTCTGAAATATTTCTTACATCATTATATAGGAAATGCGATGACCGTGGCTTTCTAGTAACTACACAAACAGTGAGCACGGTGAGAGAAGCTTTCTGCAGCTTCGTTTTTGAATAATTCACCTGTGGTTATTTACCAAATGTGATAATCCTGGCGTTGTTGCAAACGTACCTTCAGAGAGCAGTGTGACAGAAGCACCCAGCAGCTTCTTTCTGAAATAGTTCTTGATGTGTTGGTAAATGTGCCAACACCTGGTAGATAGAGGAGGCCGAAATCTAACGCAGACGGGCGTGAAATATGGAACAGGATAAGTAGTGAATTCTAATAAGAAAAGTATGCAGCTCCTCGAATATTAAACTTTATTCTATCCTTGTGGTACATCGCTCTTGATAATACAAATAAGACTATCTTCAGATACGATTAATGGCGCCTTGCTAGGTCGTAGCCATGGACTTAGCTGAAGGCTATTCTAACTGTCTCTCGGCAAATGAGAGAAAGGCTTCGTCAGTGTAGTCCCTAGCAAAGTCATCGTACAACTGGGGCGAGTGCTATTCCATATCTCGAGACCTGCCTTGTGGTGGCGCTCGGTCTAAGATCACACAGTGGCGACACGAGGGTCCGACATGTACTAAATGGGCCGCGGCCGATTTAAGCTACCCCTAGCAAGTGTGGTGTCTGGCGGTGACACCACTGGTCTTACATGGTTATATTGGAAATGCGATGACCGTGGATCTGTAGGAACACACAAAAAGCGAGCACCCTGAAAAAAGCTTTCTGCAGCTTTGTTTTTGTATATTTCACCTATGGTTCTTTATCAAATGTGATAATCCTGGCGTTGTTGCAACCGTACCTTCAGAGAGCAGTGTGAGAGAAGCATTCTGCAGCTTCTTTGTGAAAAAGTTCTTACATGTTTATTTAGGAAATGTGATGGTCGTGCCTTTGTAGAAACTACACAAACAGTGAGAACCGAGAAAAAAGCTTTCTGCAGCTTCTTTTTGGAATATTTCACTTATGGTTATTTATCAAATGTGATATTCATGTCATTGTTGCAAACGTACTTTCAGAGAGCAGTGTGACAGAAGCACTCTGCAGCTTCTTTCTGAAATAGTTCTTACATGATTATATAGGGAATGTGATGACCGTGGCTCTGCAGTAACTACACAAACAGCGAGAACCGTGAGAGAAGCTTTCTGCAGCTTCGTTTTTGAATATTTCACCTATGGTTATTTATCAAATGTTATAATGCTGGCGTTGTTGCAACCGTACCTTCAGAGAGCAGTGTGACAGAAGCACTCTGCAGGTTCTTTCCGAAATAGTTCTTACATGGTTATTAAGGAGACGCGATGATCGTGGCTTTGTAATAACTACACAAACAGCGAGAACCCTGAAAAAAAAAAGCTTTCTGCAGTTTCTTTTTGGAATATTTTACTTATGGTTATTTATCAAATGTGGTAATCATGTTGTTGTGGCAACCCTACCTTCAAAGAGCGGTGTGACAGATGACTCTGCAGCTTCTTTCTGAAATAGTTCTTACATGGTTATATAGGAAATGCGATGACCGTGGCTCTGTAGTAACTACACAGACAGCGAGCACCCTGAAAAATGCTTTCTGCAGATTCATTTTTGAATATTTCACCTATGGTTATTTGCAACTGTTCCTTCAGAGAGCAGTGTGACAGAAGCACTTTGCAGCTTCTTTCTGAAATAGTTCTCACATGGTTATATAGGAAATGCGATGGTCGTGGATTTGTAGTAACTACACAAACAGCGAGCACCGTGAGAGAAGCTTTCTGCAGCTTCGTTTTTGGATATTTCACCTATGGTTCTTTATCAAATGTGATAATCCTGGCGGTGTTGCAACCGTACCTTCGGAGAGAAGTGTGACAGAAGCACTCTGCAGCTTCTTTATGAAAAATTTCTTACATAGTTAATTAGGAAATGCGATGACCGTGGCTCTGTAGTATCTACACAAACAGCGAGCACCGTGAGAGAAGATTTCTGCGTCTTCGCTTTTGAATATTTCATCCATGCTTATTTATGAAATGTGATAATCCTGGCGTTGTTGCAACCTTACCTTCAGAGAGCAGTGTGACAGAAGCACAATGCAGCTTCTTTCTGAAATAGTTCTTACATGGTTATATAGGAAATGCGATGACCATGTCTTTGTATTAACTAAACAAACAGCGAGCACTGTGCGAGAAGATTTTTGCAGCTTTATTTTGGAATATTTCATTTACGGTTATTTCCCCACAGGGGATCTACAACTCTTTTGTGGATATGTGCGTAGGGAGCACAGGACCCCGACCTAATGTGGCCTTCCTTCCTTTCCGGGCTGCATACCTTCCCTTTCCACATCCTTCGCCATCCCCCATCTTTGCCCCCCCCCCCCCTCCTAACCTCTGGCTCTTTCCTTCTCTTTCTCCCTCTCTGGGAGTATGGTTTGTGCCTATGTCCAGAGACGGACGCTTGTAAATGTACCGCATTCTTCGCCTTCCTTGCTTGTATGTCTTCACCCTTCCTTTGTCCTTCTCTTTTCCTTACCTCTTCTCTTTACCCTTTTCTCCGCTGCGGCGTTTGAGACCCCTCTTCTTTCCTTTCCCTTTCTCTCTCTTCCTCCCTGTGCGTGTCTCCTCATCCTCATCCAGGAAATTAGAGTAAAGGAAAAGGTGTCGACCTTTGCTGCTCGAAAATATTCGCCAGTCGACAGCCCCCGTGCCTCAGAAAGGAAAATACAGCACTGACCTTGCTTCTCCTCGGCCAACAAAGGAGGCGGCCACGCAGACTTGCGACCTCACCTTTAGTGCCACGGTCGTCAGATCGGCCAGCGCAAAGATCGCCCATTCAACCTCACCACTTTCGCCTGCCCACTCTCTGGCTCACCCTTCGTCGGGTTCTGCTAAATCTCGAGCCCAAAAGTCAGACACCAAGACTTCGAAAAAAGATCATACTCGTGAAGAGTTTTTATGTACGGCAACTTCCCAACCATCGGTTCCTCCTTCCTCTAAACATCATACTTCCAAGAAGGCGACAAAGAAACCCAGTTCCTCTCCTTCTCCGCCAAGGCGTGTCCCATCTACAGCACCACCTATCGGAAATCGTCCTCGGCCATCTTCTGTGTCGCCGAGGCGCACTGCTGGCGGCCAATCAACCGGCCGATCGCTGGTGGCAGGAGCTGCTCATGACCAACCTATGGATCGGGATCTTCTGCCTTTGGCTGAGTGCCATTCCATGCTGTCGGTCGCAAGCTCAGAGCAGTCGTTGAGTTGACAGCGACCTCGGTCACATTCCTCCATTTTCTGTTCACCCTATGTCCATTATCCACTGGAATATCCGCGGTATTCGAGCCAATCGGAATGAATTGTCGATCCTCTTACGATCTTACTCGCCGGTCATCTTCTGTCTTCAGGAAACAAAGCTGCGTCCCCGTGACTGCTTTGTTCTCCCTCATTTTCTGTCCATCCGATATGATCTCCCCTCTATTGAAGGCACTCCAGCACATGGAGGACTCATGATTCTTCTCCATGAAACTCTCCATTATCACCCAATCCATTTAAACACTTCCTTCCAAGCTGTCGCCGTCCGTCTTTCCCTTTCCGGATACACGTTCTTTCTTTGTACTGTATACATTCCATCGTCCACACCAATGGCACGAGCTGATCTCCTTCATCTCCTTGGTCAGCTTCCACCCCCATATTTGCTGGTTGGGGACTTCAATGCCCACCACCCGCTTTGGGGATCTCCACATCCTTGTCCACGTGGCTCACTATTGCTAGACGTTTTCCACCAAGCAGATCTAGTTTGCCTCAACACTGGGGACCCTACATTTTTGTCAGACTCCACGACAAATTTATCTCATTTGGGCCTTGCTGTCGGTACTGTTCCGCTAGCTCGGCGCTTCGAATGGTCCGCCCTTGATGATACACACTCGAGTGACCACTTTCCATGTGTCCTTAGACTGCAGCCTCAACTGCCCTACATGGGCCCGCAACGCTGGAAGTTTGCCCAAGCCGATTGGACACTTTTTTCGTCTCTTGCCACATTCGATGACCGTCATTTTCCCAGCGTCGACGATGAGGTCACACATATTACCGACGTTATTCTTACAGCTGCGGAACATTCAATACCGCGCACCTCCGAATTGCCCCTGCGCCCCCCAGTTCCTTGGTGGAACGAGGCATGCCGTGATGCAATACGTGAGGGGCGACGTGTTCTCCGCGTTTTCCGCCACTTTGGCCAACTGCATCCGCTATAAGCAGTTTCGAGCGCGATGCCGTCGTGTCATCCGCGATAGCAAGAAGGCAAGCTGGAAATTCTTTATTAGCTCATTTAACACCTTCACTCCCTCCTCGGAAGTTTGGAGTCGGCTTCGACGGTTCTCAGGCGCGCCTAGTTTCTCCCCGGTCTCTGGGCTCACTGTCGCGCATGATACATTAGTGGACCCCGTCGCAATTTCTAACTCATTGGGTCAGTACTTTGCTGAGATTTCGAGCTCTTCAAATTACCCTCCAGCGTTTCTCCCGAAGAAACGTGCAGCGGAAGTGCGACCTCTTGCTTTCTCCTCTCGAAATCGCGAAAGCTACAATACTGTTTTCTCCTTGCGGGAACTCCATCATGCACTCTCTTCTTCTCGCTCCTCCGCCCCAGGACCAGATGGTATCCACGTCCAAATGTTGCTGCATTTATCAACCCATAGTCTGCGTTACCTCCTACGCCTTTATAATCGAATTTGGACCGACAGTACTTTTCCCAGACGATGGCGGGAAGCTATCGTCGTTCCTGTTCCGAAACCTGGAAAGGACAAACATCTGCCCTCTAGCTATCTCCCCATTTCTCTCACGAGTAGTGTCTGTAAGGTTTTGGAGCGTATGGTGAATTACCGTTTAGCTTGGTGGCTGGAATCCTGCAGTCTTTTAACACCTGCCCAATGCGGATTCCGTTCTGCAGTTGACCATCTTGTTGCTCTCTCCACTTATATCATGAACAATTTTCTCTGGAAACGCCAAACAGTATTTTTTGATCTGGATACCTGTTGGAGAACAGGCATCCTCTGCACACTGTTCTCTTGGGGCTTTCGAGGTCGGCTGCCCCTTTTTCTTCACGAATTTATGGCAGAGCGCACATTTAGGGTGCGGGTGAACACTACTCTCTCCCGTACATTCTCCCAAGAAAACGGGGTACCCCAGGGCTCTGTGCTGAGTGTTGTACTGTTTGCCATTGCCATCAATCCAATTATGGATTGTCTCCTTCCTGATGTCTCGGGCTCCCTCTTTGTGGACGATTTTGCGATCTACTACAGCTCTCAACGGACCAGCCTTCTTGAACGACGTCTTCAAGAATGTCTCGATCGCCTCCACTCTTGGAGCATCGAAACCGGCTTCCGTTTTTCTCCCAGTAAGACCGTTTGTGTTAATTTTTGGCGACGTAAGGAGTTTCTTCCGCCCTCCTTACATCTAGGTCCTGTCAACCTTCCGTTTTCAAACGTCGCTAAATTCTTGGGTCTTATGTTTGACAGAAAACTGTGCTGGTCCTCCCACGTTTCCTATCTTTCGGCTCGCTGTCTGCGATCCCTCAACACCCTCCGTGTCCTGAGTGGTACCTCCTGGGGAGCGGACCGAGTGGTCCTTCTCCGCCTCTATCGCGCCTTAGTGCGCTCGAAATTGGTCTATGGAAGCATAGTCTACTCCTCTGCTCGGCCATCTATTCTTCGGCGTCTCGACTCTATCCACCACCGTGGATTACGTTTAGTGTCGGGAGCTTTTTACACCAGCCCTGTGGACAGCCTTTATGCTGAGACTGCTGAACCTCCGCTGTCCAATCGGCGAGCAGTCCTTCTGAGTCGTTATGCTAGCCATCTGTCTTCCATGCCTGCTAATCCAGCCCATGACGTTTTTTTCGGCGCCTCCTTTGATGCAGGGTATGCAGGCCGCCCCTCCTCCCTCCTATCACCGGGAGTCCGCTTCCGTCACTTGCTCCATTCTCTTTCCTTCCGCTTCCCTAAAACCTTCTAGACAACTTGGGGTACAGCACCGCCTTGGCTCCGTCCCCGGATCTGCCTGCTCCGTGACCTTTGTCGATTTCCCAAGGATGGTACACCTTCACTTGGTTATCGTCGGGCATTTACTGGTCTATGTGCACAAATAACGGATGCCACATTTATTTACATCGTTAGGTGTAGGGAGTGCCTATATTGTTGGTGACACCCCAAATCACTTTCGGCTTCCCGACCAGTGTTCGGTGTATACTGCGGAGCTTTACGCTGTTCTCCAGGCTGTCCACTACATCCGGCGCCATCAGCGGATACAATACGTTATCTGCTCAGATTCTCTCAGCTCTCTCCACAGTCTCCAAGCTCTTTATCCTGTGCACCCTCTGGTCCACCGGATTCAGGACTGTCTGCGCTTGCTCCACCTGGGGGGCCTCTCGGTGGCGTTCCTCTGGCTCCCGGGACACGTTGGTATCTGTGGAAATGAGGCGGCCGATATTGCAGCCAAGGCTGCAGTCTCTCTTCCTCGGCCAGCTATTCAATCGCTTCCCTTCGCCGATCTACGGAGCGTTCTATGTCGACGTGTGATTCATTTATGGCACACGCATTGGTCGACACTTAGCCATAATAAATTGCGGGACATCAAAGCTCTTCCTTGTGCTTGGACCTCTTCCTCCCGAACGCGTTGTCGGGAGGAGGTAATTTTAACTAGACTCCGGATAGGGCACTGTCTTTTTAGCCATCGACATCTTTTAAGCGGCGATCCTCCCCCACTCTGTCCCCACTGCTCTCAGCTGTGGACGGTAAGACACGATTTAATTGAGTGCCCCTATTTTAATCCGTTACGCTCCCGTCTACAGCTATCGCCTGATATATCGTCGATTTTAGCAGATAACACGCACTCAGCCGACCGCGTTCTCCAGTTTATTAGTGCCAGTGAAATGACGTCAGTCATTTGAAGCTTTTTTGGGGACAACCAACCCCTTTTGCAGTGGATTTTTAAGCCTTATTTCTGCTTTTGTTTCTCCAATTTTATGACTTTCGTTCCCATAGCTGCTGGTTTTCAATTTCGGTTTTTTACAGGTTCCTAAGTCACCGACCGGTCGCTAATGACCATAGAAGTTTTGCGCCCTAAAAACCCAAACAAAAAAAAGACTTATGGTTATTTATCAAATGTGATAATGCTGGCGTTGTTGCAACCGTACCTTCAGAAAGCAGTGTGACAGAAGCACTCTGCAGCTTCTTTCTGAGAAACCTCTTACATGTTTATTTAGGAAATTCGATGATCGTGGCTTTGTAGTAACTACACAAACAGCGAGAACCATGAAAATAGCTTACTGCAGCTTCTTTTTGGAATATTTCACTTATGGTTATTTGTAAAATGTGATAATCATGTTGTTGTGGCAACGCTACCTTCAAAGAGCAGTGTGACAGATGACTCTGCAGCTTCTTTCTGAAATAGTTCTTACATGGTTATATAGGAAATGCGATGACCGTGGCTCTGTAGTAACTACACAAACAGCGAGCACCGTGAGAGGAGCTTTCTGCAGCTTCGTTTTTGGAATATTTTACATATTGTAATATGTCAAATCCCCCCCCCATGAACCATGGACCTTGCCGTTGGTGGGGAGGCTTGCGTGCCTCAGCGATACAGATGGCCGTACCGTAGGAGCAACCACAACGGAGTGGTATCTGTTGAGAGGCCAGACGAACAACTGGTCCCTGAAGAGGGGCAGCAGCCATTTCAGTAGTTGCAGGGGCAACAGTCTGGATGATTGACTGATCTGGCCTTGTAACATTAACTAAAACGGCCTTGCTGTGCTGGTGCTGCAAACGGCTGAATGCAAGGGAAAACTACAGCCGTAATTTTTCCCGAGGACATGCAGCTTTACTGTATGATTAAATGATGATGGCATCCTCTTGGGTAAAATGTTCCAGAGGTAAAATAGTCCCCCATTCGGAACGGACGGGGACTACTCAAGAGGACGTCGTTATCAGGAGAAAGAAAACTGGCGTTCTACGGATCGGAGCGTGGAGTGTCAGATCCCTTAATCGGGCAGGTAGGTTAGAAAATTTAAAAAGGGAAATGGATAGGTTAAAGTTAGATATAGTTGGAATTAGTGAAGTTCGGTTGCAGGAGGAACATGACTTTTGGTCATGTGAATACAGGTTTATAAATACAAAATCAAATAGCGGTAATGCAGGAGTAGGTTTAATAATGAATAAAAAAATAGTAGTGCGGGTTAGCTACTACAAACAGCATAGTGAACGCATTATTGTGGCCAAGATAGACACAAAGCCCGTGCCTACTACAGTAGTACAAGTTTATATGCCAACTAGCTCTGCAGATGATGAAGAAATAGATGAAATGTATGACGAGATAAAAGAAATTATTCAAGTAGTGAAGGGAGACGAAAATTTAATAGTCATGGCTGACTGGAATTCGTCAGTAGGAAAAGGGAGAGAAGGAAACATAGTAGGTGAATATGGATTGGGGCTAAGGAATGAAAGAGGAAGCCGCCTGGTAGAATTTTGTGCAGAGCATAACTTAATCATAGCTAATACTTGGTTCAAGAATCATAAAAGAAGGTTGTATACCTGGAAGTATCCTGGAGATACTAAAAGGTATCAGATAGATTATATAATAGTAAGACAGAGATTTAGGAACCAGGTTTTAAATTGTAAGACATTTCCAGGGGCAGATGTGAATTCTGACCACAATCTATTGGTTATAAACTGCAGATTGAAACTGAAGAAACTGCAAAAAGGTGGGAATTTAAGGAGATGGGACCTGGATAAACTGAAAGAACCAGAAGTTTTAGAGAGTTTCAGGAAGAGCATAAGGGAACAATTGACAGGAATGGGGGAAAGAAATACAGTAGAAGAAGAATGGGTAGCTCTCAGGGATGAAGTGTTGAAGGCAGCAGAGGATCAAATATGTAAAAAGATGAGGGCTAATAAAAATCCTTGGGTAACAGAGAAAATATTGAATTTAAGTGATGAAAGGAGAAAATATAAAAATGCAGTAAATGAAGCAGGCAAAAAGGAATACAAACGTCTCAAAAATGAGATTGACAGGAAGTGCAAAATGGCTAAGCAGAGATGGCTAGAGGACAAATGTAAGGACGTAGAGGCTTGTCTCACTAGGGGTAAGATAGATATTGCCTACAGGAAAATTAAAGAGACCTTTGGAGAGAGAAGAGGACCACTCGTATGAATATCAAGAGCTCAGATGGCAACCCAGTTCTAAGTAAAGAAGGGAAAGCAGAAAGGTGGAAGGAGGGAAGAGAATGTAGATGAAGATGAAATGGGAGATAAGATACTGCGTGAAGAGTTTGACAGAGCACTGAAAGACCTGAGTCAAAACAAGACCCCGGGAGTAGACAACATTCCATTAGAACTACTGATGGCCTTCGGAGAGCGAGTCATGACAAAACTCTACCATCTGGTGAGCAAGATGTATGAGACAGGCGAAATACCCACAGACTTCAAGAAGAATATAATAATTCCAATCCAAAAGAAAGCAGGTGTTGACAGATGTGAAAATTACCGAACTATCAGTTTAATAAGTCACAGCTGCAAAATACTAACGCGAATTCGTTACAGACGAATGGAAAAACTGGTAGAAGCGGACCTTGGGGAAGATCAGTTTGGATTCCGTAAAAATGTTGGAACACGTGAGGCAATACTAATCTCACGACGTATCTTAGAAGAAAGATTAAGAAAAGGCAAACCTACGTTTCTAGCATTTGTAGACTTAGAGAAAGCTTTTGCCAATGTTAACTGGAATACTCTCTTTCAAATTCTGAAGTTGACAGGGGTAAAATACAGGGAGCGAAAGGCTATTTACAATTTGTACAGAAACCAGGCGGCAGTTATAAGAGTCGAGGGGCATGAAAGGGAAGCAGTCGTTGGGAAAGGAGTGAGACAGGGTTGTAGTCTCTCCCCGATGTTATTCAGTCTGTGTATTGAGCAAGCAGTAAAGGAAACAAAAGAAAAAAATCGAGTAGATATTAAAATTCATGGAGAAGAAGTAAAAACTTTGAGGTTTGCCGATGACATGGTAATTCTGTCAGAGACAGCAAAGAACTTGGAAGGGCAGTTGAACGGAATGGACAGTGTCTTGAAAGGAGGATATAAGATGAACATCAACAAAAGCAAAACGAGGATAATGGAATGTAGTCAAATTAAATAAGGTGATGCTGTGGGGATTAGATTAGGAAATGAGACACTTAAAGTAGTAAAGGAGTTTTGCTATTTAGGGAGTAAAATAACTTATGATGGTCGAAGTAGAGAGGATATAAAATGTAGACTGGCAATGGCAAGGAAATCGTTTCTGAAGAAGAGATATTTGTTAACATCAAGTATAGATTTCAGTGTCAGGAAGTCGTTTCTGAAAGTATTTGTATGGAGTGTAGCCATGTATGGACGTGAAACATGGACGATAACCAGTTTCGACAAGAAGAGAATAGAAGCTTTCAAAATGTGGTGCTAGAGAAGAATGCTGAAGATACGGTGGGTAGATCACGAAACTAATGAGGTGGTATTGAATAGGATTGGGGAGAAGAGAAGTTTGTGGCACAACTTGACTAGAAGAGGGGATCGGTTGGTAGGACATGTTTTGCCTCATCAAGGGATCACAAATTTTGCATTCGAGGGCAACATGGACGGTAAAAATCGTAGAGGGAGACCAAGAGATGAATAGACTAAGCAGATTCAGAAGGATGTAGGTTCCAGTAGGTACTGGGAGATGAAGAAGCTTGCACAGGACAGAGTAGCATCAAGAGCTGCATCAAACCAGTCTCAGGACAACAACATATATCAAATGTGATAAACCTGGCGTTGTTACAACGGTACCTTCAGAGAGCAGTGTGACAGAAGCACTCTGCAGCTTCTTTTGAAATAGTTCTTACATGGTTATATAGGAAATGCGATGACCGTGGCTCAGTAGTAACTAGACAAACAGCGAACACCGTGAGAGAAGCTTTCTGCACCTTCATTTTTGAATATTTCATCTATGGTTATTTATCAAATGTTATAATCCTGGCGTTGTTGCAACCGTACCTTCAGAGAGCAGTGTGACAGAAGCACTCTGCAGCTTTTTCTGTACAATAAATGCGATGATCGTGGCGTTGTAGTAACTACACAAACAGCGAGCACCGAGAGAGAAGCTTTCTGCAACTTCCTTTTTGAATATCTCACCTATGGTTATTTATCAAATGTGATAATCCTGGCGTTGTTGCAACCGTACCTTCAGAGAGCAGTGTGACAGAAGCACTCTGCAGCTTTTTCTATACAATGAATGCGATGATCGTGCCTTTGTAGTAACTACACAAACAGCGAGCACCATGAGAGTAGCTTTCTGCAGCTTCGTTTTTGAATATTTCAGCTATCGTTATTTAACAAATGTGATAATCTTGGCGTTGCTGCAACCGTACCTTCAGAGAGCAGTGTGACACAAGCACAATGCAGCTTCGTTCTGAAGTAGTTCTTACATGGTTATGAAGGAAATGCGATGATCGTGGCTTTGTAGTAACTTCACAAACAGCGAGAACCCTGAAAAAAACTTTCTGCAACTTCTTTTTGGAATATTTCACTTAAGGTTATTTATCAAATGTGATATTCATGTCATTGTTGAAAATGTACCTTCAAACACTAGTGTGACAGAAGCACTCGGCAGCGTCTATCTGAAATAGTTCTTACATGGTTAAATAGGAAATGTGATGACCGTGGCTCCGTAGTAACTACAAAAACAGCGAACACCGTGAGAGGAGCTTTCTGCAGCTTCTTTTGGAATATTTCACCTATGGTTATTTATCAAATGTTATAATCCTGGCGTTGTTGCAACCGTACCTTCAGAGAGCAGTGTGACAGAAGCACTCTGCAGCTTCTTTCTGAAATAGTTCTTACATGGTTATTTAACAAATGCGATGATCGTGGCTTGTAGTAACTACACAAACAGTGAGCTCGGTGAGAGAAGCTTTCTGCAGCTTCGTTTTTGAATATTTTACATACTGTTATTTATCAAATGTGATAATCCTGGCGTTTATGCAACCGTACCTTCAGAGAGCAGTGTGACAGAAGAACTCTGCAGCTTTATCTGAAATAGTTCTTGCATGGTTATACAGGAAATGCGATGATCGTGGCTTTGTAGTAACTACACAAACAGCGAGAACCCTGAAAAAAGCTTTCTGCAGCTTCTTTTTGGAATATTTCACTTATGGTTATTTATCAAATGTGATAATCCTGGCGTTGTTGCAACCGTTCCTTCAGAGAGTATTGTGACAGAAGCACTATGCAGCTTCTTTCTGAAATAGTTCTTACATGCATATGTAGGATATGCGATGATCGTGGCTTTGGATTAACTACACAAAGAGCTAGCACCCTGATAAAAGCTTTCTGCAGCTTTGTTTTTGAATATTTCACCTATGGTTATTTATCAAAAGTGATAATCGTGGCGTTGTTGCAACCGAACTTCCAGAGAGCAGTGTGAAAGAAGCACATTGCAGCTTCTTTCTGAAAAACTTCTTGCATGGTTATGTCGGAAATGCGATTATCGTGGCTTTGTAGTAACTACACAAACAGCTAGCACCCTGAAAAAAGCTTTCTGCAGCTTCTTTTTGGAATATTTCACATAGGTAATTTATCATTTATGATAATCATATCTTTCTTGCAACTGTACCTTCAAAGAGCAGTGTGACAGATGCACTCTGCAGCTTATTTCTGAAATAGTTCTTAGAGGGTTATTGAGCAAATGCAATGATCATTGCATTGCAGGAACTTCACAAACAACTGTTGGTTTTACAATCCGGCTTTGTTGCGTAATCATCTCCTCCTTTTGGCATTCCTTGGTCGCCCTCTGGGGTTTGACCTCCATTACAAAATTTCTCCTCCGTAGTGTGAGCCATTTAGGGAAGAGCAACTTACCTAGTGTTTCCGACGTGCGCCCTCCTAGTACATTCCACCTTTTCATTCACGTCATTGTCTGATGCTGGGTTGCATAGCCAGCAATGTAGCCAGCACCTGTGGTGGGGTCGCTATGTACCATTATGGTTGAGCCCCCTGAACACATAGGGATCACACTTCTGATACCTGAGCTGTTACCTCCGCATGCATCCCTTGGAGTGGTTGCTTGTCATCCTGGAGCATCGGCACTACCGGCAATGGCCGCCGTGCCAGACGGCCCTTGCTGTGGCTGGATGACGCCCGTGATGAGAGTACCTCATCGGAGTGGGTGGTATCAGGGCAGACGCTATGCTCATGAATCGCATACGGGTCCAGAACTCTGGCTGTTCTTCTGCGGCCGTCTCTCTGCATGGAACTGATTCTTCAAGTGCTGCTTCTCTTGCCCCTTCGGCCTTCCCTTCCATGGCTACCCCCTGGGGAGAAGGTCAGGCCCGTCGGCTAGGGGAAAAACCTTTCCCCCGTTATCTATTTTGCACCAGGACTGATGGAGATACTTTCACCAATACCAACGCTTTATTCTTTGTGGAACACATTGAAGACAAGTTTGGCGAAGTGGACTCCCTGAGCAAGAAGCGGTCTGGTTCGTTGCTGATCAGAATTGCTTCAGCTGCCCAATCTTCGGCCCTTCGTGCCTGTACCCATCTTGGCACAATTCCTGTGTCCATTACCCACCACCAGGCTCTAAATATGGTACAATGTGTGATTTTTCACAGGGACCTCATCCTTCAAACTGATGAGGAGCTTCTGGACAATCTCGGACGGCGGGGTGTTCACTTTGTTCGGCGTGTCCAGAAGGGTCCTAAAGACAATCGCATTGATTTTGGTGCCTTTATCCTGGCCTTTGAAGGGGTTACCTACCCTGGGAAAGTTAAGATTATGGTTTATTGATGTGATGTGAAGCCATACATCCCACTTCCTATGATGTGTTGTAAGTGCTTGCGTTTTGGACACATGTCTACCCGCTGTTCACAGGCCCCTCTCTGTGGTGACTGTGGACGTCCACTCCATGAGGGGAGTCCCTGTGTTCCCCCTCCTGTGTGTGTAAATTGTCATGGTAGTCATTCTCCACATTCACCAGATTTCCCAGTATATAAGAAGGAAAAGAAGATACATGAGTGTAAGTCCCTCGATCGTTTAACCTACACAGACGCCCATAAGAAATATACATGTCTTCACCCTGTGTCCATGACATCTAGTTACGCCTTGGTTACATCTTCACCCCTTCCTCTCTCTTCCTTACCCCCATCCCGGACCCCTCTCCTCCCCCCGTCCCCTGCGGCTCCCACACCTTCTCCTCTGGGCACTGCTCCCCCCTCCCCAGCCGGAGAAGTGTCCCACTGCTTTGGCATCAGCCAGTCGATGGCGCCTCTCCCAGGATGCCCCTTCCTGGCACCTTCCAGGCCAAAGATCTGCTGCCGCGCGACGACCGTGAGAGCTGCGGTCTGTTGGCCCCAAGGTCACCCAGTCTCTTTCTGTTCCCGATCTTGCTGCAGCTGGCTCCTTTATGCCACACAGCCCTCCTCGATGTCAGTCTGAAAAGAAGAAGAAACATAAGTCCCAGGACAAAGAGCCTCTGGTGTCACCAGAGGTTCCTTCCCCGACTTCACAACCAGATTCTGACCTGTCGTTTATGAATGTCGATCCCTCCTTGTAGGTGACGGGTGGGGACCCGGCGGTATGACTGGCTTTAGCGTTTTAGCCCCCATTTAAATCATCGTTCTGTGGTTCTGCAATGGAATTGTAATGGATACTATCGTCACCTCCCAGATTTGAAATCCCTTCTTTCGTCCTACTCTGCAGCTTGTGTGGTTCTCCAGGAATCTCATTTTACTGATTCTCACTCACCGACCCTCCGTGGGTTCCGTGTTTTCTTTCAAAATCGGGTCGGACCACTGCGGGCTTCTGGTGATGCTTGTACGTTGGTCCGTACAGACATTGCTAGCATGTGGATTCCTCTTCAAATTACATTGGGAGCGGTTGCTGATAGGATCAACTTACACTCTGTGGTCATGGTTTGCAATCTTTATCTCCCTCCTGACAGGACACTTCAACCTGCTGCCTTAACTTCCCTTCTTCAGCAACTTCCTCCTTCCTTCCTCCTCCTTGGGGATTTTAATGCTCATCATCCCTTGTTGGGCAGTGCCTTTCCATCTAGACGAGGTCTTCTCATAGACCAGTTTATTGCAGACCACGACTTTTGCATCTTAATGATGGCTCCCCTACTCATTTCAGTGCCGGTCATGGTACGTTTTCTGCCATTGATCTTTCTCTTTCTTCTCCCTCTCTCCTCCCTTCATTACACTGGTCGCCACACGACCATTTCCCGTTGATTATCTCGCTCCCTTTCCGCTCCCCGATGGACAGGTTACCTCGTTGGTCTTTCCAACGTGCCGATTGGCCTCTATACACTGCACAGGTCGTGTTTTCTCCCTCTTTGTCGGGTTGTATTGATGACGTCCTACATGACGTGTCTGACACGATTATTCGCGCTGCTAACCTTACTGTCCCACGCTCATCTGGACCATTTCGCCGCCGGCAAGTCCATGGTGGAGTACGGCCATTGCCATTGCCATCTGTGATAGCCATCGAGCTTTCCAACACCTTAAGAGGCACCCTTCCGTAGCCAGCCTTACTAACTTTAAACGCCTTCGCGCTAAAGCCCGTTATTTAATCAAACAGAGCAAGCGAATATGTTGGGAACGATTCGTTTCTTCCCTTGGTTCTACTGTCCCTCTGTCACGGGTACGGGCTACACTTCGCTCTCTCCAAGGTTGCCATCGACAGTCCACCCTCCCAGGCCTTCACCTCCCAGATGGCCTTTGTACGGACTCATTAGTTCTTGGAGAACATCTTGCGACCCATTTTGCAGTGGCCTCAGCATCAGCCTCCTATCCAGCTGCTTTTCTTCACCAGAAACAGCGGGCTGAAGCTTCCACCTTATGTTTTACCCCTTGTGAGTCAGAATCTTATAACGAATCTTTTACTGAATGGGAATGTCTTTCTGCTCTAACTTCTTCTCATGATACGGCCCCTGGGCCTGATTCCATTCATAACCAACTGCTTCAACATCTCAGTGTTCCACAACGGCAACATCGTCTTCAGGTGTTTAACCGTATCTGGCTGCAGGGTGACTTCCCTTCTCAGTGGAGGAATAGCATCGTGGTTCCTGTCCTTAAGCCTGGTAAGAAACCCCTATCTGTTGACAGCTTTCGGCCAATTAGTTTGACCAATGTTGTTTGTAAGCTACTTGAACGGATGGTAGCCCGTCGGCTCAATTGGGTCCTCGAATCTCGGGATCTATTGTCCCCTTACCAGTGTGGATTTCGAGAGGGATGGTCTCCAATCGATCATTTACTTCGCTTGGAATCCGCAGTTCAGCAGGATTTTTCCCAGCGCTGCCATTTGGTTGCAGTGTTTGTTGACCTTCGGAAGGCCGATGACACGGCCTGGCGCCATCACATCTTACTTACCCTTCATCAGTGGGGTCTACGGGGCCCACTCCCAATTTTTATCCGCCTGTTCCTGTTCCATCAGTCATTCAGAGTTCGAGTTGGTACTGTTTTTAGTTCTCCACGGACTCAGGAGACGGGCATCCCACAGGGTTCTGTCTTGTGTGTCCTTCTTTTCCTCATTGCTATCGATGGACCTGGGGCCTCTGTCGGTCCTTTGGTCGCCCCTGCCTTGTAGGTGGATGATTTCTGCATTTGGATTAGTTCCTCTTCAATGGCATCTGCAGAGCGGCAGCTCCAGGGAGCTATATGGCGTGCGCCCCCAGGGGCTCAGCATTCGTTTGCTGGGTACGGGCTTGGCGACCCCGGGGTTCCTGAGCTGGGGACTGGTAAGCGCCGCCAGTCCCCTGTCACCGTAACCTCTAAGCATACTTCAACGACCACCATGCGGCGCGGCGGTGGAATGTTGTGTGTCTCAGGGAATGGGGATCTTGGCTTGACCGCCCGGATCGCGAGGATGGAATAAACCTCTATTAAAAAACCCTCAATCTCAAGGTGTGCTGCGCGCTGATGAGATGCATGGCTGTTGAGGTGGAACAGTCGATAGCGGGCAACCTCTGGGGAACCTGCCGCACCTCAGTTGTATAAGGCTTACCTAGGCACGCTGGGCTCTGTCTAGGTGGACTTCTAGATCCCTAGCTGCTCGTGGGACCGAGATGGATCCTTCGAAATTCTCTTTTCTTCCTCCCAGCGGAAAGGGTGGGCCGCTGGAAGGTTCTAACACCCAGTCTCTTAAGAGGGCCCGTGCAGTCAGTCCCCCTGACTCCGGCGCTTCTTTGAAAAGTCCAGTCTTAGGTAACAGAATGCATTCTGGTAATCCGAATGTGTTTCTCATTGTGAAACGGAAAGAGGGTAGTTTCGAGAAGGTTTCGCCCTTCTATATACAAAAGGGATTGGAGGGAATCTGTGGCTCCTTAAAATCGGTAAAGCGCTTACGTAATGGGACCTTGCTCGTGGAAACTTCCACTTCCCAGCAAGCAACTAACCTACAACCTGTTAATTCCCTGGAGAGTATGCCATAGACACCGAACTGCACAGCACCTTGAACTATAGCAAAGGTGTTGTGACGTGCCGGGATCTAGCTGATATTCCCAAGGAAGAACTGCAATGTGAGTGGGCTCCGGAAGGTATCGTTGATGTCCAACACATCATGAAGAGGGTTGATGGCACCCTAGTCAAATCCGACTCCTTTATTCTGACCTTCAGTAGCACAACACTTCCTGAACATGTTAAAGCTGGCTTCCTTCACCTGAGTGTGAGGCCTTATTTCCCGGCCCCAATGCGCTGTTCCAAATGCCAGCGTTTTGGGCATACCACCTTAGGCTGTAAAGGCGAAGCGACTTGTGGACACTGTGGTCAGGCTGCTCATGAAGGAGTTGGTTGCTCGTCTCCGGCTAAATGTATTAATTGCTCTGGGAACCACCCTGTTTGGAGTAGGGACTGCCGCATATTTTTAGAGGAACGCAAGGTCCAGGAAATAAAAACAACCAAGCGTATCCCCTATGGTGAGGCCAAGAAGATTTATAAGTCGATGCAACCTCCCACATTTGCTACATCTTTTGCATCCCTGGTACAGAAGCCTACTCCAAAAGTCGATGCCTCAACGCAGACTGAGGTGGTAAGTGTTGGCACTAACACCTGTAGCTGTCAGTGCACTTGCAACGCAGCCAGTGTTCCAGAGCCAGTAGCCCCTACTCGAACGGCAGACAAAAGTACAGTGGCGGACTTGGTCCAGGCCCTCGCGCCTCCAACAGCTGAGGTTGTCCCCAAGCCCAGTGCGCCAATTACCACTCCCACATCCGCTCCCCCAAAGTCCACCAAGCCACAGAAAGCTACTGTGCAGCAGCAACAGCGGGTCAAATCCCGTGGTAAACCATCTGACCATGCGGATGTTGTTTTATGCGAGGCTTCATCTGACTCTTCCCCAGAGTTGATGGAGTATGATGTATGTGTGGGGCAACCATCTCGTCCCACGCCTGCCCCTCCACCTGCTGCGGTCTCCCCACCCCGTCGGAGAGACAGGATGAAGGTGCTACCCCCAACATAGATGGCTCCCATACTCCAGTGGAACTTGCAAGGGTTCAGGACGCATGTGGAGGAACTTCGTCTACTTTCTCAGGGTCGACCATTGTGTCTCTGTCTCCAGGAGACGTATTTCCATCCATCATACTCCCCTGAGATACGAGGCTATACACTCCACAAAAAGGACGACCTGCGTGGAGAGAGAGCTAGAGGAGGTGTAGGTATTTTCGTCAGGACGGACTACCTATCCTCGCCTCTCTCACTTACGACGACTCTACAGGCCGTCGCTGTGTCCGTGCACGTGCGTCATCCATTGACTGTATGTTCACTTTACTTGCCCCCACATGATGCTCTTGATGAAGCGGCCCTCACCGACCTTCTTACACAGCTCCCCCAGCCAATCATTATTTGTGGTGATTTTAATGCCCACAATGTGCTTTGGGGCTCTGCAGTTACCTGCCCCAGGGGTAGAACAATTGAGAGGCTTCTCCTGTCATCCTGTGCCTACTTGCTCAATGGAGGACAGAGTACTCATTTCTGCACGGCGACTGGGTCGTTCTCTGCCATTGATCTCTCGCTTTGCTCTCCAGCTCTTGCCGCTAGTGCTCACTGGGAAGTGGTCGCTGACTTGCACGGCAGTGATCATTTCCCAATCTGGATTCACCTGCCAGATGGCGTGGGCCCCGACAGGAGACCACCACGATGGGTGCTCAGTGGAGCTGACTGGACACTTTATAGCCAGTTGGCCCAATTCGAACACTGTGCGAATGTTGAGGTGTGGGTGGATCATATTACCAAAACGGTCAACCATACCGCTGCGGCATCCATTCCACAGTCCACAGGTCACCGGAAAAGGCCACCTGTGCCTTGGTGGAGTGACGAATGCCGCTCTGCAATCAGGACCAGGCGTGCGGCTCTGCGGCGGTTAAAGTGTCGGCCGACTGCTGAGAATCTTGCAGCCTTTCGGGTGGCGAGGGCGAGATGTCGCCGCATTATTCGTGAGAGCAAGAAGAGGTCGTGGCAAAAGTTCCTGAACACCGTTAATCGTTCCACCAAAAGTTCCATTGTGTGGGAGACCATTAGGAGAATTTCTGGCAGAGGAGGGAGGTGCCCCATAGCTGCTGTACTGAATAACGGCACTCTCCACACAGATCCCCGAGCCATTGCCCAGACTATGCCAGCCTATTTTGCGACAGTTACTGCCACAACCAGTCAGGATCCAGGTTTGAGAGGTTGCTGAGAGGTGTAGTCTGAACTTCCAGCCCACCTCTCATGAAGTCTACAACTGCCCTTTTTCTATGTGGGAGCTGGATTCTGCATTGTCTGGAGCTCGTGACACTTCCCCTGGTCACGACAGGATCCATTACAGTATGCTATGGCACCTCACAATGCGCAACAAAGAAATCCTCCTCGCACTTTTTAATGCCATTTGGGCGTCAGGTCACTTTCCTGACGCGTGGCGTGAGGCAGTTTTAATCCCTTTTTTAAAACCTGGGAAAGACCGCTCGAGCCCAAGTAGCTACCGTAGTATTGCCCTCACTAGTTGCATAGGGAAGACCTTGGAGCGGATGGTCAACCGCCGCCTTGTCTGGATGCTAGAATCCCGGCAACTACTTAGTCGCTTTCAGTGTGGGTTCAGGAGGTTTCGTTCCACCTTCGATAACCTTGCCCTCCTGGAGGCGGCTATCCAACAATCTTTCCTACGCCGTCATCACCTTATAGGTGTATTTTTCGACATCGAGAAGGCCTACGATACCACTTGGCGGCGTCTCATCCTGGAGCAGCTTCACGACTGGGGTTTTCGTGGTTGTCTTCCTCTTTTTATTCAGTCTTTCCTCTCGCCACGATATTTTAGATACCGAATTGGTGACGTCCTGTCTGATCGCTTTGAGCAGGAGAATGGTGTCCCTCAGGGTAGCGTTTTAAGTGTGACTCTGTTTGCCATCGCTATTAATAGCATTACGTCCATGGTGAAAAGTCCTGTCCAGTGTTCTTTGTTTGTGGATGATTTCTCTTTGTTCTGCTCTTCTTCAAGCCTTGCAACGACAACTCGTCAGTTGCAACTTACGATTAGGCGTTTGGATGACTGGGCGCTGAAGAGTGGATTTAAGTTTTCCACCGAGTAGTCTGTATGTGTTCTTTTTAACCGTTCTCGTTCGATTTTAACCTTTCCTGAGTTGCGCTTGAGGGACACTATTCTTTCTTTTAAAGACACGGTGAGATTTCTGGGTCTCATTTTTGACTCGAGGCTCACGTGGTTACCTCATCTTAAAGACCTGAAACGGCGGTCGCTTCAGGCTTTAAGTATTTTAAAATGTCTTAGCCACAGTACATGGGGAGCTGACAGGACTTGTCTGCTCCAGTTTTACAGGGCGTTTGTGCGATCTCGGCTCGATTATGGGTGCACGGTGTATGGGTCTGCGAGGCCTTCGTACTTAAAGATTTTGGACGTTGTCCACCATGAAGGGCTGCGGTTGGCCACTGGGGCATTCCGAACTAGCCCCATACCAAGCCTCTGTGCAGAGGCTGGTGAACCGCCACTTCATATGCGACGACGGCTACTTACGGTACGCCAGGCGTATAAAACTTTGTCCACACCGTACACACCTGCATACCATACCGTTGCTCAGCCTCCTCTGGCACGGTTATTTCATAACCGGCAACGTGCGACGCAGCCCTATGGGATTCGCGCACAGGATTGCCTTGCTGCGATGTCTGTGGCTGGTCTTCGTGTTTTACGTCGCGGTTGGAGCAGATCTCCACCTTGGCTCCTCCGGCGTCCCAAATTTATTTTAGATTTGACTCGTTTTAAGAAAGATGGCACACCAGATTTTACGTTCCAATCTCTGTTTTTTAACATTTTAGATGTGCATCACGGTTTCACTGTCGTTTATACTGATGGCTCGAAACAGGAGACTTCCCTAGGCTGTTCTGTGGTGTTCCCTGATCGTGTCACCCGGATTCGCCTCCCTGCTGAATATACCGTTTTCGCAGCGGAGCTCCACGCGATCCTGAAGGCACTGGAGCAGATGCATCGTGTTCGGGGCGATCGATTTCTTCTCTGCTCTGATTCTCTTAGTGCCTTACAATCGCTGCAGAGCCTATACCCGACTGAGGAGATGGTCCAGTTGATACATGACCAACTGTACTCGCTCCAACAGCGGTGTAAAGAGGTATCCTTCTGCTGGGTGCCTGGTCATGTCGGCATATGGGGCAATGAACAGGCTGATCGGGCTGCCAAGGAGGCCTGCAGAGAGCAGGATGTGGTCCAGTGTCCTATCCCCTTGCAGTCAGTCATCGCTGCACTCCACAGGAAGTGCATGGAGTTGTGGGAGGACGAATGGCTGGCGGTGACGGCCAATAAACTGCGGTCGGTAAAGTCAACCACTCGGCCATGGCGCTGCTCCTGCCGGTTGCTCAGGCGGGAAGAGGTGGCCCTCACACGTCTGCGGATTGGGCACTGTCCTATGACGCATAGCTATTTATTACGGCGGGAGGATCCTCCGTTTTGTGCCGCTTGTGGTGTGCACATCTCTGTCCGGCACATTTTAACCAACTGTATTTTATACCGTGATGCCAGGGCAGAAACACAAGTTGTTGGGGATCTCCCTTGTATTTTAGCTGACGATGAGACGTGTGTGGCAAGGGTTTTTAAGTTTTATGATATGTCTGGACTCTGGCCTAAACTTTTAGGCTGGAGGTTTTAGTGTGTTGCAGAGTGGCTGACTCCTCCCTTTTTTCCTTGTGGTCAGCCAGCCACTTCCATTTGCTCCATTGTTTTAGCTCCCTCTACCATTTTCTTCCTGTGTTGTCCACGTTTTACTGCTGACGCCCTGCATCATCCCACGCTTCAGTGTGGGTGAGCACATTTTTTCAATGATTGTTCCCCGTGTTCTCTGTTCCGTTTTATGTCCATGTTCTGAGGTTTTCTTTTTTCTTGACACCCGTCTCACTATGATGCTGCACGGGCGCTGAAGTCCTTGCTGTCGTGCGCTCACAAACACCTCTTCTACTACCCCCTCTACTATATGGCGTGCCTCTGCATTGACCCTCTCACATGGGTTCCGATTTTCTCCTCTAAAATCGTGGGTGCTCCACTTCTGTGGCCGTACTACGATCCACGCTGATCCAGAGCTCTATCTCGATGCCCACCGATTGCCTGTGGTCCCACAGTTTCGTTTCCTGGGTCTTCTTTTTGACAACAAGCTCACTTGGCTGCCCCATATCAGACATCTGAAGGTAGGATGTTTCCGTAAACTCAATGTCCTTCGCTTCCTTGCCCACTCCTCTTGGGGTGGGGACTGTTCTCCCCTTCTTAGTCTTTATCGTGGTCTAGTTCTGTCTCGCTTGGACTATGGTTGTCAAGTTTATGGTTCAGCTGCTCCTTCCACACTGCACGTGCTGGATCCAGTCCACCATCGTGGTATCTGTTTGGCCACCGGTGCCTTCCCTACTAGGCCTGTTGATAGTCTCCTGGATGAAGCTGGGATCTCCCCCCCCCCCTTTCTTTTCGGCGGTCCCAGCTTCTAGTGTCTTATGCACTCACTATCCGTTCCTCTCCCACTCATCCTTCCTATTCTATCCTGTTCCCAGACCATGGACGTCACCCACCAGACTCCCACCCTTCGGGCGGGTTAACCGGTTGGGCTACGCTCTGCGTCTCTTTGCTGTGATTTTCAGCTTCCTTCTTTGTCCTGCCTTCCTCGCTCCCTCCCCTCCACCCCCCATTGGTTAGTTCCTCGGCCTCGAGTTCGGATGAATCTCCACAGAGGTCCAAAAGATTCCAACCCCCTGGTGGTGTTCCGTACCTTTTTCCGCCAAATTTTATGAGAGTTTTGGGATGCTGTTGTTTTTTTACACTGATGGCCCTAAATCTGCTGATCATGTGGGGTATGCCTTCACGTCCTCTGTCAGAACGGAAAATCATCTGCTGCCACCTACATGTGGGGTGTTTACTGTGGAATTGATGGCAATTTCCCAGGCGCTTAATTTTATTAAACAGTCCCAACACAACCGCCTTTTGTTATGTACGGACTCGATGAGTTGTCTTCTTCCTATTGACCGGTGTTTTTCACACTATCCCTTGGTCTCTGCCATCCACGACCATCTCACTGATATTTACCGTGCTGCTTGTTCCATTGACTTCCTTTGAGTCCCTGGCCATGTTGGTATCCCGGGTAATGAGCTCGCTGATCGTTTGGCTGGGGGAGCAGTCACTAACCCCCCGTTTTCTGTAACCCCTCCTGCAGTGGATTTACGGTTTCACATCAAATCCCACTTCGCACAGTCATGGGCCAATTCTTGGGAGGCTACTCCCCTGTCTAATAATCTTCATGCGATTAAGGTGACAGCAGGCCCATGGCGTTCTTCCTTTCGCCTCTCCTGAAAGGACTCGACCACACTGTGTCGTCCCCACATTGGCCATAACAGGCTGACCCATGGTTTTGTTTTGCGAGATGAAACACCCCCACTTCGTTGTTGTGGAGCATTCCAGTCGGTTGCCCACATTTTGGTTGAATGCCCCCTTCTTTTGGCTCTGCGTGCTAAGTACAGACTCCCCCACACTTTACCTTTGATGTTGGCTGACGATTCCCGGATGGTCTCTCTGGTTCTTGGTTTCCTCCAGGAAAGTGGTTTTTATTCTCAGTCTCTAGGTTTTTAATCTGTATCTGGTATTGGGGCAGGGCGGTGAGTGTTTGTATGTCTCGCACTGTAAGCAGTTTTCGGAGATTTCTGATTCACCTCCCTGACCGAAATCCTGTTTTCTTCCCCTTTTACTCTGTTTTTACCCTTTTTTTTAACGCTTGGTTAGTCTCCTTTTCACATACGTGCTTTCTTCATTCTAGCGGTTGTACCTTTTAAGTCAAAGGTAGTCATGCCTATGCAACTTCTGCATAGCGTTGTGTTCGTTCTCTTGCTGACTTCCCTCATTTTGTTTCTACCATTGACAACATGACTGTCCCTTTACGTTTTTAGTCCTTTCCCTTCCATTGTTCTGACTTTCCTGAGATGTCAATTTAGCGGAATGGACCACATTTGAAACAAGGGACTGATAACCTTGCTGTTTGGTCCCTTAAACCTCAAACAACCAACCAACCAACCAATATTTCACATTGGGTTATCTATCCAATGTGATAAATGTGGCTTTGTTGCAACAGTACTTTCAGGGAGCAGTGTGACAGAATTATCCTGCAGTTACTCTCTGAAATAGTTCTTAGAGGGTTATGGAGCAAATGCGATGATCGTGGCTTTGTACTAACTACACAAATGGAGAGAAGCGTGAGAGAAGCTCTCTCCATGTTTTCTCTGGAATATTTCCCATAGGGTTATTTATCAAATGTGATAATCATGGCTTTGTTGCCACCATACCTTCAGAGAGCAGTGTGACAGAAGCATCCTGCAGCTACACTCAGAAATAGTTCTTAGACGGTTATGGAGCAAATGTGATGATCGTCTCTTTGTAGTATCTACACTAACAGAGAGAAGTGTGCAAGAAGCTTTCTGCAGCTGCTTTCTGAAATATATCATGTAGGGTCATTTATCTAATGTGATAATCATGGCTTTGTTGTGACCGTACCTTCAGACAGCAGTATGACAGAAGCGTCCTGCAGGTTCCCTCTGAAATAGTTCTTAGAGAGTTATGGAGCTATAAGAAACTTTCTGCAGCTTCTTTGTGGAATATTTCACATTGGGTTATCTATGAAATGTCATAATCATGGCTTTGTTGCCACCATACCTTCAGAGAGCAGTGTGACAGAAGCATCCTGCAGCTTTTTTCTGAATTAGTACTTAGAGGGTTATGGAGCAAATGCAATGATCTTGGCTTTGTAGGAACTACACGAACAGAAAACAGTGTGCAAAAAGGTATCTGCAGCTTCTTAATGGATTATTTCACATAGGGTTATTTATCAAATGTGATCATCATGGCTTTGTTGCCACTGTACGTTCAGAGAGCAGTGTGACAGAAGCTTCCTGCAGATTGTCTGAGATATAGTTAACATAGGGTAATGGAGCAAATGTGATGATCATGGCTTTGTAGTAACTGTACAAACAAAGAACAGTGTGAGAGAAGCTTTCTGCAGCTTCTTACTGGAATATTTTAGATAGGGTTATTTATTAAATGTGATAATCGTGGCTTTGCTGCCTCTGTACATTCAGAGAGCAGTGTCACAGATGCTTCCTACAGCTTCTTTGAGAAATAGTTAATGTAGGGTTAAGGAGGGCATGTGATGATCATGGATTGTAGTAACTACACAAACAGCGAGCCGTGTTCGAGAATATTTCTGCAGCTTCTTTCATCAATATTTAACATAGGGCTATTTATCAAATGTGTTAATCATGGCTTTGTTGCCACCATACCTTCAGAGAGCCATGTCACAAAAGCTACTGCAAGCTTCATTCTGAAATAGTTCACATGGGGTTATGGAGCAAATTCGATGATTGTGCTTTGTATTAACTACACAAACAGAGTGCAGTGTGTGAGAAGCTTTCTACATATTCTTTTTTGAATATTTCAAATAGGGTTATTTATCAAATGCGGAAATCACAGATTTGTTGCCACCGTACGTTCAGCACTCAATGTGACAAGAGCTTCCTGAAGCCTCTTCCACAAATAATTCACAAAAGGTTACGGAGCAAATGCAATGATCGAGCCTTTGTAGTAACTAAACCAACAGTGAGCATTGTGCGAGAAGCTTTCTGCAGCTTCTTTCTGGAGAATTTCACATACGGTTGTTTATCAAATGTGATAATCATGGCTTTGTTGCCACCGTACCTTCAGAGAGCAGTGTCCCAGAAGCGTTGTGAAGCTTCCGTCTGGAATGTTTCACATAGGGTTATTTATCAAAACTGATAATCAAGGCTTTGTTGCCACCATACCTTCAGAGTGCAAGGTGACCCACGGTTCCTGCAGTTTCTATCAGAAATAGTTCTTAGGGGGTTATGGAGCAAATGTGATGGTCATGGGTTTGTAGGCACTACACAAGCAGAGAGCAGTATGCGAGAATCTTCCTGCAGCTCCTTTCAGGAATATTTCACTTAGGGTTATTTATCAAATGTGATAATCAGGGTTTGTTGCCACCGTAGCTTCAGGGAGCAGTGTGACAGAAGCTTCCTGCAGCTTCTTTTAGACATAGTTCACGTAGAGTTATGGTGCAAATGCGATGATCATGGCTTTGTAGTAACTACAGAATCAGAGAGCAGTGTGTGAGAACCTTTCTGCAGCTCTTTTCCGCAATATTTCACATAGCGTCACTTATTAAAAGTGCTAATCACGACTTTGTTCCCACAGTATCTACCGAGTAGAGTGCGAGAGAAGCTTTCTGCAGCTTCTTTCGGAAATATTTCACAAAGTGTTATGTATGAAATGCGATGATCGTTCTTTGTAGTCACTATACCAACAGAGAGTAGTGTGAGAGAAGCTTCCTGCAGCCTCATACAGAAACATTTCACATAGGGTTACTTATCAAATGCGATGATTATTCCTTTGCTGTCACTGTACCTACCGAGAAGAGTGTGAGTGAAGCTCACTGCAGTTTCTGTCAGATTTATTTCACATAGGGTTATGGATCAAATGCGACGATCATTGCTTTGTAGTTACTATACCAACAGAGTACAGTGTGAGAGAAGCTTTGTGCAGTTTCTTGGTAGTCACTACACCAACAGAGAGCTGTGACCCACCAGGGGTCCACAACTCTTTTTGTGGATATGTGTGTAGCGAACACGCGACCCGGAACTAGTGTGGCCCTCCTTCCTTTTTCGGGCTTCATACCGTCCATTTCTCGGTAGGTGTTACCTGAGGTGTGAACAATCACCTAAGGCGGGAGTGCCCCCAGAGAGGGTCCCCACAAGGAAGGAACACGCCATTGGAGACGCCGGTAATCGTGAGGGATACTTCCACAATGGTTTTCTCATCACCTACTACGTCTGCTCATAAGCGAAAGTTCAATGAGTCTCAGCCACGGACATTTCTTCCATTGTTGCCACAGTTCCTTGTTGCTTCTCGGTCAGATGAAGGTCAAGACTTCTCCACAGTCAACCCTTTCATTATTCAGGAAGGTGTCGACGCAATTGCAGGTCCTGTAAAGTCTTGTTCCTGATTACGAAATCGCACCTTGGTGTTAGAAACAGTCAGTTCCCTCCAGGCACAAAAATTGATGCGTACTTCACTGATCCACACCTTCCCTGTCTGGGTGCAAGCACACCGCACTTTAAATTCATCATTTGGGGTTGTTTATACACGCTCCCTCGACGGATTGTCCGACGAGGACATTCAAAACTACCTGTCTGACCAGGGCATAACGGCTGTCCATAGTCATGAAAAATGGTTGACACGAACATCATTCCAACCCGTACTGTCTTCTTGACATTTGACAAAGATCAACTCCCATCGAAAATCAAAGGCTATGAGATAATATCCGTTCGCCCGTATATCCCAAACCCTAAGCACTGCTATCTGTGTCAGCGGTTCAATCACAACAGCCAGTCATGTTCCCATTCGGCCAAATGCGTTATGTGTGGCAAGGATGCCCACGAGTGTGCTTGTCCACCTCCATCCACTCGTTGCATCAACTGTATGGGTGACCACACTGCTTCCTCTACAGATTGTACCATTTTTAAAGACGAGCGGCTCATTCAGGACATCAGAGTGAAGGAAAAGGTGTCGACCTTTGTTGCTCGAAAGTTATTCGCCAGTCAAAAGCCCACTGATCCTCACGCAGGTAAATACGGCACTGTCCTCGCCTCTCCTCGGCCAACAAAGGAGGCAGCCACGCAGACTTGTGATCTCACCTTCAGTGCCACGGTCGTCAGATCGGCCAGCGTAAAGATTGCACGTTCAGCCTCCCCACTCTCACCTGCTCACTTTGTGGCTCACCCTTCATCGGGTTGTGCTAAATCCCGAGCCCCAAAATCAGAGACTTAGACTTCCAAAAAAGAGCCTACTCCTGAAGATATTTTACGCACCCCGACTTCGCAACCATCGATTCCTCCTTCCTCTCAACGTCCTATTTCCAAGAATCCTCATAAGAAAAACAGTTAGTCTCCTCCTCTGCCATGGCGTGCTTCATCTACAGCACCACCTGGCGGTAGCCGCCCTCGGCCGTCTTCTGTGTCGCCGAGGCGCACTGCTGGCGGCCGATCAACCGGCCGATCAGTGGTGGCAGGAGCTTCTCCTGAACAAGCTTCGGATCACGATCTTCTGCCTTCGGCTGAATGCCGTTCTGTGCTGTCGGTCACCGACTCTAAGAAGTCGTTGAGTTGACAGGAACCTTGGTCACATTCTTCCATTTTCTGCCCACCCTATGTCCATTATCCATTGGAATATACGCGGCATTTGAGCCAATCGGTATTAATTGTTGATCCTCTTATGATCCTACTCGCCAGTCATCTTCTGTCTTTTGGAAACAAAGCTGTGAACCCACGATTGCTTTGTTTTCCGCCATTTTCAGTCAGTCCGATTTCATCTCTCCTCTGCTGAAGGCACTCCAGCACATGGAGGACTCGGGATTCTTCTCCATGATACTCTCCATTATCACCCAATGCCCGTAAACACTTCCTTCCAAGCTGTCGCTGTCTGTCTTTCCCTTTCTGGATACACCTTTATTCTTTGTACTGTATACATTCAATTGTCCACACCATGGCAAGAGCTGATCTCCTTCATCTACTTTGTCAGCTTCTGTCCCCCATTTGCTGGTTGGGGACTTCAATGCCCACCACCTGCTTTGGGGATCTCCGCACCCTTGTCCACGCGACTCACTATTGATAGACGTCTTCCACGAATCGGATCTTGTTTGCCTCAATACTGGGGACCCTACATTTTTGTCTGCCTCCACGACGAATTTCCCTCATTTGGACCTTTCGGTCAGTACTGTTCCGCTAACTCGGCGCTTCGAATTGTTCGCTCTTGCTGATACACATTCGAGTGACCACTTTCCATGCGTTCTTCGATTGCAGCCACAGCTGCCGTATATGTACCCGAGTCGCCGGATGTTTGCCCAAGCGGATTGGACACTTTTTTCGTCTCTAGCGACATTCGATGACCGTTACTTTCCTATCGTCGACGATGAGTTCACTCATATTACAGAAGTTATTCTTACGGCTGCGGAACATTCAATTCCTCGCACCTCTGAATCGCCCCCCCTCCCCCCCCCCCCCCAGTTCCCTGGTGGAATGAGGCATGCCGTGATGCAATACGTGAGCAGCGACGTGCTCTTCGCGTTTTCCAGCACCATCCTACATTGACCAACTGTATCTGCTATAAGCAGTTCCGTACGCGATGCCGTCGCGTCATCCGCGATGGCAAGAAGGCAAGCTGGGACTTCTTTACCAGCTCATTTAACAGCTTCACTCCCTACTCGGAAGTTTGGAGTCGGATTCGACGGTTATCTGGCGGGCCTCGTTTCTCCCCGATCTCTGGGCTCACTGTCGTGCATGATACATTAGTGGACCCCGTCGCAATTTCTACTTCATTGAGTCAACACTTTGCTGAGATTTCGAGCTATTCAAATTACTCGCCAGCCTTTCTCCTGAAGAAACGTGCAGCGTAAGTGCGATCTCTTGCTTTCTTGTCTCAAAATCACGAAAACTACAATAGTGTTTTCTCCATGCGGGAACTGCAACACGCACTCTCTTCTTCTCGCTCTTCTGCCCCAGGACCAGATGGTATCTACATCCAAATGTTGCTGCATTTATCAACCCATAGTCTACGTTCCCTCCTTCGCCATTATAATCGAATTTGGACCGACAGTACTTTTCCCAGAAGATGGCGGGAAGCTACCGTCGTTCCTGTTCCGAAACCTGGAAAGGACACACATCTCCCCTCTAGCTATTGCCCCATTTCTCTCACGAGTAGTGTATGTAAGGTTTGGGAGCGTATGGTGAATTGCCGTTTAGCCTGGTGTCTGGAGTCCCGAAGTCTTTTAACACGTGCCCAATGCGGTTCCCGAAAGCATCGTTCTGCATCTCGTTGCTCTGTCCACTTACATCATGAAACATTTTCTCAGGAAACGCCAAACAGTAGCAATATTTTTTGATCTGGAGAGAGCATAAGATACCTCTTGAGGGACAGGCATCCTCCGCACGCTGTTCTCTTGGGGGTTTTGAGGTCAGCTGCCCATATCATTCATAAATTTATGCGGACATTTAAAGTGCGGTTGAACAGTAAACTTTCCCATACTTTCTCCCAAGAAAACGTGGTACCCCAGGGCTCCATCCTAAGAGTTGTACTGTTTGCCATTGCCATAAATCCAATTATGGGTTGTTTCCTTCCTGATATCTCGGGCTCCCTCCTCGTGGACGATTTTGCGATCTACTACATCTCTCAACGGACCAGCCTTCTTGAACGACGATTTCTAGGATGTCTCGATCGCCTCCACTCGTGGAGCAGCGAAACCGGCTTCCGCGTTTCTCCCAGTAAGACCGTTTGTGTCAGTTTTTGGCGTCGTACAGAGTTTCTTCCGCCTTCCTTGCATCTAGACCCTGTCAACCTTCTGTTCACAGACGTCGCTAAATTCTTGGGTCTTATGTTTGACAGAAAACTGTGCTGGTCCTCCCACATTTCTTATCTTTCGGGTCGCTGTCTGCGATCCCTCAACACCCTCTGTGTCCAGAATGGTACCTCCTGGGGAGCGGACCGAGGGGTCCTTCTCCGCCCCTACCGCGCCATAGTGCACTCGAAATTGGACTATGGAAGCATAGTTTACTCTTCTGCTCGGCCGTCTATTCTTCAGCGTCTCGACTCTGTCCACCTCCGTGGATTACGTTTAGTGTCCGGAGCTTTTTACACCATCCCTGAGACTGCTGAACCTCCGCTGTCCAATCGGCGAGCTGTCCTTCTGAGTCGTTATGCTAGCCATCTGCCTTCCATGCCTGCTAATCCGGCCCATAACCATTTTTTCAACGCCTCCTTGGAATTAGGTTATGCAGGCCACCCTTCCTCCCTACTATCACAGGGAGTCCACTTCCGTCAACAGCTACATTCTCTTTCCTTCCACTTCCGTAAGACTTTCTTGACAACTCGGGGTAGAGCACCGCCTTGGCTCCGGCCCCAGACCTGCCTGCTCCGTGACCTTTGTCAGTTTCCCAAGGATGGTACCCATTCTTTTGTTTATCATCGGGCATTTGCTGCTGAAAGCGCACAAATGAAGGATGCCACATTTATTTACACTGATGGCTCAAAAACATCGTTTGGTGTTGGCAATGCCTATATTGTTGGCGCCACCCCAATTCGATTTCGGCCTCCTGACCAGTGTTCAGTATTTACTGCGGAGCTCTACGCTGTTCTCCAGGCTGTCCAATACATCCGTCGCCATCAGCGGATACACTATGTTATCTGCTCAGGTTCGCTCAGCTCTCTCCTCAGTCTCCAAGCTCTTCACCCTGTCCACCCTCTGGTCCACCAGATTCGGGACTGCCTCCATTTTCTCCACTTGGGGGGCGTCTCTGTGGCGTTCCTCTGGATCTCAGGTCATGTTGGTATCTGTGGAAATGAGGCGGCCGATATAGCGTCCAAGGCTGCAGTCTCTCTTCTTCAGCCTGCTATTCACATGACTCCCTTCGCTGATCTACGGAGTGTTTTATGTCGTCGTGTGGCTCTTTTATGGCACGCACGTTGGTTGACACTTCCCAATAATTAATTGTAGGACTTGAAAGCTCTTCCCTGTGCTTGGACCTCTTCCTCCTGAACTCGTCGTCCGGAGGAGGTGATTTTAACTATACTCCAGATAGGGCACTGTCGTTTTAGCCATCGACATCTTTTAAGTGGCGATCCTCCCCTACTCTGTCCCTCACTGCTCTCAACTGTGGATGGTGAGACACCTACTACTTGAGTTCGCCTATTTTACTCCGGTACGCGCCCATCTACAGCTGTCGCCTGATATATCTTCCATTTTAGCAGATGACACGCACTCAGCCAATGGCGTTCTCGAGTTTATTAGTGCCAGTGAAATGACGTCAGTTATTTGAAGGTCTTTTTGGGGACACACAACCCCCCTTCCATAGTGGTTTTTAAGCTTTCCTTCTGTTTTTAGTTTCTCCACTTTTTTGAGTTTCGCTCCCATTGCTACTGGTTTCCAGTTTCGTTTTTTTTACCTTTTCCTAAGACATAGACCGGGCACAAATGACTGTAGCAGTTTTGCACCCTAAAACCACATAATGAAAAGAGCACTGAGAGAGAAGCTTTCTGCAGCTTATTTCAGGAGTATTTCACATAGCGTTACTTATCATATGTCATAAACGTGGCACTTTTGTGACCGTACCTACCGAAAGAAACGTGAGAGAAGCTTCCCGCAGCTCCTTACAGAAATATTTCACATAGTGTTAATTATCAAACGTGATGACAGTGGCTTTGCTTTCCCTGTACCTACCGAGAGGAGTGTGAGAGAAGCTCACTGCAGCTTCTTTCAGATATATTTCACATAGGGTTATTTATCAAACGCAATGTTTGTAGCTTTGCTGTCACTTTACCTACCGAGAGGAATGTGAGAGAAGCTCACTGCAGCTTGTTCCAGATATATTTCACATAGGGCTATTGATCAAATGCGAAGATCATTGCTTTGTAGTCAGTTACCAACAGAGAGCAGTGTGAGAGAAGCTTTCTGCAGTTTCTTACAGAAATATTTCTCATATGTCATAATCGTGGCTCTTTATTGACCATACCTACCGAGAGAAGTGTGAGAGAAGCTTACTGCAGCTTCTTACAGAAATATTTCACATAGGGTTATTTATCAAACGTGATGATTGTGGTTTTGCTGTCACTGTACCTACCGACAGGAGAGTGAGATCCCCCTGTGTGTCCGGGTGTTAGAATATGCCCGGGGTATTCCTGCCTGCTTTAAGAAGTGACTAAAAGGAGTCTCTCCCCCTCAAGGGGGTAGTTTGCACCTGCGTCCGTAGACGGATGGTTCCACGACTTACATTTGTGGTCATTTTTGTTTTTTTCGCTTATTCTGGTTTCTTTCTTCCTTTGTTTGTTTCCTTTCTTTGTCCTTCTCCCTTTCTCAATGTCTTCCTTGCCTTCTTCTCTTTGCCTTCTTGTCCACCCTATGGTCTCCGCCTCGGCATTTGAGACAGTCAGTCCTTTCCCTCCCCCTCACCTATTTTTTATCCCCTGCGGGTCCGGGGTAAGAATAGGCCCGAGGTATTCCTGCCTGTCGTAAGAGGCGACTAAGAGGAGTTTCAACGGTTTCGGCCTTCCATGTGATGGTCCCCCTTGGGGTTTGACCTCCATTTTTCAAAATTCTACAGAAGTACGAGCCTTTCGGGGAAGGACTCCTTATGTGGTGTACCACTGGTCCTAAGTGCACTAAGACCTTGGCACTCAGCATTGTACCGGCGTTGTAACCATACCCACTATTCCTCAAATTGGGCCTAAACGCCTGATGGGTTGTACAAGTTACGCCCATAGTGCGTCCCCATCTGCACCAGCGATCATGATGGACTTTCCATGCACCAGAAATCCAGCACGGTAGCCAGCCCGTTGTGGTGGGGTCGTCATGTACCCTCTAGGTTGTAGCCCCCTGACAACACAGGGATCGTACTGCCGATACCTGAGCTGCACCCTCTCCATGTCGGCCAAGGAGTAGATGCCCATCTCCTTGGGGCATCAGGACTCCCGGCAACGGTCATCCTGCCAGGTGGCCCTTGCTGAAGCTGGGTGGCACCCGTGGGGAGAGCCCCTGGTCGGAGTGGGTGGTATCGGGGCGGACGCTTTGCACATGAAACGTCAACACATATCAGGTCGCTCTGCGGCCGAGTCTTTCAAAAGAAAAGGTACCGTTTCTAGTTCTGGTTTTCCTGCCCTTTCCCCCTTGGCCACTCTCTGGGAGGAGGGATAGGCCCGCCGGCTTGGGGCGAAGTACTTCCCCCGCTATTTGGTCTGTTCTCGAACCGATGGGGGGACGTTCGCCACCTCCAAGTCCATGTTCTTTGTTCAGCACATTGAGGACATCTTCGGGCAAATCGAGGCTCTCAGCAAGATGCGTTCAGGGTCCGTTCTTATCAAGACCACCTCCGCCACACAGTCGGCGGCGCCTAAGGCGTGCGACCGCCTAGGGGACATCCCAGTGTCCATTGTCCCGCATCTGGCACTAAAAAGGACGCAGGGGGTTATTTTTCATCGTGACCTCCTGCTACAATCTGATGAGGAGCTCAGGGCCAACCTGGAGCGCCGAGGCGTGCATTTCGTCCGGCGAGTCCAGCGCGGCCCCAAAGACCGTCGCATCGACACCGGGGCCTTTATCCTCGCCTTCGAGGGGGACGTTCTCCCAGAGAAGGTAAAGGTGATGTGCTACCGGTGCGACGTGCGACCTTACGGCCCGCCTCCTATGCGCTGTTTTCTGTGTTTGCGCTTTGGGCACATGTCGTCACGGTGTGAGGCTGAGCCCCTTTGTGGCGACTGTGGACATCCTCTTCGTGAGGAACATACATGCACCCCACCACCTCGGTGCATTAATTGTCCTGGCATCCACTCGCCTAGATCCTTGGACTGCCCCGCCTATCAGAAGGAGAAGAAGATACAAGAACTCAAAACTTGGGATCGGCTCTCTTATTCTGAGGCCAAGAAGAAGTATGACCACCTCCATCCCGTGCCGTTGACCACTTCGTTGGCCTCAGTTGTGTCCACTCCTTCCGCGGTATCCTCACCCCTATCCTGTCCCCCCTCCGCCTCCTCCGACCATCAGGGGGCTCTGCCTCTGCCCCCGCCTCCCAAATCCTTCCCCTCCAAATCCTGCTCCCACGTGTCCCTGCCCCCTCTGCCCCAGGGGCCACCCTTCCTCATCCTCCTCTCCCCCCGCCACCTGACAAGCGATCCTCTTCACAGGCGTCCATCGGGGAAACGTTCCGGTCCCCAGCTTCCGAGGTCCGGCGTTCCAAAATGGACCCTGCACGTGAGGACCTTCTTTGGGTCCAGCCCACCATCCCTGTGCCTCCTCGGCCTTCCAAGAAGGCCTCCAAGAAGAAGTCTCTCTCCCCCTCTCCACCCCGGCGCGTTTCGTTTGACGCTCCATCCGTGAGTCGCTGCTCCCGGCCGTTCTCAGTTTCGCCAGGACGCTCTGCTGCCAGGCGCTCAGCTGGCCTCTCGTCGGCAAATGATGCTGCCCCTCCTACACAACCAGGGACAGCGGCCGCAGCTGGCGACGACTCGATGGAACCGGATCCGCATCCCGCCGGTTGTAGCATCGAGGTGACCAGCTCTTCCCCCGTCTCGTTCCCCCAACTTTTTGACTAGCGATGGCCTTGTTACATTGGAACATAAGAGGTATTCGATCTAATTGGGAGGAATTACAACTGCTCCTCCCCCTCCACTGACCGCTCGTCCTTGGTCTCCAGGAAACCAAGTTGCGCCCAACTGACCGTATTGCCTTTACCCAGTATACCTCGGAGCGATATGACCTCACCCCTGTGGACGGTATCCCAGCTCATGGTGGGGTCATGTTGCTCGTTCGGGACGATGTCTATTACCATCCCATCCCATTGACCACCCCTCTCTGAACAATAGCTGTCCGTATTACTCTTTCTGCTTTTACTTTTTCAGTTTGTACCATCTACAATCCGTCATCTGCTGTTAGTCGGGCTGACATGATGCACCTGATCGTTCAGCTTCCCCCGCCGTTTTTATTGTTTGGCGACTTCAATGCCCATCATCCCCTTTGGGGCTCTCCTGCATCCTGTCAAAGAGGCTCACTCTTGGCGGATGTCTTCAACCATCTCAATCTTGTCTGCCTCAATACCGGCGCCCCGACTTTCCTCTCGGACTCTACTAATACCTACTCCCACTTGGACCTTTCGATCTGTTCTACCACTCTTGCCCATCGGTTCGAGTGGTATGTCCTATCTGACCCCTATTCAAGCGACCACCTCCCCTGTGTCGTTCGTCTCCTGCACCACACCCCATCCCCACGTCCTTCGAGCTGGAACATACCGAAAGCTGACTGGGGACTTTACTCCTCCCTGGCGACCTTTACGGACCACGATTTTCTCAGTTGTGACAGTCAGGTCGAATACCTCACAGCTGTTATCATCAATGCTGCCGAACGTTCCATTCCTCGTACTACCTCTTCTTCTCGTCGCCTTTCCGTCCCCTGGTGGAACGAGGCTTGTAGGGACGCTATCCGTGCTCGACGACGTGCTTTACGCACCTTTCGCCGCCATCCTACGTTGGCGAATTGTATTGAATACAAACGACTCCGAGCGCAATGCCATAGAGTCATCAAAGACAGCAAAAAAGCTTGTTGGGCCTCATTCACCAGCTCCTTTAACAGTTTTACTCCCACTTCTGTCGTATGGGGTGGCCAGCGCCGGCTATCGGGCATTAAGGCCCACTCCTCGGTACCTGGCCTGACCTCAGGTAATGAGCTCCTTGTTGATCCCATGGCTGTCTCCAACGCCTTTGGCGCTTTTCGCGGAGGTTTCAAGCTCTGCCCATTACCACCCTGCCTTCTTTCCCAGGAAAGAGGCAGAAGAGGCTCGGCGACCTTCCTCCTACTCGCTGAATCTGGAAACTTATAATGTCCCCTTTACTATGCGGGAACTCGAACATGCGCTTGCACTGTCCCGGTCCTCTGCTCCGGGGCCAGATGCCATTCACGTTCTGATGCTGGCACACCTTTCTCCGGCGGGCATAAGCTTCCTTCTTCGTACCTACAATCGCGTCTGGACTGAAGGTCAGGTTCCCATGCGTTGGCGTGACGCTGTCGTTGTTCCTATACCCAAACCCGGGAAGGATAGACACCTTCCTTCTAGTTACCGCCCCATTTCTTTTACAAGCTGTGTCTGTAAGGTGATGGAGCGCAAGGTTAATGCTCGGTTAGTCTGGATTCTTGAATCTCGACGGCTACTTACTAATGTCCAATGCGGCTTTCGTCAGCGCCGCTTCGCTGTTGACCACCTTGTGACCTTGTCGACATTCATCATAAACAACTTTTTGCGAAGGCGCCAAACGGTAGCCGTTTTCTTCGATTTGGAGAAGGCTTATGATACCTGTTGGAGAGGAGGTATCCTCCGCACTATGCACAGGTGCGGCCTACGCAGTCGCCTGCCCCTTTTTATTGATTCCTTTTTAACGGATCGAAAGTTTAGGGTACGTGTGGGTCCTGTACTGTTGACGTCTTCCTCCAGGAGAACGGAGTGCCTCAGGGCTCCGTCTTGAGCGTACCCCTTTTTGCCATCGTGATCAATCCAATTATGGATTGCATTCCACCTAATGTCTCGGGCTCTCTCTTTGTCGATGACTTCGCGATCTACTGTAGTGCCCAGAGAACATGCCTCCTGGAGCGCTGCCTTCAGCGTTGTCTAGACAGCCTCTACTCATGGAGCGTGGCAAATGGCTTCCGGTTCTCTGAAGAGAAAACGGTTTGTATCAACTTTTGGCGATATAAAGCGTTCCTTCCGCCATCCTTACATCTCGGTCCCGTTGTTCTCCCATTCGTGGAAACAACTAAGTTTCTAGGGCTCACGTTGGACAGGAAACTGTGTTGGTCTCCACATGTCTCTAATTTGGTGGCCCATTGTACACGTTCCCTTAATGTCCTCAGAGTTCTTAGAGGTTCATCTTGGGGAGCGGATCGCACTGTCCTGCTTCGTTTGTATCAGTCCATAGTCCGATCGAAGCTGGATTATGGGAGCTTCGTCTACTCGTCCGCTCGGCCATCCCTCTTACGCCGGATCAACTCCATCCACCATCGGGGGATACGTCTTGCGACCGGAGCCTTCTACACTAGTCCTGTCGAGAGTCTTTATGCTGAAGCTGCCGAATTACCACTGACCTACCAGCGCGACATACTGGTGTGTCGGTATTCCTGCCGGCTGTTGTCTATGCCCAACCACCCCTCTTACCAGTCCTTCTTCACCGATTCTCTCGACCATCAGTACAGGTTGTATGTGTCTGCCCTGCTGGCCCCGGAGTCCGCTTCTGTCGCCTGCTTCGACAATTGGATTTTGCCCTCCCTACCACCTTCATAGAGGGTGAGAACCCGACACCTCCTTGGCTCCAGGCTCCGGTTCATATTTATCTTGACCTCAGCTCACTCCCGAAGGATGGTACTCCGGCTGCAGTGTATTGCTCACGGTTTGTCGAACTTTGTGCTTGACTTGCCGGTCACACCTTTATTTACACCGATGTCTCCAAAACTGACGATGGTGTCGGCTGTGCCCTTGTCGTTGGGGCCGCCACCTTTAAATACCGGCTCCTCGACCAATGTTCCAGCTTTACGGCCGAGCTTTTTGCTCTCCATCAGGCCGTTCAGTATGCCCGCCGCCACCGCCATTCATCGTATGTACTCTGCTCTGATTCCCTCAGTGCTCTTCAGAGTCTTGGAGCTCCCTATCCAGTCCATCCCTTGGTGCAACGGATCCAGCAGTCCCTCCATTCTTTTGCTGAAGATGGCTCTCCTCTCAGCTTTCTGTGGGTTCCCGGCCATGTAGGAGTGCCTGGGAATGAGGCTGCTGATGCTTTAGCCAAGGCTACAGTCCTCCTGCCTCGGCCACCCTCCCGTTGTGTCCCGTCATCTGACGTTCGTGGGGTTGTTTGTAAGCGGCTTGTGTCGTTGTGGTGGGATACTGGGTTATCACTTCAAGGAAACAAGCTCCGCGCAGTAAAACTGTTCCCAAGTGCTTGGAAAACCTCCTCCCGACCATCTCGGCGAGAAGAGGTCCTTCTGACCAGGTTGCAGATTGGGCATTGCCGATTTAGCCACCGCTACCTGCTCTGCGGTGACCCAGCCCTGCAGTGCCCTTGTGGTCATGCATTAACAGTGTGCCATGTTTTACTGTCGTGTCCCCGTTTTAGTCAATCTCGTGTTGTCCTAACTCTGCCATCTACTTCACAGGATATTTTAGGTGATGACGCTCGAGCAGCTGCTCGTGATCTTCATTTCCTTACTTTGACCGGCTTGTCTAAAGACATCTAACTCTTTCACTTATTTTATCTGCATCTTTGTAAGAACTTTCTGGAACCCCCCCCCCCCTACCGCCCTTGAGTTTTACTAGATTCCATGTGCTCTAGCAACTGTGACTGGGCGCTAATGACCTCAGTAGTTGAGCGCCCTTAAACCCCTACAAAAAAAAAAAAAAATAAATAAATAAATAAATCAGGTTTGGTGAGTAGATTCCAGTCTGATGCCCAGGAGCATTAATAAAACAGTATTAAGACACCAAACTGTTATCGCTGATAAAGCACAACCGTTGACGTTTCTTCACTCGCTGCAGCTGGCTTTGGTGGGGGGCAGTGGCAGGAGGCATCCACCTGATACCCGCTGACAGAAGTGAGTGGCGGCATCATTGGCTCTGGCCATGTTACGTCACCAGACCTGTCAGTCCTGCACAGCCGACACGTTGGAAGAGTGCTTCAGTTACTGAATATATTCCATGAAGGCTTAAACTGTGAAACATTACCTACTTTTGTGCTTACCTTTCATTTATTCTGCTCTAGTTTGAACACTTTGATGTGTATCACTTCCATCTGGTATGACTGATCATGGCTATTAACCTTGGGGTGACCTAGTTTTGATTAACTTCTGCGTTTTTCGCATTCAGTAACAAACGGGTCTGCCCCCCCCCTGCGGGTTCGGGGGTTAGAATAGGCCCGCGGTATTCCTGCCTGTCGTAAGAGGCGACTAAAAGGAGTCTCCAACGTTTCGGCCTTATGTGATGGTCCCCTCTCGGGTTTGACCTCCATCTATCTAAATTATTCCGAAGAGCGAGCCAATTGGGGAAGGGCACCTTACATGGTGCACTGTATCCTTCGTGCAATTAGACCTATAGCCGTCTTTCTCGTCGTTGCAATGGTGTCCCGCTCGTTTTCGATCTCTTGGGCGATTACCACACTGCACTCTGCAGTGTTTCTTTTAACTGTGACGCCGACCTTGGCCATTTTTGCACCTAAGATCCAGCACGGTAGCCAGTCTGTTGTGGTGGGGTCGCCATGTACCCTCTTGGTTGTAGCCCCCTGACAACACAGGGATCGCTCTACTGATGCCTGCGCCATTCACTCCCCACGTATGCCAAGGAGTAGATGCCCATCTCCCTGGGGCATCAGGACTCCCGGCAATGGCCATCCTGCCAGGTGGCCTTTGCTGTGGCTGGGTGGCGCCCGTGGGGAGGGCCCTTGGTCGGAGTAGGTGGCATCAGGGCGGATGACCCGCAATGAAGCGTGGTACATCATCTGTCGCTGGCGGCCAGCCGTCAGCAGTCTCTAAGCGTTCGAGAGCCCATTTTAAAGGTAACGTTTATGACCCCAAATCGTTCCCCTCCCTCGCCACACCATGGGAGGAACGACAGGCATTGCGTGACACTGAGACGTATTCGCCCAGATATCTTGTCTGTACCAGAGCTGATGGGGAATCCTTTATATCCGTGAAGCCTCAGTTCTTTGTAGAGCATTTAGAGGACAAGTTTGGGGAGGTGGAGGGCTGGTCCAAGATGCTGTCCGGATCGGTGTTGATAAAAACGGCATCCTCCGCCCAGTCGCGGGCCTTGCTCGCTTGTACTAAGCTGGGGGATGTCTCCGTCACTATCACGCCCCATAAAAGTCTGAACATGGTCCAGGGCATTATCTTTCACAGGGATCTGCTTTTACAGTCCGACGACGATCTGCGCGCCAACTTGGAGCGCCGAGGTGTCCATTTCGTCCGCCGCGTCCACCGGGGTCCGAGGGATCGTCAAGTTGCCACCGGTGCCTTCATCTTGGCCTTCGAGGGTGACACGTTACCTGAGAAGGTCAAGGTGATGGTGTACCGTTGTGATGTCAAGCCGTATATCCCTCCCCCGTTGGGTGCTTCAAGTGTTGGAAGTTCGGCCACATGTCTTCACGCTGTGCTTCCGACCTCGTCTGTCGCGATTGCGGTCGACCTTCCCATCCTGATCATCCCTGTGCGCCGCCTCCAATCTGTGTGAACTGTGGTGCGCACCATCCGCCTTGCTCGCCAGACTGTCCGATCCTGCAGAAGGAGCGGAAGATCATGGAAATAAAGACTATCGACCGCCTGACGTACACTGAGGCGAAGCGGAAATATGATCGGCTTCATCCGGTGCGCATGCCAGTTTCTTATGCCGCCACTGTCACCCCTTCTCCACTTCCATCCGCTCTGGTCAGCTCTCAGAGTCGAAGTCCCACACCTGCCCCCTTGATGGTGGGGGGCACTAAACCTCCTGTTGCTCCTGCTCCATCTACTTCAGGAGCAACACCCCCCCAACCATCGGGGACGTCGGTCCCCCCTTCCCAGCCGGAGAAGCGTAAGACTTCTTCGGCTACTCTCGTAAGGAAGGGGTCCCTTGGGGACCTCCCTTCCCAAGTTCCGTCCGGTACAAAGGCCGACAGCCGCAAGTGGCTTAAACAACCGCCAGTCCCTGGTCGTAGGGACACACGGTCGTCGTCTGTCCCTGAGACCGACCCAGTTGCGCCCTCCCAGCCTGCGCCACCAAAGGCACAGCGCGAGAAGCAGAAGAAGAAGAAACTTCCCAAGGCTACCGACATTGCGGTGGCACCCATTCCACCGCTTCCTACAAGCTCTGCGTCTGAGGATGAGGTGGAGATTCTGGCGTCCGCTGAGGACATGGATCTCGCCAGTCCCTCGGATGCAGTAGATGGCTGTTGTCCAGGTGGTGACTCAGTAGCAGCAGGGGCCCCGGAGGCGTAATCTGCCTCGACAGTCCCTTCACGCCTTTCCCATCCATGGCTAATAACATCCTGCAGTGGAACTGCAGCGGTTTCTTCCACCATCTCGCTGAGCTCCGCCACCTTATCAGCCGTCATCCTTTCCTTTGCATTGCTCTGCAGGAAACTTGGTTTCCAGCAATGCGAACCCCCGCCCTCCGTGGCTATCGGGGTTATTTTAAGAACCGGGCAGCTTATGCAAGGGTGTCTGGTGGCGTCTGCATATATGTCCTGAACTCTCTTCACAGCGAGTTTGTGCCTCTACAAACAGCTTTAGAGGCTGTCGCTGTTCGGGTGTGGACGCCCCGGGCCATTACCGTCTGCAGTATTTACCTTCCACCTGATGGTACTGTCGCGCAGCATGTCCTGGCTGCTCTGATAGCACAACTGCCGCCACCTTTTTTGCTGCTGGGCGATTTCAATGCCCACAACCCTCTATGGGGTGGGACTGTCTCCGATGATCGTGGTCGGGCCGTGGAGCATGTGTTGGCTCAGCTTGACCTTAGCCTCTTAAACACCGGTGCTCCCACGCATTTCAGTGTGGCCCATGGCTCGTTCTCGGCCATCGATCTCTCTATTTGTAGCCCTGGACTTGTCCCATCCCTCCACTGGAGGGTGCATCCTGACCTGTGTGGTAGTGACCATTTTCCCATCTATTTGTCACTGCCACAGTGTCATTCTTCTGGGCGCTTGCCCCGCTGGGCTCTCCACAGGGCTGACTGGCCAGCTTTTACTTCCGCTGTCACCATTGCGTCTCCCCCACAGGGTGACATTGACGAGGTGGTCCGTGTTTTCACCACGTCCCTCATTTCAGCGGCCGAGGCTACCATCCCCCGTTCCTCTGGCCTCCCTCGGCGGAAGGCTGTCCCCTGGTGGTCGCCGGAGATTGCTGAGGCTTTTCGCGACCGTAGGCGGGCTCTTTAGCGTCATAGGCGGCACCCGTCTCTGGAGACCCTCATCGCCTTTAAGAGGCTCCGTGCCTTCGCCCGTCGCCTTATTGCACGGCGTAAGCAGGAGTGCTGGGAGAGGTACGTCTCCTCCCTGGGCTCCCGTGTCTCGTCCTCGCACGTGTGGTCCCGGATCCGGCGGATTTATGGCTCCCAGACCCCTGTGGGTGTCCCTAGGCTCTCCTTGGACGGCGCTGTCTGCACGGACGCTGCCGCCATTGCTGAACGGCTAGCTGCGCACTTTGCTCAGAGCTCTGCGACTGCATCCTATCCCCCCGCCTTTCGCTCTCTAAAGGAGCGACCCCCCAGGGGGTCCACAACTCTTTCGTGGATACGTGCGTGGCGAGCACGGGGCCCCGAGCCATTGCAGCCTTCTTTCTCTCCCGGGCTGCATTTCCTTTCCCTTCCCCTCCTTTCCCCTCCATACCCCTTTCCCCTCGCCCTCTCCTCTCCCTCTATTGGTGTCCTTGCTTATGTTGGCCCCCGCTATCCCCCTGGTTCTGTTGGTTTTACACTCTGGCTTTGTTGCATAATCATCTCCTCCTTTTAGCATTCCTTGGTCCCCCTCTGGGGTTTGACCTCCATTCCAAAATTTCTCTTCCGTAGTGTGAGCCATTTGGGGAAGAGCACCTTACCTAGTGTCTCCGACGTGTGCCCTCCTAGTATATTCCACCTTTTCTTCTACGTCGTTGTCTGATGCTAGGGTGCATAGCCAGCACGGTAGCCAGCCCGTGTGGTGGGGTCGCTATGTACCCTTTTGGTTGAGCCCCCTGAACACACAGGGATCACACTTCTGATACCTGAGCTGTGACCTCCTCATGCATGCCTTGGAGTGGTTGCTCGTCATCCTGGAGCATCGGAACTCCCGGCAATGGCCGCCGTGCCAGACGGCCCTTGCTGTGGCTGGGTGGCGCCCGTGAGGAGAGCCCCTGATCGGAGTGGGTGGTATCAGGGCGGACGCTATGCAGATGAAACGCATAAGGGTCCAAACCTCTGGCCGCTCTTCTGCGGCCGTCTCTCTGCGTGGTACTGATTCCTCAAGTGCTGCTTCTCTTGTCCCTTCGGCCTTCCCTTCCGTGGCTACCCCCTGGGAGGAGGGTCAGGCCCGTCGTCTAGGGGCAAAACCTTTCCCCCGTTATCTAGTTTGCACCAGGACTGATGGAGATACTTTCACCAGTGTCAAACCTTTATTCTTTGTGGAACACATTGAAGACAAGTTCGGCGAAGTGTACTCCCTGAGCAAGATGCGGTCGGGTTCGTTACTGATAAAAACTGCTTCGGCTGCCCAATCTGCAGCCATTCGTGCCTGTACCCATCTTGGCACAATTCCCGTGTCCATTACCCCTCACCAGTCTCTAAATATGGTACAAGGTGTGATTTTTCACAGAGACCTCATCCTTCAAACTGATGAGGAACTTCGGGACAATCTCGGGCGGCGGGGTGTTCACTTTGTTCGGCGTGTTCAGAAGGGTCCTAAAGATAATCGTATTGATACTGGTGCCTTTATCCTGGCCTTTGAAGGGGATACCCTTCCTGAGAAAGTTAAGATTATGGTCTATCGCTGTGATGTGAAGCCGTACATCCCACCTCCTATGCGGTGTTTTAAGTGCTTGGGTTTTGGCCACATGTCTTCTCGCTGTACCCAGGACCCTCTCTGTGGTGACTGTGGACGTCCACTCCATGAGGGGAGTCCCTGTGTTCCCCCTCCAGTATGTGTAAATTGTCATGCTAGTCATTCTCCACGTTCAGCAGATTGCCCAGTCTATAAGAAAGAAAAAAAGATACAGGAGTATAAGTCTCTTGATCGTTTAAGCTACACAGAGGCCCGTAAGAAATATGCACGATTGCACCCTGTGTCCATGACATCTAGTTACGCCTTGGTTACAGCTTCATCCCTTCCTCCCCCTTCCTTACCCCCGTCCCGGACCCCTCTCCTTCCCCCCTCCCCTGCGGCTCCCACACCTTCCCCTCTGGGCGCCGCTCCCCCTCCCCAGCCGGAGAAGTGTCCCACTCCTTCGGCGTCTGCCGGTCAAGGGCGCCTCTCCCGGGATGCCCCTTCCCGGCACCTTCCAGGTCAAAGGTCTGCTGCAGCGCGGCGACCGCGAGAGCCGCGGTCTATCGGCCCCCAGGTCGCCCGGTCTCTTTCTGTTCCTGATCTTGCTGCAGCTGGCTCCATTATGCCACACAGCCCTCCTCGATCTCAGCCTGAAAAGAAGAAGAAACATAAGTCCCGGGACAAAGAGCCTCTGGTGTCACCGGAGGTCCCTTCCCCGGCTTCACAACCGGATTCTGACCTGTCGTTTATGGATGTCGCCCCCTCCTTGTCGGTGACGGGTGGGGACCCGGCGGTATGACTGGATTTAGCGTGTTCAGCCCTCATTTAAACCATCGTTCTGTGGTTCTCCAATGGAATTGTAATGGCTACTATCGTCACCTTCCGGAATTGAAATCCCTTCTTTCGTCCTACTCAGCAGCTTGTGTGGTTCTCCAGGAATCTCATTTTACTGATGCTCACTCACCGACCCTCCGTGGGTTCCGTGTTTTCTGTCGAAATCGGGTCGGACCCTTGCGGGCTTCTGGTGGCGTTTGTACGTTGGTCCGTACAGACATTGCTAGCACGTGGATTCCTCTCCAAACTACATTGGAAGCAGTTGCTGTTAGGGTCCACTTAGACTCTGCAGTCACAGTATGCAATCTTTATCTCCCTCCTGACAGGACTCTTACACCTGCTGCCTTAACCACCCTTCTTCAGCAACTTCCTCCTCCCTTCCTCCTCCTTGGGGATTTTAATGCTCATCATCCTTTGTGGGGCAGTGCCTTTCCATCTAGACGAGGTCTTCTTATCGACCAATTTATTGCAGACCACGACCTGTGCCTTCTTAATGATGGCTCCCCTACTCATTTCAGTGCTGGTCATGGTACCTTTTCTGCCATTGATCTTTCTCTTTCTTCTCCCTCTCTCCTCCCTTCATTACACTGGTCGCCACACGACGACCTTTGTGATAGTGACCATTTCCCGTTGATTATCACGCTCCCTTCCCGCTCCCCGATGGAGAGGTTACCTCGTTGGTCTTTCCACCGCGCCGATTGGCCTCTATATACTGCACAGGTCGAGTTTTCTCCCACTTTGTCGGGTTGTATCGATGACGTCCTACGTGACGTGTCTGACGCGATTGTTCGCGCTGCTAACCTTGCTGTCCCGCGCTCATCTGGACAATTTCGTCGTCGGCAAGTCCCGTGGTGGAGTACGGCCATTGCCATTGCCATCCGTGATCGCCGTCGAGCTTTGCAACAGTTTAAGAGGCACCCATCTGTAGCCAGCCTTTCTACCTTTAAGCGCCTTCGCGCTAAAGCCCGTTATTTAATCAAACAGAGCAAGCGGATATGTTGGGAACGATTCGTTTCTTCCCTTGGTTCCACTGTCCCTCTGTCACGGGTATGGGCTACACTTCGCTCTCTCCAAGGTTGCCATCGGCAGTCCACCCTCCCAGGCCTTCACCTCCCAGATGGCATTTGTACGGACCCATTAGTTCTCGCAGAACATCTTGCGACCCATTTTGCAGTGGCATCAGCGTCGGCCTCCTATCCAGCTGCTTTCCTTCATCAAAAACAGCAGGCTGAAGCTGTCACCTTATGTTTCACCACTTGTGAGTCAGAATCTTACAACGAACCTTTCACTGAATGGGAATTTCTTTCTGCTCTATCTGCTTCTCATGATACAGCTCCTGGCCCAGATTCCATTCATAACCAGCTGCTTCAACATCTCAGTGCTCCACAACGGCACCATCTTCTTCGGGTGTTTAACCGTATCTGGCTCCAGGGTGACTTCCCTTCTCAGTGGAGGGATAGCATTGTGGTTCCTGTCCTTAAGCCTGGTCAGAACCCCCTATCTGTTGACAGCTATCGGCCAATTAGTTTGACCAATGTTGGTTGTAAGTTACTTGAACGGCTGGTAGCCCGTCGGCTCACTTGGGTCCTCGAATCTCGGGATCTATTGTCCCCTTACCAGTGTGGCTTTCGAGAGGGACGATCTCCAATCGATCATTTGCTTCGCTTGGAATCCGCAGTTCGGCAGGCTTTTTCCCAGCGCCGCCATTTGGTTGCAGTGTTTTTTGACCTTCGCAAGGCCTATGACACGGCCTGGCGCCATCACATCTTACTAACCCTTCATCAGTGGGGTCTTCGGGGCCCACTCCCGATTTTTATCCGCCAGTTCCTGATCCATCGGTCATTCAGAGTTCGAGTTGGTACTGCTTTTAGTTCTCCACGGACCCAGGAGACGGGCATCCCACAGGGTTCTGTCTTGAGTGTCCTTCTTTTCCTCATTGCTATCGATGGACTTGTGGCCTCTGTCGGTCCCTTGGTCGCCCCTGCCCTGTATGTGGATGATTTCTGCATTTGGGTTAGTTCCTCCTCGATGCCATCTGCAGAACGGCAGCTCCAGGTGGCTATACGGCGTGCCTCTGCATGGACCCTCTCCCACGGGTTTCAATTCTCTCCTTTAAAATCGCGGGTGGTCCACTTCTGTCGCTGTACTACGGTCCACCCTGATCCAGAGCTCTATCTCGCTGCACAAAGATTGCCTGTGGTTCCACAGTTTCGTTTCCTAGGTCTTCTTTTCGACAACAAGCTCACTTGGCTGCCCCATATCAGACTCCTGAACGTAGGATGTTTCCGTAAACTCAATGTCCTTCGCTTCCTTGCCCACTCCTCCTGGGGTGCGGACCGTTCCCTCCTCCTCCGTCTTTATCGTGCTCTAGTTCTGTCACGTTTGGACTATGGTTGTCAAGTTTATGGTTCAGCTGCTCCTTCCACGCTGCACGTGCTGGGTCCAGTCCACCATCGTGGTATCCGTTTGGCCACCGGTGCCTTCCCTACTAGCCCTGTTGATTGTCTCCTGGTTGAAGCTGGGATCCCCCCCCTTTCTGTTCGGCGGTCCCAGCTTCTGGTGTCTTATGCCCTTACTATCCGTTCTTCTCCCGCTCATCCTTCCTATTCTATCCTATTCCCAGACCATGGACGTCGCCCGCCTGACTCCCGCCCTCGGGCGGGTTTACCGGTTGGGCTGCGCCTTGCGTCTCTTACCCGTGATTTTCGGCTTCCTTCTTTGTCCTGTCTTCCTCGCTCCCTCCCCTCCACCCCTCCTTGGTTAGTTCCTCGGCCTCGAATTCGGATGGATCTCCGCCGCGGTCCGAAAGATTCCATCCCCCCGGTGGTGTTCCGTTCCTTTTTCCGCCAAATTTTATGGGAGTTGCGGGATGCTGTTGTTTTTTACACTGATGGCTCTAAATCTGCTGATCATGTTGGGTATGCCTTCACGTCCTTTGTTGGAATGGAAAATCATCTACTGCCACCCTCATGTGGGGTGTTTACTGCGGAATTGATGGCAATTTCCCGGGCCCTTACCTTTATTAAACAATCCCAACACAACCGCGTTTTGTTATGTACGGACTCGATGAGTGGCCTTCTTGCTATTGACCGGTGTTTTTCGCGCCATCCCTTGGTCTCTGCCATCCATGACCATCTCGCTGATCTTCACCGTGCTGCTTGTTCCATTGACTTCCTATGGGTCCCGGGCCATGTGGGTATCCCGGGTAATGAGCTCGCTGATCGTTTGGCTGGGGGAGCAGTTACTTACCCCCCGTTTTCTGTAACCCCGCTGCAGTGGATTTACGGCTTCACATCAAATCCCACTTTGCACAGTCGTGGGCCAATTCTTGGGAGGCTACTCCACTGTCTAATAAACTTCGTGCCATTAAGGTGAATACAGGCCCATGGCGTTCTTCCTTTAGCCTCTCCCGCAAGGACTCGACCACACTGTGTCGTCTCCGCATTGGCCATACCAGGCTGACCCATGGTTTCCTTTTGCGTGATGAGCCACCCCCGCTATGTGGTTGTGGAGCCTTCCAGTCAGTGGCCCACATTTTGGTTGAATGCCCCCTTCTTTTGGCTCTGCGTGCTAAGTACAGACTCCCCCACACTTTACCTTTGATGTTTGCTGTCGATTCCCGGATGGTCTCTCTGGTTCTAGGTTTCCTCCGGGAGAGTGGTTTTTATTCTCAGTTTTAAAGTTTTTAATCTCCCTCTGGTGTTGGGGCAGGGCGGTGAGTGTTTGGGTGTCTCCCACTGTAGGCAGTGTTCAGAGATTCCCGATTCACCTCCCTGACCGGAATCCTCTTTTCTTTCCCTTTTACTCTGTTTTTACCCCTTCCTTTTAAGGCTTGGTTAGTTTTTCTATTCCCATACGTACTTTCTGCATTATAGCAGTTGTACCTTTTAAGTCACAGGTGGTCTTGCCTATGCTGTTTCAGCATAGTGTTGGGTTCGTTCTCTTGCCAACTTCCCTCATTTGTTTTTACTAATGACAACGTGACTGCCCTTTTACGTTTCCCCTTTATCCGTTTTATTTTTCTGACTATACTGAGATGTCCCGTTAGCAGAATGGAGTCTATTTGAAACAAGGGACTGATGACCTTGCTGTTTGGTCCCTTTAACCTCAAACAACCAACCAACCAACCTAAAGGAGCGAGCCGAGCGGACGTCGTTCTCTTTCCACACGCGTCATTATGAAACATACAATGCTCCTTTCAGCGAGAGGGAACTCCTCGCTGCCCTCGCCGATTGCCCTGATACAGCACCAGGACCGGACTGCATCCACGTGCAGATGCTGAAGCATCTCTCCAGGGACTGCCAGAGACACATCCTCACCATCTTTAACCGCATTTGGAGCGAGGGCGTGTTCCCGTCGCAATGGCGAGAGGGTCTTATTGTCCCCATCTTGAAGCCCGGTGCGGACCCACTGGCGGTGGACAGCTATCGTCCCATTACCCTCACCAACGTTTTGTGCAAATTGCTCGAACGTATGGTGGGGCGGCGTTTGTGTTGGGTCCTTGAGTCGCGCGGTCTCCTCGCTCCATCCCAGGGTGGCTTCCGTCGGGGCCGGTCTGCAGTGGACAATTTGGTGCGGCTGGAATCTGCTGTCCGTACGGCTTTTGCCCGACGTCAGCACCTTGTTGCTGTATTTTTCGATCTGCGGAAGGCGTATGACACCACATGGAGGCATCACATCCTCGCCACGTTGCATGGGTGTGGTCTTCGTGGTCGGCTCCCGGCTTTTCTTCAAAGCTTTTTATTGCGCCGCTCTTTCCGGGTGCAAGTTGGTGCCACCTCTAGTTCCTCTTATATACAGGAAAATGGGGTCCCGCAGGGCTCGGTGTTGAGCGTCTCATTATTTCTAGTGGCCATTAATGGTCTGGCTGCAGCAGTGGGGTCGTCGGTGTCTCCTTCTTTGTATGCCGACGACTTCTGCATCTCATTTAGCTCCACAACTACGGGAGTCGCCGAACGCAGGTTGCAAGTCGCCGTTCGCAAGGCAGCATCATGGGCTCTGGCTCATGGTTTTCAGTTCTCTGCTGCCAAGACTCGGGTTATGCACTTCTGCAGGCGTCGGACGGTCCACCCTCATCCTGACCTTTACCTCGACGGCCACCTGCTTGAAGTGGTGGACACTTGCCGCTTCTTGGGACTCGTGTTTGATGCCCGGCTCACATGGGTTCCTCATGTTACTCAGCTGAAGCAAAAATGCTGGCGGCACCTCAACGCTCTCCGCTGCCTTAGCCACACGTCTTGGGGTGCAGATCGCTGCACGCTACTGCAATTGTACAGAGCCCTTGTGCAGTCCCGGCTTGATTATGGGAGCCTGGCCTATGGGTCTGCGTCACCCTCAGTGTTGCAGTTGTTAGACCCCATACATCACTGTGGGGTTCGGCTTGCAACTGGCGCTTTTCGCACCAGCCCCGTGGACAGTCTACTGGTGGAGGCCGGGGTTCCCCCGCTGCGGATTCGCCGCCATCGTCTGCTCGCCGACTATGCTGTCCACGTACATTGCTCGCCAGGCCATCCCAATCGTCGCCTGCTTTTCCCTGCCTTGGTCCACCACCTGCCTGAACGGCGACCTCGGTCTGGGCTTTCCGTAGCTGTCCGTGTCCAGTCCCTGCTGTCAGAACTGGGGTCTTTCCCTCTTCTGCCTCCCTTCCGGGTCCGTACACCTCGCCTCCCTGGTGTTTGTCCCGGCCGTCCGTCCATCTGGATTTGGCACAGGGACCTAAGGACTCGGTTCCGCCTGTGGCCCTCCGTCGCCGTTTTCTTGCGCTCCTCGAATCATTTCCGGGCTGTGAGCCTGTCTACACGGATGGTTCCCTGGTTGATGGTCGCACTGCTTACGCTTTTGCTCACGCTGCCCATGTTAAGCAACGCTCCTTGCCGGCTGGCAGCAGTATTTTTACTGCAGAGCTGGTGGCCATCTTGCGAGCTCTTGAGCATATGCGTTCCTGCTCAGATGCGTCCGTCGTCATCTGCAGTGACTCCCTGAGCAGCCTCCAAGCCATCGACCGCTGCTATCCCTCTTCTCCTCTGGTGTCCTCTATTCGGGAGTCTATTTCCACCATTACCCACTCTGGTCGTTCAGTGGTTTTTGTTTGGACGGCAGGTCACGTTGGCATCCCGGGGAACGAACGTGTTGACAGGCTGGCCAAAGGGGCGATAGACGCCCCAGCTTTGGAGATCGGCCTTACGGCTCGCGACCAGCAGCTGGTGTTGCGCCGTAAGGTACTTGGGATGTGGGCTGCTGAGTGGCGTGGCATGACAGCCCCGAATAAACTACGGGCTGTCAAGGGGACGACCGATGTGTGGCGTTCCTCCCTGCGGGCTTCTCGCAGGGACTCGGTAGTCCTGTGTCGGCTGCGCATCGGCCATACCTACCTGACGCACGGCCATCTGTTACGTCAGGAGGATCCCCCCTTGTGTCAGTGTGGGTCCCGGCTGACGGTCGGCCACATTTTGCTGGAGTGTCCTCGACTGCGCACACTCCGGCAATCTTTTAATCTCCCGGGCACTTTGGCTTTGGTTTTATCCGACGATGCCTCCATGGCTGATACCGTTTTAAATTTTATCCGTGGTAGTCTGTTTTATGGTTCGATTTAGGGAGGTCCTGCGCCTTTCCCTTTCTGTGTCTTTTGTCCTTGTGTCTGTTGCTGTTCTGGTGTGCCGTGAGATGGTTGACACTTTCCCATTTTTGATCTCGTGGTCAGTCAACCAGTCTCCGGCCATCTTCCTTTCTTCTGTTTCTTTCTGTCTAGTGTTCCTCTATCCTGTTCTTGTCTGTAGTGTTTGTTGCTGAATTTGTGTGCTTTTAGCGCCTGGGGGGACGTCTCCTCCCCCTTTGGTTTTTATCTGCTTCGTAGATTTTCGGCTCGCCTGATTTTGGAATGGGGGACTGATGACCTTCGCTGTTTAGTCCCCCTTAAACATCCAACAACCACCACCACAAACGGGTCTGCAATACTTAAATAAATGGCCAGTGCACGCGCAATACACCTGAATGCTATTCTGTTGGTCATGGCCTGAGAATTAACAGACATAAATTTATGTCGTGCAACAGATATTTGCATCAGAAACGCATTATCCAACATGAGCGACATGCAAGTGGATCTCCAAGTTAATGTCGTGAGCAGTGCGAAATTGTTAATTCAGTAATTAAAAGGGCTATGCTACTCTCATAGTTAAGTGAACTCAACATTTTCATGACCAGAACAACTTCTTACATCACATAAGTGACAAGGATAGGGAATATGTGGAGTGTTAACAGGTATGAATTACTGTAAAATTTTTTCATCTATACTGTGGTTTTCCACAATTCTTGATTGATCTTACTCACTTTCTAAACATGGAACAAATTCCTTACTGATTTCTGATCTTCAGTAACAATCTGCAGTACTTAAAGATATAGCCATTCACATGGAACAAATTCTTTATTAATTTAGTTCTGATTTTCTTTGCATTCTACTCTTTTTCAAGGAACAGCTGAATGGTAACCACAATAAAAGAGCAGGTGGAAGAACGTAGTATTTGTTTGCACTCATTCACATTCCATAAATAAGCATGCAACCGTTTATTTACCTCGGATTATTATTGCAAACTATGTCTCGAGGGGATCGAGAGACAGAAGTAGCTTATGCTATTCAGATGCCCACATGGCCACAACGTTTTCCCCCCTATCATGAGATGTGGTATAATTATGGGAGCATAATTTAATATACAGAAGGATATAGTTATTTGTCTGCTATGACCCCAGGTCTTAGTTTGAAAATGTACACTACAGTCGTAAGGCTAGTACTAACTTGTGGACACAGAATTTTGATCTGCTTTTGTCCATTATCACTCGATACATGACAAAATCTGAAATATTGGACCTACACAGTCCTGCATGCTATTAATAGAATGTATGCGAAAAGATATGAGTACAAGCCTTGCTTAAAATGAATCTTACATAAAATTCACAAATACGCGACAGTAAGATGCCACCCACTGCACACATTTCAAATGAGCGATTATTTCTTAGAATTTACATGATCGGCCCATTATCTATGTATGAGTGAGGTATGTGAACATAGAAATGCTGTTAGATTGCTTTAGCTGATGTGCGTATCAAATTAAAAAACCACTTAATGAATAGACTCTTTGGTCATAGCTCATACAAAGAAGTATCATTAATTTCTAAATTAAATATATGCATAATTTGATTTCTACCGTCTCCTAATAACAGTGATGTTAATAGCTTGAACCCCACCAGGGGGCTTGCCATGCTTTGGTGGGCTCATACTTGGCTACCACGTGACCCCAGCCTTTGCAGCATTTTTCCCTTCCTTGCTCCAAGTCTGTCCTCTTGCTATTCGTTTTCCCCTCCTGTGGGGAAAATGTCTGGTGTGTTGTTGGAGCGTTCTGTATCATCGCTGAGGTAAGAACAGTCTCACCTTTGTTTTTCACTCCCTTTTTCTTTCTTTGTCTCCCTTCTCCTCTCATTCCTCCAAATCAGCATTTGAGGCTCCTCTTTTTCTTCTTCCTCCCTTTGTGCTCTGGAAGGTCGGACCACACATATGACGCAAAACAGGTAACTGGGTAACACATTAATTCTCAGCCCCTGGTCGACAGATAGGGTTCGCACGTGCCCCCTGGCACATTCCGGCCCCAGGGAGGGGTGATTCCCTGAGCTCCAACCTTCCCAAATTGCCAATTGGTCCCTCTGTCAGGTGTTCTGGAGGTGTGACCTAAGGCAGGTGCACCCTCTTGTGAAGAGGGCTGCCAGTTGGAAGGAGCATGCCACCAGAGACACTGGCAGTCATGGGGGATTTCCTCAATCATCTTCCCACTCAACTTCTACAAAATGTAAACACAATGAGGCTAGTGATAGAATGACCTTTCCTGCTGCACCAAGGTTTGTTCTGGTCTTATGTACTGAAGACAGTCAGTCGTTTGCCATGGTAATTCCATTTATTATTCAGAAAGGTGTTGATGTAAATGCTGGCCCTGTGAAATACTGTACTCGTTTAAGGAATGGCACTTTGCTTGTGGAGACCACTTCTGATTCTCAAGTGCAAAAACTGCTTGCACCCTCATTTCTCCACAGCTGCTCTGTCCATGTCGAGGCCCGTACAACTTCAAATTCTTGCCATGGTGTAATTTACAACAGGCAGCTCAAAGGTCTAACCGATGGTGTCACCACATGATACCTTAGCCCGCTTGGTCTCCATGCCACAGGTGCGCACCACCAATAGTTTTTCAGTGTTGGACTCCACAGACCAACCACCAAAGCATGTTGATGCTTTTGTGGAGTCCATGGAGTAGGATCCTCCTGCTTCTGTGCCATGTACTGGAGACTGTTCACCATCTGTCACTTGGCAGCAGCCGAGGTGACACACCTACATCACTTCCTCAATATGCCTCTCCTCCAATGGAATGTTGGCAGCCTTCAGTCCCACAAAGAGGATTTATGGCTGAGTTTACCATTGCAGCATCCCCTTGTACTCTGCCTTCAGGAAACTAAATTGAGCCCTCATGACCGCTTTGTGCTTTCACATTACTTACCGATTCGTTTTGACCTTCCTACTAAGGTCAGCATTCCATCTCATGGGGCATCATGCTGCTCATAAGGGATGACATTCATAGCCAACCCATCTACCTGACTACCAATCTTCAAGCTGTTGCAGTTCACCTTTTCCTTCCCCACCTGACTTTTTCCCTCTGTACCATTTATGTCCTTCTGTCATTCGATGCAACCAGGACAGACTTTCTTCAGCTTCTGAGGTAGCTTACTCCCCCATTTTAGGGACTTCAACACACATCATCCACTTTATGGTTCTCCCAGGACCTGTCTGAGAGGTGCCCTCTTGGCTGACCTTCTTAACCAACTTAAACTTTTCTGCCACTTTTCTGCCTTAACACCAGAGAACTGGAGCACCCACTTTCTTTCCTGACTCTTTGCACACCTATACCCATTTGGACCTATCCTTGTGCACTGCCCAGCTTGCTCCCTCGTCTAGAGTGGTCTGTTGTTTCTGACATGTATTCGAGCGACCATTTCCTGTGTCCTATCCAATTGCTGACTCCTACCCCATCGGTGTGCACCCCCAAATGGAATCTTCCTAAGGCTGACTGGCAGCTTTACTCCTCCCTGGCAGCCTTCAAAGAACGAGACATCTCCAGTTGTATGACCAGTTGGCATATCTCACAAACGTTATCCTTACTGCTGCAGAACTTTCCATTCCCGGCACTTCCTCTTTACCATGTCATGTCCCATTCCCTTGGTGGACTGAGGCACGCTGCTACGCAATTTGACAACAGAGACATGCTCTCTGCACTTTTAACCATCACCCTACGCTGGCAAACTGTATTCATTATAAACAGACGCGTGCAAAGTGTCATCGCGTTCTTTGGGGTAGCAAAAGAGCTAGCTGGACATCATTCACTAGTTCTTTCAGCAGTTCCACCCCTTTCTCTGACATGTGGGCCAACCTCCAATGTGTGTCTGGGACCAAGATCCATTCCCCAATTTCCAGCCTGACAGTAGCTGACGATGTCATTGTGGAACCTATTGCTATCCCCAACACCTTCAGCCGCCATTTTGCAGATGTTTCGAGCTCTTCCAACTATCACCCTGCCTTCCTCCATCAGAAATGAGTGAAGGAGAAAGGAGACTCAGGCTATACACTTCTCTTCTCTGGATCTTGAGTGCTACAATGCCGCCTTTTGTATGAAGGACCTAGATCTCACTTTCAGTTCATCTCGATCCTCCGCCCCAGAGCCAGACGCCATCCACATTCAGATGTTGCAGCACCTTCCTCTTGTGGGGGAGCTTTTCCTGCTTAAAATGTACAACTGAATCTGGGCAGGGCACATTCCCTGGGTACTGGCATGAAGCCACCATCATACCCACACCTAGTCCCAGTAAGGATAAACACCTTTCTTTTAGCTACACCCCATCTCTCTTACCAGCTGCATTGTCAAGATGATGGAATGTATGATTCATGCCCAGCTGGTATGGTGGCTAGAGTCTTGCTATTTACTGATGAATGCACAGAGTGGATTTAAGGTTTGGCGTTACTTTGTCCACCTCGTTACTTTGTCCACCCATATCACGAAGGGTTTTCTGCAGAAATCCCAGACTTTGGCCATGTTTTTCCATTTGGGGAAGGCATACGACACCTGCTGGACAACTGGTATCTTCCACACTCTTTACACATGGGGTTTCCATGGCCGCCTGTAATGTTTCCTTCAGGAATTTTAAGAAGACCAAGTTTTCAAGGTGAATTTGGGTTCTGCCTTGTCGGACAGCTTTATCCAGGAAACTCGTGTCCCTCGGTGTTCCGTCCTGAGCATCATCCTTTTTGCTGTCGTCCACAGCTCGTGGTCTCGTGGTCGCGTTCTTGCTTCCTGAGCACGGGGTCTCAGGTTCTATTCCCGGCGGGGTAAGGGATTTTCACCTGCCTCGAGATGACTGGGTGTTTGTGTTGTCCTCATCATTTCATCATCATTCACGAAAGTGGTGAGTTTGGACTGAGAAAAGGTTGGGAATTTGTACGGTCATTGATAACCGTGCAGTTGAGTGCCCCATAAACCAAACATCATCATCATCATCATCATCATCATCATCAATCATCATCTTTTTGGTATTGCTGTTAACCCTATAATGGCCTGTCTCTCGCCGGTCATCTCCTGCTCCCTTTTTGTAGACTATTTTGCTATCTATTGTAGTTCTCCACAGACATGTCTCACTGAGCAACATCTTAAGTGATGTCTTAATTTTTTTATTTATTTTTTATTTAAACGTCAAGTTTGTTAGGACCAAATTGAAGAGAAAATCTCCAAGGTTGTGGAACATGTCAGTACATGAAATTACAACATAAAAGTAATAACAGACAAAAATAAAGTGGTTATGAACTCGAAAAAAGTAAGTCCTTAAGTATAAGTAAGCACAATCAACAATACAGCAAGGCTTATTTTTTCAAGGAACTGCTGTAGAGAAAAAGAGTGACCGATGAGGAAACTCTTCAGTTTAGATTTGAAAACATGTGGATTACTGCTAAGATTTTTGAATTAGAGTTGTATTTTATTGGAAATAGATCGGCAGTATAATGCACACCTTTCTGCATAAGAGTTAAGGAAGTCTTATCCAAATGAAGGTTTGATTTCTGCTGAATATTAACCAAGTGAAAGCTGCTTATTCTTTGGAATAAGCTAATATTGTTAACAAGAAATGACAGTAAGCAATATAGGGGCCGTCGTCAAAATACCTAGACCCGTGAACAGGGGTCGGCAAGAGGTTCATGAACTTCCACTACTTATTGCCCGAATCGCCAATATCTCAGCCAAAAATATCTTTTTAGAATGGGAAGATTTACCCCAAAATATTATACCATACCACATAAGCAAATGAAAATAAGTAAAGTAGACTAATTTTTGTGCCAAACAATCACTCGCTTCAGTTACCATTTGAATAGTAAAAATTGCTGCAGTAAGTCTTTGAACAAGATCCTCAACAAGGGCATTCTATGACAGTTTACTATCTATCTGAACACCTAGAAATTTGAACTATTCAGTTTCATTAATCATATGCCTATTCTGTGAAATTAAAATGTCAGTGTTTGTTGAATTTTGTGTTAGAAACTGAGTCTTACTGTGATTTAGCGTTACTTTATTTTCTACTAGCCATGAACTTAGGTTGTGAACTACACTATTTAAAATTGAGCCAATGTTGCACACAACATCCTTTACTACCAAGCTAGTGTCATCAGCAAAGAGAAATATTTTAGTTACCCATAATACTAGAGAGCATAGCATTTATATAAATAAGGAACAGGAGTGGCTCCAACACTGGGGCACCCTCCCCCCCCCCCACCCCTCCCCCCACCCCCCACCCCCCACCCCTCCCCCCACCCCCCACCCCCCACCCCACTTGACCGTACTCCACTCAGACCCCACATCACAGCCATTCTCAAAATTGTGATAATGACCTTTTGCTGTCTGTAGCTAAGGTGAGAGGTGATCCAGTTGTGAGCTACTCCCCATATTCTATAATGGTCCAACATCTGGAGCAATATTCTGTGATCAACAAAATCAAATGCCTTAGTTGAATCAAAAAATGTGCCTAGTGTTCGTAACCTTTTGTTTAACCCATCCAGTACCTCACAGAGAAAAAAAGACTATAGCATTTTCAGTTGTTAAACGACTTCTGAAGCCGAATTGCACGTTTGATAGCTAATCTTATGATGTAAAATGATCAGTTATCCTTACATACACAGCCTTTACAATTACTTTAGCAAACACTGATGGCATAGAAATAGTAATAAAGCCACTCTATAAAAATGGAGAAAGGAGTATTGTAAATTATTTTAGACCTGAGTACTTTTATCATTCTGGAAACTGACCTTTCCTAAAGGAAATATTATAAATATGGCTAAATACATGGCTCTAACATGTGCAGCACAGTACTTAAATATTCTGCTAGGCACTCCACCATAGCCATAGGAGTCCTTAGTCTTCAGTGATTTAATTATTGACTCAATCTCCCTCTTGTCTGTATCACAGGGGAGTATTTCAGACATCAATCTCGGAAAGGCATTTGCCAAGAAAGTTGTATGATTCCCTGTAGAAAATAAATTTTTATTTAATCCACCAGCAATGATCATAAAATTGTAGTTAAATACTGCAGATATATCTGATTTATCAGTAACCAACATTTTTATTACAAACTTACTTTATATGATCGACCCAGGGCTGCTGACAAGACACTTCCTTCACAACTGACCATATGGTTCTAATTTTATCCTGTCAATTAGCTATTCTATTTGTGTACCACATACTCTTTGCCTTCCTAATTACATTTTTAAGCACATTCAAGTACTGTTTGTAATTGGCTATTGTAGCTTGATTGTGACTACTTCTAACATATTGAAATATTTCTCACTTTGTTTTACATGATATCCTTATCACACTACTCAGCCACCTGGGCTGCCTATTACTGCTAGTACCCCATTTAAAATATTCTAATGGAAAGCAGCTCTCAAAGAGCATGAGAAACGTGTTAAGAAAAGCATTATATTTATGATCTATGTTATCGGCACTATAAACATCTGGCCACTCCTGTTCCTTGACAAGGATGAAAAAACTCCCTATTGCTGTTAGATTAACTTTCCTACATAGTTTGTAATTATATGTGACATTTGTTTGAGCACAAAATCCTTTTAGTGTTAAAATTTGTGCATCATGGTCTGAAAGATGATTCACCCTTTTACTAACAGAATGCCCATCTACCAAGGAAGAATGAATAAAAATATTGTCTATGGCTGTGCTACTGTTCCCCTCCACCCTAGTTGGAAAAAAACAGTGTCTGCATCAGATCATATGAATTCTGGAGATCTGCTAACTTACTTTCCCTTGCACCATCGTATACAAAATTTATGTTGAAGTCACCACATGTATCTAATTTCTGGTACTTCCTCCAGAGTAAATCAAGAACACTCTCTATTTTCTTTACTCATAGTGCATTGACAGTGGCCTACACTTTTCCACTGACAAAACCATCTGTATGAATTTCTTGTGGGCACAAATGGTTTCTCCCACCATCTTCACATCTAGGGCCTGTTGCCCTTCCATTCATTGACAAAACAAAATTCATGGGGCTCATGCTCAATACGAAACTTTCTTGGTCCTCCCATGTCTTACCTGGCAGCCCACTGTACTCGGTTCCTCAGTGTCCTGTATGTCCTCAATGGTACTTCCTGGGGTGCTGATCGAAGCACCCTCCTCTGTTTGTACCTGTCCCTTGTCCACCCGAAACTCAACTATGGGTGCTTTGTTTATGCATCTACATATCCATCCCTCTTATGTGTTCTCAACACCCCAGGGGGCCCACAACTCTTTTGTGGATACGTGCGTGGCGATCGAGGTCTAACCTCAACGGGAAGAAATTGGATCAGAGATCGTTTCCCTCCCTAGCTACTCCATGGGAGGAACGTCTTGCTAAAGAAGGCAGTGGCGAATATTCACCCCGGTACCTTGTTTGTACGCGGGTTGATGGAGAATCGTTCGTGTCGACCAAGCCCCAGTTTTTTGTGGAGCATTTAGAGGACAAGTTCGGGGAGGTGGAGGGCTTGTCCAAGATGCGCTCTGGTTCTGTGCTCATTAAAACGGCATCCTCTGCCCAGTCACGGAGGTTGCTCAATTGTGACAAGTTGGGGGATGTTTCAGTTACCATCACGCCGCATAAGAGTCTTAACATGGTCCAGGGTATTATATTCCACAGGGATCTTCTTCTGCAGTCCGACGATGAATTACGCGCCAACCTCGAACGACGAGGTGTTCACTTCGTCCGGCGCGTCCGTCGGGGTCCGAGGGATAATCAGGTGGCCACCGGTGCCTTCATCTTGGCCTTTGAGGGTGATGTCTTACCCGAAAAGGTTAAGGTGATGGTTTACCGTTGTGATGTGAAACCATATATCCCTCCTCCGATGCGGTGTTTTAAATGCTGGAAGTTCGGGCACATGTCATCTCGCTGTACTTCCAGCATCACGTGTCGGGATTGTGGACGTCCTTCGCATCCTGATACTCCATGTGCCCCGCCTCCTATCTGTGTTAACTGACGAGAACACCATTCCCCCTGCTCGCCGGACTGTAGGATCTTCCAGAAAGAAAGGAAGATAATGGAATATAAGACTCTGGACCGCCTGACCTACACCGAGGCAAGGCGGAAATATGAGCGGCTCCATCCCGTGCCCATGACATCCACCTATGCCGCAGCTGCACAAGCGGTCCGACCATCTCCCGTGTCGTCACGTACTGTTGCCTCTCAGCTATGTCACAATGAACCGACCCCCTTGGTTGTGGGGGGCACTTCGCCCTCTGTTGCTCCATCTACTCCAGGAGCAACACCACCCCAACCATCGGGGACATTCGTCCCACCTTCCCAGCCGGAGAAACGTAGGGCTTCTTCCTCTACTCTAGCCCGGAAGGGGTCCCTTGGGGCCCTTCCTTCCCAGGCTTTGCCCTGTGTCAAAGCGGACACCCGCAAAGTTATGAAACAACAACCGGTCGCTGGTCATAGGGCTTCACGGTCGTCGTCCGTCCCTGAGACTGACCCAGTGGGGCCCTCCCAGCCAGACCCTCCCAAGGCACAGCGTGCGAAGCAGTTGAAGAAAAAGGCTCCCAAGCATCCTGATATTGCGGTGGCACCTGTCCCACCGCAGCCTTCAAACTCTGCGTCTGAGGACGAGGTGGAGATCCTGGCGTCTGCTGAGGACCTCGATCTCGCCAGTCCCTCCGACGCCATGGAAAGCACTGGCACAGGTGCTCACTTGGAGGCAGCAGGTGACCCAGCGGCATAATCTGACTTCCCTGACCCGTCACGCCTTTCCCAGCCATGGACAACACCATCCTCCAGTGGAACTGCAGCGGTTTCTTCCACCATCTAGCTGAGCTCCGTCAACTTATCAGCCTTCACCCTTTCTTCTGCATTGCTCTCCAGGAAACTTGGTTTCCAGCGTTGCGAACCCCCGCCCTCCGTGGCTATCGGGGTTATTATAAGAACCGAGCAGCTTATGAAAGGGTGTCTGGTGGCGTCTGCATATATGTCCTTCACACTCTGCACAGCGAGTCTGCCCTCTCCAGACGCCTTTAGAGGCTGTCGCTGTACGCGTGTGGACGCCACAGGCTGTTACCGTCTGCAGTCTTTACATTCCACCGGCCGGTGCTGTCTCACAGCATGTCCTGGCTGCACTGGTCGCCCAATTGCCGCCACCTTTCTTGCTATTGGGCGACTTCAACGCCCATAATCCTCTGTGGGGTGGGTCAGTGGCAACAGGTCGAGGCGCCATCGTTGAGCATTTATTGTCGCAGCTCGATCTCTCGCTGTTAAATGATGGTGCCTTCACACACTTCAGTGTGGCGCATGGCACCTACTCCGCCATTGACCTTTCAATCTGTAGCCATAGCCTCTTACCGTCTGTCCAATGGAGTGTGCATGACGACCTGTGTGGTAGTGACCACTTTCCGATCTTTTTGTCACTACCACAGGGCCACTCTTCTGGGCGCCCTAGCAGATGGGCTCTGAATAAGGCTGACTGGGACTTGTTCTCCTCCACTGCCGCTTTTGAGCCTCTCTCTACCGATGACATTGATGCGGTGGTTCACTCGGTCACCACCGGCATCGTTAGTGCCGCCGAATCTGCCATTCCCCATTCCTGTGGGTCCCCTCGGCGGAAGGCTGTGCCTTGGTGGTCGCCTGAGATCGCTGAAGCGATTAAAGATCGCCGGCGAGCGCTCCAGCGTCACAAGCGACATCCCTCCGTCGACCACCTTATCCCCTTCAAACGGCTGCGTGCGCGGGCCCGCCTCCTTATCCGCCAAGGCAATAAGGAGTGCTGGGAGCGGTATGTGTCCACAATTGGCCTCCATGTCACTCCATCGCAGGTCTGGGCCAAGATTCGACGCGTCTACGGCTATCGGCCACCTGTCAGCGTCCCTGCGCTCTCACTGAATGGAGCAGTTTGTACTGACTCCGACGTCATTGCAAATCGCTTAGCAGAGCATTTTGCTATGAGTTCCGCTTCTGCGAATTACCCCCAGGCCTTCTGCTCCATTAAAGAGCGGATGGAACGTCGGAGCCTTTCGTTTCGCACCAACCACCCAGAATCTTACAATGCTCCATTTAGTGAGTGGGAATTTCGCAGTGCCCTCGCTGCTTGCCCTGATACCGCTTCTGGGCCTGATGGCATCCACTGTCAGATGCTGAAACACCTTTCAGTGGACTGCCAGCGGCGCCTTCTCGATCTTTACAACCGTCTTTGGGTCGAGGGGGAGATTCCGTCGCAATGGCGGGAAGGCATTGTCATCCCCGTTTTGAAACCTGGAAAGAACCCTCTGGAGGTGGACAGCTACCGTCCCATGAGCCGGCGCTTGCATTGGGTACTCGAGTCTCGGGGCCTTCTGGCTCCATCTCAGGGTGGGTTCCGTAAAGGCCGCTCCGCCGCCGACAATCTGGGGAGCCTGGAGTCGGCCATCCGTACTGCCTTTTCCCGTCGTCAGCACCTGGTCGTTGTTTTTTTCGACATGCGGAAGGCGTACGATACGACATGGCGTCATCACATTCTTTCTACGCTTCATGGATGGGTTCTTCGGGGTCCTCTGCCGATTTTTATCCGCAATTTTCTGTCGTGTCGTACCTTCCGCGTGCAAGTCGCGGCCTCGTATAGTTGCTCCCACGTCCAGGAGAACGGTGTGCCACAGGGCTCTGTTTTAAGTGTCTGTCTGTTTTTAATAGCCATTAACGGGCTTGCTGCGGCCGTGGGAAATTCTGTCTCCGCTTCCCTGTATGCTGACGACTTCTGCCTTTATTACAGCTCTACTGGCATTGCAGCTGTTGAGCGTCAGCTACAGGGCGCTATCCGTAAGGCGCAGTCTTGGGCTGTAGCGCATGGGTTTCAGTTTTCGGCAGCCAAGACCTGCGTTATGCATTTCTGCCGGCGCCGAACAGTCCATCCAGAGCCGCGGCTTTATCTTGCCGACGAACTCCTTGCTGTGGTGGAGACCCACAGGTTTTTGGGGGTGGTTTTCGATGTCCGGTTGAGTTGGCTGCCTCATATCCGGCAGCTGAAACAGACGTGTTGGCGGCATCTAAACGCTCTGAGATGCTTGAGCAACACCCGCTCGGGCGCCGACCGCTCTACACTGTTGCGGCTCTACCAGGCGTTAATCCAGTCCCGTCTGGATTATGGGAGCCTGGCTTATGGCTCAGCATCCCCATCTGCGTTACAGGTGCTGGACCCGATTCTCCACAGCGGGATACGCCTTGCCACTGGTGCTTTCCGCACCAGCCCTGTGGACAGCGTACTGGTGGAGGCAGGTGTACCTCCACTGCGGTTCCGACGCCAACGTTTGCTGGCTGCTTATGCTGCCCATGTTCTAAGCTCGCCCGGGCATCCAAACTATCGCCTCCTGTTGCCGCGGTCGGTCGTCCGTATGCCAGAACGTCGGCCCCGGTCTGGTTGTACAATAGCGGTCCGCGTCAAAGAGCTTCTCTCTGGGCTCCAGGGTTTCACTCTTCCACCTCCTTTCCGGGCTACTTTGCATACACCCCCATGGTGTGTTCGTCGCCCTAGCCTTCGGCTCGACTTGGCACAGGGCCCTAAGGACTCCGTCCCTCCAGAAGCCTTCCGCCGCCGCTTGTATTCCATCCTGGCCACGTATCAGGGCTCTGGTGTTGTTTACACTGACGGTTCGATGGTTGCTGGTCGTGTCGGATATGCGCTAACTCTAGGGGACCTTTCCGAACAACGTTCCTTGCCGGATGGCTGCAGCGTTTACACTGCTGAACTGGTCGCCATCTTTCGTGCCCTAGAGTATATCCGCTCCTGCTCAGGTGAGTCCGTCGTTATCTGTAGCGATTCCCTGAGCGGTTTACGAACTCTCGACCACTGTTTCCCTCGTTCTCGTCTGGTGATGGCTATCCGCGAGTCTCTGCATACTCTCGCCTGTTGCGGCCGCTCTGTGGTCTTTGTGTGGACCCCCGGTCATGTCGGTATCCCGGGTAACGAACATGTTGACCGCCTGGCGAAAGAGGCCACCAGTAAGCCATCTCTGGACGTTGGCCTTCCAGAGACTGATTTGCGGGCAGTCTTCCGGAGCAAAATCTTGGCGCTATGGGACGATGAATGGCGCGAACTGCCAATGCGCAATAAACTCCGTGCTGTCAAGGAGACGACGGCTGTGTGGCGGTCATCCCTGCGAGCCACTCGCAGGGACTCCGTAGTTGTTTGCCGGCTCCGCATTGGCCACTCCCGGCTGACACACAGTTATTTACTGCGCCGGGAGGACCCTCCTCTATGTCGCTGTGGGGCAGCTTTGACAGTGGCCCACATTTTGCTGGCCTGCCCCCTTTTAGCTGTGGTGAGGCAGACATTTGCGCTGCCTGCTACGCTCCCTGCCCTTTTAACAGACGACTCCACTATGGCTGACTTAGTTTTACGTTTTATTCTGGCAGGGGGATTTTACCATTTACTCTGAGTGTTTCTGTTTTATTTTATCGTTTTGTGTTGACTCTGGCCTTTGGCCTATGGCCTATGGTTTTACACTAATTTTTTTTAATGTGTTTCTAAGTGGTTGGCTTTTTCTTTTTTCTTTCTATGGTCGGCCAACCACCGTCACACTGTGTGTGCTTTAATTTGTTTTGTCTTGTCTTTGTCTCAATTTCTCTTCTTCTGTATCGTCTGTGATCTCTTCTGTTCCTCGTTTTTATTCTGTGTGGGTGTTCTTTGTCTTTGGAAAAAGGGACCGATGACCATAGCAGTCTGGTCCCTTTAATCCCCCAAACCAAACCATGGATGACCTGTCATTCATGGATGTCACCCCCTCCTTGTTGGTGACGTGTGGGGACCCAGTGGTGTGACTGGCTTTAGCATGTTCAGACCCCATTGAAATCATCATTCTGTGGGTCTCCAATGGAATTGTAGTCAATACTATCGTCACCTTCTGGAATTGAAGTACCTTCTTTCGTCTTACTCTGCAGCTTGTGTGGCTCTCCAGGAATCTCATTTTATTGATGTTCACTCACCGACCCTCCGTGTTTTCTGCCAAAATCAGGTCGGACCCCTGCGGGTTTCTGGTGGCATTTGTACGTAGGTCCGTACAGACATTGCTAGCACATTGATTCCTCTTCAAACTACATTGGAAGCGGTTGCTGTTAGGGTCCACCTAGGCCCTGCGGTCATGGTTTGCAATCTTTATCTCCCTCCTGACAGGACTCTTACACCTGCTGGCTTAACTGCCTTTCTTCGGCAACTTCCTCCTTCCTTCCTGCTCCTTGGGCATTTTAATGCTCATCATCCCTTGTTGGGCAGTGCCTTTCCATCTAGACGAGGTCTTCTCATAGACCAGTTTATTGCAGACCACGACTTTTGCATCTTAATGATGGCTCCCCTACTCATTTCAGTGCCGGTCATGGTACGTTTTCTGCCATTGATCTTTCTCTTTCTTCTCCCTCTCTCCTCCCTTCATTACACTGGTCGCCACATGACGACCTCTGTGATAGTGACCATTTCCCGTTGATCCTCTCTCTCCCTTCCCGCTCCCCGATCGGCAGGTTACCTCATTGGTCTTTCCAACGCACTGATTGGCCTCTATACACTGCACAGGTCATGTTTTCTCCCTCTTTGTTGGGTTGTATTGATGACGTCCTACGTGATGTTTCTGACGTGATTGTTTGCGCTGCTAGCCTTGCTGTCCCGCGCTCATCTCGACCATTTCGTTACCGGCAAGTCCTATGGTGGAGTACGGCCATTGCCATTGCCATCTGTGATAGCCATCGAGCTTTCCAACACCTTAAGAGGCACCCTTCCGTAGCCAGCCTTACTAACTTTAAACGCCTTCGCGCTAAAGCCCATTATTTAATCAAACAGAGCAAGTGGATATGTTGGGAATGATTCATTTCTTCCCTTGGCTCTACTGTCCCTCTGTCATGGGTATGGGCTACACTTCGCTCTCTCCAATGTTGCCATCAGCAGTCCACCCTCCCAGGCCTTCACCTCCCAGATGGCCCTTGTACGGACCCATTAGTTCTTGCAGAACATCTTGCGACCCATCTTTCAGTGGCCTCAGCATCAGCCTCCTATTCAGCTGCTTTCCTTCACCAGAAACAGCGGGCTGTAACTTAGACCTTATGTTTTACCCCTTGTGAGTCAGAATCTTACAACCAATCTTTTACTGAATGGGAATTTCTTTCTGCTCTATCTTCTTCTCATGATACGGCCCCTGGGCCTGATTCCATTCATAACCAACTGCTTCAACATCTCAGTGTTCCACAACGGCAACATCATCTTCGGGTGTTTAACCGTATCTGGCTCCAGGGTGACTTCCCTTCTCAGTGGACGGATAGCATCGTGGTTCCTGTCCTTAAGCCTGGTAAGAACTCCTGTCTTCTGACAGCTATCAGCCAATTAGTTCAACCAATGTTGTTTGTACGTTACTTGAACATATGGTAGCCCGTCGGCTCAATTGGGTCCTCGAATCTCAGGATCTATTGTCCCCATACCAGTGTGGCTTTTGAGAGGGACGGTCTCCAACCGATCATTTACTTCGCTTGGAATCCGCAGTTCAGCAGGATTTTTCTCAGCGCTGCCATTTAGTTGCAGTGTTTTTTGACCTTCGTAAGGCCTATGACACGGCCTGGCGCCATTGCATCTTACTTACCCTTCATCAGTGGGGTCTTCAGGGCCCACTCCCGATTTTTTATCCACCAGTTCCTGTTCCATCGGTCATTCAGAGTTGGTACTGTTTTTAGTTCTCCACGGACCCAGGAGACGGGCATCCCACAGGATTCTGTCTTGGTCCCTCTTTTCCTCATTGCTATCGATGGACTTGTGGCCTCTGTCAGTCCTGTGGTTGCCCCTGCCCTGCATGTGGGTGATTTCTGCATTTGGATTAGTTCCTCCTCGATGGCATCTGCAGAATGGCAGCTCCAGGGAGCTATACGGCGTGCCTCTGCATTGACCCTCTCACACGGGTTTCAATTCTCTCCTCTAAAATCGTGCGTGGTCCACTTCTCTCGCCGTACTACGATCCACCCTGATCCAGAGCTCTATCTCGATGCACAACGATTGCCTGTGGTCCCACAGTTTCGTTTCCTGGGTCTTCTTTTCGACAACAAGCTCACTTGTCTGCCCCATATCAGACTTCTGAAGGTAGGATGTTTCCGTAAACTCAATGTCCTTCACTTCCTTGCCCACTCCTCTTGGGGTGTGGACTGTTCCCTCCTTCTCTGTCTTTAACGTGCTCTAGTTCTGTCTCACTTGGACAATGGTTGTCAAGTTTATGGTTCAGCTGCTCCTTCCACACTGCACGTACTAGATCCAGTCCACCATCATGGTGTCTGTTTGGCCACCAGTGCCTTCCCTACTGGCACTGTTGATAGTCTCCTGGTTGAACCTGAGATCCCCCCCCCCCCACCTCCCTTTTTGTTTGGTGGTCCCAGCTTCTGGTGTCTTATGCACTCGCCATCCATTCCTCTTCCACTTATTATTCCTATTCTATCCTGTTCCCAGACCATTGAAGTCGCCCACCCCACTCCCACCCTCGGGCGGGTTTACTGGTTGGGCTCCGCCTTGCGTCTCTTTACCATCCCTCCGATGGTGTTCCATTCCTTTTTCCACCAAATTTTATGGGAGTTTCGGGATGCTGTTGTTTTTTACACTGATGGCTTTAAATCTGCTGATCATGTGGGGTATGCCTTCACGTCCTCCGTTGGAACGGAAAATCATCTGCTCTCACCTACATGTGGGGTGCTTACTGCGGAATTGATGTCAATTCCCCAGGCCCTTACCTTTATTAAACAGTCCCAACACAACCGCATTTTGTTATGTATGGACTCGATGTGTGGCCTTCTTGCTATTGACCGGTGTTTTTCGCGCCATCCATTGGTCTCTGCCATCCATGACCATCTCGCTGATATTCACCGTGCTTCTTGTTCCATTGACTTCCTTTATGTCCCTGGCTATGTGGGTATCCCAGGTAATGAGCTTGCTGATTGTTTGGCTGGAACAGCAGTCACTTACCCCCTGTTTTCTGTAACCCCTCCTGCAGTGGATTTACGGTTTCACATCAAATCCCACTTCACACAGTCATGGGCCAATTCTTGGGACGTTACTCCCCTGTGTAATAAACTTCGTGTGATTTAGGTGGCACCAGGCCCATGGCGTTCTTCCTTTCACCTCCCCCTAAAGGACCCGACCACACTGTGTCGTCTCCGCATTGGCCGTACCAGGCTGATACATGGTTTTATTTTGCGTGATCAGCCACCCCCACGTTGTGGTTGTTGGATTCTTCCAGTCAGTTGCCCACATTTTGGTTGACTGCCCCCTTCTTTTGGCTCTGCGTGCTAAGTACAGACACCCCCACACTTTACCTGGATGGTCACTCTGGTTCTCGGTTTCCTCCGGGAAAGTGGTTTTTATTCTCAGTTTTAAGGATTTTAATCTCTCTGGTGTTGATGCAGGGCGGTGAGTGTTTGGGTGTCTCCCACTGTAAGCCGTGGTTGGAGATTCCTGACTCATCTCCCTGACCAAGATCCTCTTTTCTTCCCCTTTTACTCTTTTTTTACCATTTTTTCTTAAGGATTGGTTAGTCTCCTTTTCCCATACGTACTTCTACATTCTAGCGGTTGCACCTTTTAAGTTGCAGGTAGTCTTGCCTATACTGCTTCAGCGTAGCGTTGGGTTCGTTCTCTTGCTGACTTCCTTCATTTTGTTATTACCATTGACAACATGACTGCCCTTTTACGTTTTTAGCATTTTCCCTTTTATTGTTCTGACTTTCCTGAGATGTCACATTAGCGAAATGGACCACATTTGAAACAAGGGGCTGATGACCTTGCTGTTTGGTTCCTTAAACCACAACCAACCAACCACGTTTTCTCAACACTGTCCACCATCATAGCATCAATTTGGCCTTCTACACTAGCCTGGTTGAGTGTCTGTATGCTGAAGCTGCTGACCTACCACTGTCATACTGCCGTGACTTTCTCCTCAGCAGGTATGCATGCCATTTGTCTGCCGTGCATGGCCACCCACCATATGCCTCATTCTTCGACGATTCCTTTGATTGCTGGAATGGGGCATGTCCCTCTTCTCTGTTAGCTCCTTGAGTCCACTTTCGGCACTTGCTATGGAAGCTAAACTTCACACTACCTGCAACTTTCCTGGTGGGTATGAACTATGCACCTTCTTGGTTTCATGCAGCAGCCCCATGTTAACTATGGCCTTCATTTGCTTCCTAATGACACTACTCCAGCCCCAGTCTATTGCCTTCAGTTTCACAACCTTCTGTAGAGGAATGTTGGACGTGGATGGAAACTGTCAGCATGTGGCGTATTAAAACTCATCAGAGTTTCCCAAGTGATTTATTATTTCCCACTACAGTGCCCCATTCCTCTCGGTCTGCGTCACTGGGTCCCATAATGCCGAGGACACCGCTGTCTGCGAAATGGATTGGTGCAGAATGGCTGCCTCAGAGACCCATGCAACGCCACCCTGCTGTGTGTTGGCCTAGTATGGCCGCGAAGTTGTGACGGCGTCAGGTTGCGTTGACATCAGGCTGCGCCAGCGGCCGATTCAGCAGCCTGCATCCACATTGCCTCAGTGCTGCTCTGAGGGAGCCGCCGGGCAGCCCTCTGCGTGCTCCTTCACTGTCATGGTTAATATCGCGGGCAACAACAAGTTCCTGTGATCCAATGTCCGAATCTGCTGCCTGCACCTCAAGATGCCTCTGGCTTGTGTTAGGAACTGACAAGACTGCCTGTGGTGGCAAGCCATGGCATGGTTCGCCGCTGGCTGGCTGCAGTCCATGCATCGGCTTCAGAGGGTCGAACTGGCAATCCGCCGTGAATTGAAATGCCGGTGTCCCATCTGCTACTGCATGTAACCGGTGGTGTGACATGCCCCGCTGTGTGCCCCTGTATTGCTAACACACCACTCTGAGTCACATTCTCGTAACACCTAGGTTGGGCAAGTGGGCCCCTTCAGTCTGTAACTTTCGCCATAGAAACTGCTGTGTTTACACTTTTTCAGTGGTTCGACAGCTCTGTGGCGTCCATTCTACTTCAGAACCACTGGTAACATTACTTACTGTCAACAGGCCCGTGCCTGTCTGTAACTTGTGTGCTCCGAAATATTGCACCGAAGCTAACCTTTTCCTGTTATAAATGGTGGTGCCACTACACTTCGCATGGAACTTGGCGATAGTAGCTTTGTATACTCTGATGGCTCTCGGACTGACCGTGAGGTCGGGTGTGCCTTCATTATTGGCACCTGTGTCCTTGGATATTGGCTTCCGGCAAACTGCTGAGTATTTATAGCCGAGGTCATTGCCCTGTATCAGGCCATTGAGTATATCAGGCAACACAGCCTTTTCAATTGTGTCCTATGTTCAGGCCCAGTGCATTGCCCTTCAAAGTCTATGTGCACTGTACACAGCCCATCCCTTAGTGCAGAGGGTCCAGGAAAACTGTCACTTGCTCAATCTTGGGGGAGCCAGTGTGATGCTTCTGTGGGTTCCTGGTCATGTCAGTCTGCCAGGAAACGAAGCTGCTGATGCTGCAGCCAAGGCTTCAGTCCTTGTACATCAGCCTATGAGTCCTTATGTTCCCTCCAATGATCTCTGTGTTGCCATCTGTCAGGAGCTGGTGTCTTCTTGGCATTGCCAATGGTTTTCCCTTCATGGGAATAAGCTCAGGATTATTAAGTCTCTCTCAGCGGCTTGGACAACCTCCTCTTGGCACTCCCACCATGAGGAGGTCATTTTAACCAGTCTGCATATTGGGCACTGCCTTTTTAGCCATTGTCATTTGATAAGTGGTGATCCCCCACCATCTTGTACACATTGTGCCAAAGTTTACACTGTCTGCCACTTCCTGATGGTATATCCATATTTTAACCATTTACATTCCTGCTTGGGTTTGCCGTCTGAGTTACTGGCTGTTTTAGCAAATGACGCATGGTCTGTTGACCGCGTTTTATTTTTTATTCACCAAAGCAATTTAATTTTTAGTTTTGTAACCCCATTTCAGCATGTTGTTTTTTCTAGCCCTTTTCCCACATACCTGTTTTATGTCAATAGGGACTGATGTAGAGTCATTTTTTAACTCGTCTCTGCCTTCGTGTTCTGCACTTTTGACTTGGGCACATATGACCCCAGTTGTTTTTTGCACCCTAATGCATAACAAAACAAACAGCCAACTTACATGTTAAAGAGCCTGCTAAGCTAGGACAAAGTCTGGAATTGTAACTACATCAGCACTGACAAAGGAGAATTCAGAATTGGCATTTACTCCAAAACAGGTGAAATTAATTACACAGTCCTACACTTCATCACGAATTATTTCTATCTAGTAACTTAAGGAAATTAAACTGGATTCCAAACTATTAAAGCTTGGTTCTTAAAAGATGGTGCAAAAGCATTACTCACCAGATCTTTGCTCACTCAGCCTGCCTTAGACTTTATGGGGTAATGGGAAGGAAGAGTATTTCCACTAACTTTAATTCCCCCCATGGGTAACTGGCCATCCTCTCACTAGAGGCAACTCCTCTGAATCTGCTTTGATACTGGAAGTAGTTGATATCCAGATCCCACACCACTATGCTACCTCCAGGCCCTGAGAGAGCACAATGGAAATGAGCTTGCAAATGTGCTGGGTGGATGGCAGCAGCAGTCATAGTGGAGCCCTCCAGACAGTCTGGTAAGACTCATTGTGGACTCCTAAAGTCACTCCGCAATGAAAACTAATGAAATACATCAGAATTTGAATCAAGAACTGCTTCCAATGTGGGTAACTTAAGAAAGAGATACCCTTGGTTTTACAAAGCAGCTGAAATCTTTTAATAAAGACCAGTCCTCCAGTCCAGATTATCTACCAATTAAATTACTTTGAGTATGCTGATATAATAGCTCCATACTTCACACTTACATACAGCTCCTCACTTGATGAAAGTTGCACAAGTCACACCACTAATCAAGAAATGAAGAAAGAGTAATCCAGTGAATTATTGACCTATATCACTGACTTCTATTTGTAGTAGGATTACGGAACATATACTGTGTTCCAACATTGTGAATTACTTTGTGAGAATAAAGAGCTAGTTGGCATTCACAAGATGAATATATTCTGAATCAGTGCTGACCATCTGCCATTAGAGAGTTTTCTTCAAAGTAACAAGTGCTATCAATAGGGAGTCTAAAATTTACTCCATTTTTATAGAATTCCAAAAGGCTTATGATAATGTTCCTTACAAACAATTTAAACCTGTTTGCAGATGACATTGTCATTTACTGAGTACGACAGGCATCATAGTATCAAAACCAATTGCAAAATGTTATAGACAAAATATCTGTATGATGTAAAGAGTGGCAATATGACTAAAAAAAAAAAAAAGAAAAAAAAAAAAGAAAAGCTTGAGGTGATCTATATGAGTACTGAAAGAACTCCATTACATTTCGATAGATGATAAGTCACATAAATCTATAGACGGTAAGTTCTACCAGTCATGTAGGCATTAAACAGGAACAACTTTAATTGAAATTATCACAGACAATAATGTTGTGGGAAGCCAATGTAATAAATTAATAGAGATCAGAGATCGCATGGAGAGATTTAAATGTTCATCTTCCCTGTGTGTTGTTAGAGAGTGGAATGGTACAAAAATAATGTGAATGCTGTTAAATGAACCTTCTGCCAGGCACTTGCCTGTGAATTGGAAAGTAGTCGTGTAGATGTTGGTGGATGAGTATACAGCAGACTGACTTAGGTCCCACCCTCCAGGCAGTTCTGCTACAGACGCACATAGGTGCAATGAAAATTAGCCGTTTTCATGTGAGGCTGCTCCATGTTTGTCATGCCACTGAGAACTTATAATGACAGTACCTGGTCTGCTTTGCCCATCTGATCAGCTTTGCTGAGTGTTCCATGATGTCCCAACATTCCATTCCACTTGCTGTGGCTAGTATATTTTGTAGCATCAGAATAGTGCTGTTGTGTGTAAGTTACACTTTCCTACTTAATCATGCACAGTCAGCAGATTGGTGGCACCTCTGTCTTAAGATATTTTGCTGCATATGCATTTGACTGCCCAGCTCATATGGTATGTAGCAATCTGTTCCGTAAATCAGACATAATAACGGCAATATCTACAGTATCTGCTTACTGAGTTGCCAGGGAAGATGACTAGATGTTTACTTGGCTACACCAATATATTCTTCTGCGGCACACCACTACATAAGAGAGTGCTACCAGGATTCTACTAAGACTTGGATGTATCAGATGACTATCCACTGGTCAGTATCATTGGAGTGTTCAACATTTTGCCAGTAGAATAGAATTTGTTACCAGATTTCATTCACTAAACACCAGAAATAAAGCTCTTTAAATTTTACAGTGAGTGTTTATCTCATATGCAGAAAACGTCTGGCCTCCACCACACTTCCCTCATTCCGGACATTGAAAACATTTTGTACATACACAGTCAGTATTTGAAATAAGCATTTAATCTTGGCATTGATACACAGTTCATTTTGCAGGTTAGTCACATAGTTGAAAATACGAGAGTACGCATTCTGAACAAGGTTAGCATCGACCGATCTCCACTGGGTACTGGGAGATGGCCAGATTCCCATTCTGTGGATTAGGAAGTGAATCATCTCCCATCTGCTAACAGGGCCAATGTGATATTCAGACATAGAGTGCATGGGAGTCTGCTGAAGCAAGTTTTGTAATTTTTACATCGTAATCAAGGTGACTCAGTCCACTCGTAAAATAAAAATGTAATGGCAGATTATCCAGGTTTATGTGTGTAACCAACCAGCTCAGGTACTTGGTAGGACTTCATGTTTTGTGGAAGTTTGTGGATTGAATTGTGACTGAAATATATGTAACTGATATGCCACATTGTGTTGGGTACATGTGAATGTTATGGGTAGAAATTAGAGGTCAATATTTCCGTGCAGAGATGATTATGGAAGCAGGTCTGTCATAAACAGCAATGATCAAAATATTGGAATAGCCAGGAAGGTCAGGCATAACAGTGTTAAGGTGCTAGCTGTCGATAGCATTTGTGCCCACCAGCTGATCAATAGACATAGCAGAATAATACAAGAATAGGATATGTGTTGCTAGTGTTGAGGTGTCAAGTAGTCAAGTAGGATCAGGATGCATCTCCTTATGCCAGGGAGTAAGATCCTTTCTCAAAACAGCGTAGAATTGTTAAAAAAAATTTATTTCTCAGATTGATTACACACAATCTTGATTTAAGCTGGAAGTTGAACCATAATTGACATTCATACTTCGTTTGGCTTACGAAAAGATCAAAGAAAGATTTTACTACCATAATGAAACCTTTTTGGAAAGGTGAATATTCATCATCACCAACTATCTTACTTGAACACATCCAAGGACCTCTCTTATAGTATTCTCGTGAATTATTATACCAATTTCAAAGCTATTTTATGGAGGTGAACATTTATCATTTGGAGGTTTGGAGTTAATGACACCTTTTATGCCTTGAACACTTTCAGTAGTATCCTTCTGTAGAACATACTCAAAGGTCTGAGCCATTAGTTGTGAAAATATGCATGGTGCCATCCAGTCTACATTGCTTATTCATTTACACTAAAGAGCATTTTGGTAATCTGGTGTATTATTGTGAAGTCACTTTTTTGGTGGTAACAAATGCTGCAATAGAGAAACTTCCTAATTTCCAAACTATTACATAGCAGAATGCCTCATTTCAGTGCACTCACTCCAGAACAATTTCAACAGATGTGGTGTGTTGAAGGAAACCCATATGTTACTGCTGTTACCTGCTGGATTCAGGAAAGGTTTCATATAATACCTGATATTTTCTGCAAGTCTATCATGTCACAGCTACAGCATATGTTGAAGATTCTTTGACAGTTCTTGATTCTAGTCTAAAGCACTCTACTAGTCATAACTGTATAGTAATTGTAATAAACTAGTTGCCTATACAACCCATGAATCTTGATAATCTGAACATTGGAATGTGGATTGACTCCCATGAATGGCAACACTTAACAGATGCATGAATGTGATGTGTTGGCAGAAGAGCCAACACCGTGTTGCTAGAGGAGGCCAAAATGCACGCGTTTAAGCTCACGCAGACTGGCATGAGGTCTGGAACAATTAAAGGAGTTGAGTCTAATAAATAAAGTACGAAGCTCTTGGAATACTTAACTTTAATCCATAATTGGAGAAAATCAGTCTTGATGATACATAATTACAATCTCAATATAAACTGGTAATGGCGCCTTGCTAGGTCATTGCAAATAACGTAGCTGAAGGCTATGCTAACTATCGTCTCGGCAAATGAGAGTGTAGTTTGTCAGTATAGCATCGCTAGCAAAGTCTGCTGTATAACTGGGGCAAGTGCTAGGACGTCTCTCTAGACCTGCCGTGTGATGGCGCTTTGTCTGCAATTACTGACAGTGGCGACACGCGGGTCCGACGTATACTAATGGACCGCGGCCGATTTAAAGGCTACCACCTAGCAAGTGTGGTGTCTGGTGGTGACACCACAGAAGGAATTAGTCATAACTGTATAGTAATTGTAATAAACTAGTTGCCTATACAACCCATGAATCTTGATAAACTGAACATTGGAGTGCGGATTGACTCCAATGAATGTCAACACTTAACAGATGCATGAAGGAATTTATTTGCAAACCTGGTAACCTGGAAGTTGTTGTACATTTATTGGTGGGGGCATAGTTGTGAAAGTAAACAAAAAAAAAGTCCTTTTCTAAGTGCATATCTTTGGGGAGGAGCTTGTAAGGTTAACGAATGGGGACTCTCTTCTCAATTCGATGTTATCCTCATTTTCTGTTCAACAGACAGTGCATAAGTGTGGAAAGTGTTCTGCCATAATGTTTTACACTAGCACAATTGACATGTGGTTATATCTTTCACACTGGGAAACCTATTTGTCCTCATTAAAGAAAGAAAATTGCAGAGAGCATTTCTTCTGCTCTTCAAGGCTCTAGGATCTTAATAGTTTGGTTCCTTTTTCTGCCGTCCTCTCATATGAGGTTGATATCACAAAATACCAACCGGTTACAGACTGTCTGGATCTGAAGAACCATTAACATTACCAGTGTCATCCCGATTTGTTTTCAAGACCCCAGCAGATTGTTTGTTATCAAAACATGACATTCTGACCTCACCTGTACCTCAATCAAAAGATTCTGGCTCATTTTGTGATGTAGCTGCAGTAAGAAATATCCGTTAACTATAGTCAGATTGAAATTACTTGATAGTTGGTGCTTCGTGCTTTGCGGCTTGTTTCCTTCAGAGTGCTCAACATCAGGCCCAAACCGTTTGCTGTTGCAAAACTATCACAACAGTTGGTTAGTTCACTTTCAAGTCCTTACCCAGTTTTTTTTTCCTTGCTGTGTTTGGATCTAGATTCCTGGGTTTGGACCTTTTATTTAGTGTTTCATCACATGTGATAACCACACCAAAAACCAACCAACCCCCCCCCCCCCCCGACACACACACAATACTAATTAAATACACATGTTTCTTAGATAGCACTAACCATACTACTGGATCCTTCTGCACGAGATGTGATGTGGCACCATTCGTTCAGTTGTTACAATTACAGAGATTGGTTTAGATTAGATAAGCTTTGCACAACATTGTGCAAAGTTAAATTTTTAAAGGCTACCATTCATGATTGTGGCTGGGTCACCATAGCAAAGGATATAACCAGTTGCTGTAAAGTAGCTTACCATAACACAGTGCTTAGTGTAAAAGTTTGACGTGTAGATGTCCGTAGGTTCGAACCTCATCAAATAAAGAGACATTTTTATTTCTAAATCTAATCAAAAGACTTTGATTATTAGTTCTACTGAATTATTTGGTTTAAATGTAATATATTTATTTTATTTCTAATACTTTGCTGTAACATTTTCATCATTGTATTAACTTTTCTACTTTGTCTTACTTATCTTCCTATCACTCTTTATTCATTTGGAATCTGCATGTGTCGCCTATAATCTGAAACAAAGTGCCAACCAGGAAAGCTCATTGATTGGTCCCAATATCTTGTCTCAAAACACAATTTTCAAATCTTGTTCTTGTTTTCTTCAGTCCAAAGACTGGTTTGATGCAGGTTTCTTAACAACACATGGATACCATATACTGTCAATTCTACTTTTACACAACTGAAATTGAATACTGCACATTGTTCACTTAAATAATTTACCCTTAAGTGTGTGTGTGTTGTAAGAAGTACAACAGTGACAAATGTGGCTGCGAACTTCTTATGTCATTACCACATGTAGTTCAAAGTGTTGCATTCAAACTTTTCTCCTTCCCCACAATTCCTCTCTGAACTTCCATTATTGGTTGTGACTGGTTTGGCATGATACCCTCTTTCTTGTAGGTACTAAAATGGTCTCACTAAAAGAGCAAGACAGGATATTCATTATCAAGAATGCAAGAGGGAAAGAATTCATCAACAAAGATAATGACGGGGGGAACCACAGAGGCCTGATGTCTATCGTTCACTTCCAACAATAATCTCCGTATATCTGCAAGATCTAAAAAATCAATACTGCTAAAACCGCTTTGTTCTATCCTCTCTCTTGAATCAATTACCACTTGACTCATCATTCTTGTGAGGGACTTTCTGCTGCAGAATTATTTCCTAGGTTGACAGATGTAACCTTAACCCTTAGCTACTGGAGGGGTCTATCAGACAGCCTTTTCATTTTTTTATGTACAAAACCACTTCATTGGTGAATGTATATTTTCATGGCTTCCTGTTGTTTGTTACACTTCTTGGAAACAGACTTTATGGGAATTTTAAATACACCATTTCTGGTACCGCGCGCCACGGTATTTGAATCCGTGTCAGACCCATAGAGGTCTCTGCTGTGGCGGCGCACATCTCCTGGCCCGCTTTTAGTGTGGGGGCGCCACAGTGGAACACATAGTCATAGCGGCCAATAGCGGTGCCCCCGATAGCATACTTAAATGCCGGCCACTCGCTCAGCCAGTCAGTCTAATCTCACTTAAGTCGGGTTACACCTCGCATTGCGCTAGACTGCTTACTTCCAAGTTTGTGTACGAGTTTGTTTCCTTCTGACTCTGTTGTTCAGTCTTGTTGTATTCGTTCCGTCCTATGTCGGTCATGTCGGTCCTCTTCCTTAGTGTTGTTGCTTGGGGGCCTCTCCGCAGGTCCCGTCGCACCTTCCATCTTTGCTACCCCGCGACTGTCCTGGTTGCAGTTACGACATTTTCGCAACGAGGTAAACATTGATCATTCTTGGTATGGAGGCGAAGATGGTCTGTCTGTTGGAGCAACAGCAGCAGCTCATGCAGCAGCAGCCAGTCCAGTTAGACATCTTACAAAAGTCACTGCAGTTGCTAACAGACAAAGTCGATGCCCAGGACGCTTTACTGCACCAGCTTCCGTGTCCACAGGTGTCCAATGTTTTCCCGTGTCCGCCGTCGTTTCCACCCTTTAATGACGCTAAAGAAGACTGGGAAACCTACTTACATAGGCTGAAACAACATTTCACAGCTTTTCAAGTCATGGACCAATCCTTGCAGTGGTTGTTGTTTTTGTCTTGGGCCTTGTAACAACGGTTTAATCTACTGACTTATCCCGCTCGTTCGGGATCTGATAGCAGCCCAAATGGATAATAATTAATGTGACCGTGTACCTAATGGGGCTGGCAATCGGATTGGACTGCTACGGAGTTGTTACATTCCATTTTATCCTTCTAGAATGCTGTAATAATAAAATGTCTGGTGGCAAGAAGAACAACAACACAGCTTCATTAATCAACGACCTATATTCATCACAAAACACCAAAGTAAGGAGACAGCCACTGCCTTCGTCGTACAAATTTAATAACGGCTAATCTCAGCACAGGCCCCTTTGTTATTCATTATCGTCACACGCAAATTTTAATCACTGTCTCCAACACTGCAATCCAAATAATGCCGGCGCGGTAGACGCGAAAATACAAATATCGGCCCTGAAATATCACTGAATCACACTAGTAATTATACTTTTTCACTTTCCCATATATTTCTAACACAAAGGGGTTAAGCTACAGCGATGGGCACTCCCTTTGTCGGTACGGTCTTGCATTCCAGCAACAGACCTCCACCCGCCTCAGCCCGCAGCGCGTACCACACTACTTATGTCTCAACACTCGCTCTCGCTCTCGCCACCCGACACCCGACGCACACTATCGACTGTTTGTCCTGTCGACCTGTGCTGTCGCAAAACTTATAGTAAGGGCCTACGGACCCCTTACAGCCTCTCCGGACATGTTCTTTCTTCTCCGCAAGTTGGCACCATTGTCTGATCCTGTGGCTCTCTCTTTCCAGGAGATCTGCCTTTAGCTGACAAACTATTATTCCCAATGCTACCACATAGTCACCTCTCGGCTGGAGTTCCACCAGTGCCATAAACAGACTGGTAAATCGTATCGTTCCTGGGTCAAGGACTTGCAGGTCTCAGCCGTCAATGCGATTTTACGTGCACCGATCAGCAGTGTAAGGCTTCGTATGCGGACTCCCTGATCTGGGATGTGGTGGTTCAGCTGGCTCCTGACCCTGAGGTCCATACGCCGGCATTGAAACTCGACAACCCCTCCTTGGAAGAAATTCTCCGCATTTCCCTCTCCTTTGAAATTGCTGAAGCAGCTAACGAGCGTCTTATGGCGTGACCGCAGGTGGCAGCGATCCCGGCGTCACGGCGGGTTCCACCCTCTCGATGTCAATGTGGCCCGGTCGACAGAGGCCAGTGCTATCGGGACTCCTCGTTTTCCAACGTCTCTATGGCATCGGCGCCTTCGGTCGCCCCTCGTCGCCGGTCGTGCAGCCCACTTACATCTTGCCCACAGTGCTTTACCGTTCATTCGTGGGCTGATTGTCCCCACTGCTGGAAAATGTGCACACTGTGTAACAAGGAGGGCCACATCCAATCGGTTTCTTGTAGTCACTAGACTCTATTCAGTCCTACCCCTCCTGAGCCTCAAGATACCGCCCATGCTCTGCAACCAGTCATCCCACAGGATGACCCATCCCCCCCTGCGGGTTCGGGGGTTAGAATAGGCCCGTGGTATTCCTGCCTGTCGTAAGAGGCGACTAAAAGGAGTCTCAAACGTTTCGGCCTTATGTGATGGTCCCCTGTCGGGTTTGACCTCCATATCTCAAAATTTTTCCGAATAGCGAACCGATTGGGGAAGGGCGCCTTACTTGGTGCATTGTGTCCGTGTTGTGTTGAGAACTTTCGCCATCTTATTCGTCATTGCGTTGCAGTCTTGCCCGCTCTCCATCTCTTGGGCATCGATGCGCCCCTGCGTGCACTTTCTGCCAAGCACTGTGCAGGGCCATTTTCTGCACTGACGACGCCCATGGACCACATGTCACCTAACATCCAGCACGGTAGCCAGTCCGTTGTGGTGGGGCCGCCATGTACCCTCTTGGTTGTAGCCCCTGACAACACAGGGATCGCTCTACTGATGCCTGCGCCGTTCACTCCCCACGTATGCCAAGGAGTAGATGCCCATCTCCCTGGGGCATCAGGACTCCCGGCAATGGCCATCCTGTCAGGTGGCTATTGCTGTGGCTGGGTGGCGCCCTTGGGGAGGGCCCTTGGTCGGAGTAGGTGGCATCAGGGCGGATGACCCGCAATGAAGCGCGGTACATCATCTCTCGCTGGCGGCCAGCCGCCAGCAGTCTCTAAGCGTTCTCGGGCTCAATTTAATGCTCAGAAGTACGATCCGAAAACGTTCCCTTCCCTGGCCACGCCGTGGGAAGAGCGTAAGTCGCAGGATGGAGTTAACAGTTATTCGCCCCGATTCTTAGTTTGCACGCGAGCTGATGGGGAGTCTTTTCTCTCCACAAAGCCTCAGTTCTTCATCGAGCATTTGGAGGACAAGTTTGGGGAGGTGGAGGGCTTGTCTACAATGCGCTCTGGGTCAGTACTGATACAAACGGCATCCTCCGCCCAGTCCTGCAGGTTACTTGCTTGTGACAAGTTGGGGGATGTTAACGTTTCTATTACACCACATAAGAGTTTAAATATGGTCCTGGGTGTTATTTTCCATAGGGATCTCCTTTTGCAGTCTGATGACGAGCTGCGCGCCAACTTAGAACGTAGAGGTGTTCATTTCGTCCGGCGCGTTCATCGGGATCCGAGGGACAATCAGGTTGCTACCGGTGCCTTCATCTTGGCCTTCGAGGGTGATACGTTACCGGAAAAGGTCAAGTTGATGGTCTACCGATGTGACGTCAAGCCCTATATCCCTCCCCCGATGCGGTGCTTCAAGTGCTGGAAGTTCGGCCATATGTCTTCCCGCTGCACTTCCAGCCTCACATGTCGAGATTGTGGACGCCCGTCTCATCCCGATACTCCATGTGCCCCGCCTCCCATCTGCGTCAACTGCAGGGAGCACCATTCACCTTGCTCGCCTGACTGCAAAGTCTTTCAGAAAGAGCGCAAAATCATGGAATATAAGACCCTGGACCGGCTGACCTATACTGAGGCCAAACGGAAATATGACAGACTCCATCCTGTGAGAATGACATCTTCGTATGCAGCTGCTAAAACAACTGTGCTAGCTCCATCAGTTTCGAGACTTCCAGCCAGCTCGATAAGCAGTACGACTCCTTCTGCCACCTTGTCCGTGGGGGGCTCTCCCCAACCAGTTGCTCCTGCACCACCTACCTCAGGAGCAACCTCCTCCCACCCGTCGGGGACGTCCGTCCCTGCTTCTCAGCCGGAGAAGCGTCTAACTTCTTTGGCTACTCTCGCCCGTAAGAGTTCCCTTGGGACCCTCCCTTCCCAGGGTTCCACCAGCGGGAAGGATGACGGCCACCAGTGGCATAAGTCCTCACCAGCAGCCAGGCGTAGGGCTTCACGATCCTCCTCTGTCCCGGAGACTGAATCGGTGAAGCCTTCCCAGCCGGTGAAACCCAAGGTTCAGCGAGAGAAGTCCAAGAGAAAGACCTCTAAGGCTAAAGAACTTGCGGTGGCACCAACCCCACCGCACCTTTCGCGCTCTGCGTCTGAGGATGAAGTCGAGATTCTAGCGTCCGCTGAGGACCTTGATCTCGCTGGTCCCTCAGACGCCATGGATGCCTCTCGTACGGGTACTGAATCGGTGGCAGTGAGTGAACAAGCGGCGTAAATTGCCTTCCCAGTCCTTTCACGCCTTTCTCAGCCATGGACAATACCATCCTCCAGTGGAACTGCGGCGGTTTTTTCCACCATTTAGCTGAGCTCCGCCAACTTCTCAGCCTTCGCCCTTTCTTCTGCATTGCTCTCCAGGAAACTTGGTTTCCAGCGATGCGAACCCCCGCCCTCCGTGGCTATTGGGGTTATTACAAGAACCGAGCAGCTTATGAAAGGGTGTCTGGTGGCGTCTGCATATATGTCCTTCACACTCTGCACAGCGAGTCTGTCCCTCTCCAGACGCCTTTAGAGGCTGTCGCTGTACGCGTGTGGACGCCACAGGCTGTTACCGTCTGCAGTCTTTACATTCCACCGGATGGTGATGTCTCGCAGCATGTCCTGGCTGCACTGGTCGCCCAATTGCCGCCACCTTTCTTGCTATTGGGCGACTTCAACGCTCATAACCCTCTGTGGGGTGGGTCAGTGGCAACAGGTCGAGGTGCCATCGTTGAGCATTTATTGTCGCAGCTCGATCTCTCGCTGTTAAATGATGGTGCCTTCACACACTTCAGTGTGGCGCATGGCACCTACTCCGCCATTGACCTTTCAATCTGTAGCCATAGCCTCTTACCGTCTGTCCAATGGAGTGTGCATGACGACCTGTGTGGTAGTGACCATTTTCCGATCATTTTGTCACTACCACAGCGCCACTCTTCTGGGCGCCCTAGCAGATGGGCTCTGAATAAGGCTGACTGGGACTTGTTCTCCTCCACTGCCGCTTTTGAGCCTCTCTCCACCGATGACATTGATGCGGTGGTTCAATCGGTCACCACCGGCATCGTTACTGCCGCCGAATCTGCCATTCCCCATTCCTGTGGGTCCCCTCGGCGGAAGGCTGTGCCTTGGTGGTCGCCTGAGATCGCTGAAGCGATTAAAGAACGCTGGCGGGCGCTCCAGCGTCACAAGCGACACCCCTCCCTCGACCATCTTATCGCCTTCAAACGGCTGCGTGCGCGGGCCCGCCTCCTTATCCGCCAAGGCAAGAAGGAGTGCTGGGAGCGGTATGTGTCCACCATTGGCCTCCATGTCACTCCCTCGCAGGTCTGGGCCAAGATTCGACGCGTCTACGGCTATCGGCCACCTGCCAGCGTCCTTGCGCTCTCACTGAATGGAGCAGTTTGTACTGACTCCGACGTCATTGCCAATCGCTTAGCAGAGCATTTTGCTAGGAGTTCCGCTTCTGCGCATTACCCCCAGGCCTTCCGCTCCATTAAAGAGCGGATGGAACGTCGGAGCCTTTCGTTTCGCACCAACCACCCAGAATCTTACAATGCTCCATTTAGTGAGTGGGAATTTCGCAGTGCCCTCGCTGCTTGCCCTGATACCGCTCCTGGGCCAGATGGCATCCACTGTCAGATGCTGCAACACCTTTCAGTGGACTGCCAGCGGCGCCTTCTCGATCTTTACAACCGTCTTTGCGTCGAGGGGGAGTTTCCGTCGCAATGGCGGGAAGGCATTGTCATCCCCGTTTTGAAACCTGGAAAGAACCCTCTGGAGGTGGACAGCTACCGTCCCATTAGCCTCACCAACGTTCTTTGCAAGTTGCTTGAACGGATGGTGAGCCGGCGCTTGAATTGGGTACTGGAGTCTCGGGGCCTTCTGGCTCCATCTCAGGGTGGGTTCCGTAAAGGCCGCTCCGCCGCCGACAATCTGGTGAGGCTGGAGTCGGCCATCCGTACTGCCTTTTCCCGCCGTCAGCACCTGGTCGCTGTCTTTTTCGACATGCGGAAGGTGTACGATACGACGTGGCGTCATCACATTCTTTCTACGCTTCATGGATGGGGTCTTCGGGGTCCTCTGCCGATTTTTATCCGCACTTTTCTGTCGTGTCGTACCTTCCGCGTGCAAGTCGCGGCCTCGTATAGTTCCTCCCACGTCCAGGAGAACGGTGTGCCACAGGGCTCTGTTTTAAGTGTCTGTCTGTTTTTAATAGCCATTAACGGGCTTGCTGCGGCTGTGGGAAATTCTGTCTCCGCTTCCCTGTATGCTGACGACTTCTGCCTTTATTACAGCTCTACTGGCATTGCAGCTGTTGAACGTCAGCTACAGGGCGCTATCCGTAAGGCGCAGTCTTGGGCTGTAGCGCATGGGTTTCAGTTTTCGGCAGCCAAGAACTGCGTTATGCATTTCTGGCGGTGCCGAACAGTCCATCCTGAGCCGCGGCTTTATCTTGCCGACGAACTCCTTGCTGTGGTGGAGACCCACAGGTTTTTGGGGGTGGTTTTCGATGCCCGGTTGACTTGGCTGCCTCATATCCGGCAGCTGAAACAGACGTGTTGGCGGCATCTAAACGCTCTGAGATGCTTGAGCAACACCCACTGGGGCGCCGACCGCTCTACACTGTTGCGGCTCTACCAGGCGTTAATCCAGTCCCGTCTGGATTATGGGAGCCTGGCTTATGGCTCAGCATCCCCATCTGCGTTACAGGTGCTGGACCCGATTCTCCACAGCGGGATACGCCTTGCCACTGGTGCTTTCCGCACCAGGCCTGTGGACAGCGTCCTAGTGGAGGCAGGTGTACCTCCACTGCGGTTCCGACGCCAACGTTTGCTGGCTGCTTATGCTGCCCATGTTCTAAGCTCGCCCGGGCATCCAAACTATCGCCTCCTGTTCCCGCGGTCGGTCGTCCGTGTGCCAGAACGTCGGCCCCGGTCTGGTTGTACAACAGCGGTCCGCGTCAAGGAGCTTCTCCCTGGGCTCCAGGGTTTCACTGTTCCACCTCCTTTCCGGGCTACTTTGCATACACCCTCATGGTGTGTTCGTCGCCCTAGCCTTCGGCTCGACTTGGCACAGGGCCCTAAGGACTCAGTCCCTCAAGAGGCCTTCCGCCGCCGCTTTTATTCCATCCTGGCCATGTATCAGGGCTCTGGTGTTGTTTACACTGACGGTTCGATGGTTGCTGGTCGTGTCGGATATGCGCTCACTCTAGGGGACCTTTCCGAACAACGTTCCTTGCCGGATGGCTGCAGCGTTTACACTGCTGAACTGGTCGCCATCTTTCGTGCCCTAGAGTATATCCGCTCCTGCTCAGGTGAGTCCTTCGTTATCTGTAGCGATTCCCTGAGCGGTTTACGAGCTCTCGACCAGTGTTTCCCTCGTTCTCGTTTGGTGATGGCTATCCACGAGTCTGTGCATACTCTCGCCTGTTGCGGCCGCTCTGTGGTCTTTGTGTGGACCCCCGGTCATGTCGGTATCCCGGGTAACGAACATGTTGACCGCCTGGCGAAAGAGGCCACCAGTAAGCCATCTCCGGACGTTGGCCTCCCAGAGACTGATTTGCGGGCAGTCTTCCGCCGCAAAATCTTGGCGCTATGGGACGATGAATGGCGCGAACTGCCAATGCGCAATAAACTCCGTGCTGTCAAGGAGACGACGGCTGTGTGGCGGTCATCCCTGCGAGCCACTCGCAGGGACTCAGTAGTTCTTTGCCGGCTCCGCATTGGCCACTCCCGGCTGACACACAGTTATTTACTGCGCCGGGAGGACCCTCCTCTATGTCGCTGTGGGGCAGTTTTGACAGTGGCCCACATTTTGCAGGCCTGCCCCCTTTTAGCAGTGGTCAGGCAGACATTTGCGCTGCCTGCTACGCTCCCTGCCCTTTTAACAGACGACTCCACTATGGCTGACTTAGTTTTACGTTTTATTCTGGCAGGGGGATTTTATCATTTACTCTGAGTGTTTCTGTTGTATTTTATTGTTTTGTGTTGATTCTGGCCTTTGGCCTATGGTTGTACACTGATTTTTTAATGTGTTTCTAAGTGGCTGGCCTTTCCTTTTTTATGTCTATGGTCGGCCAACCACCGTCACACTCTGTGTGGTTTTAGTTTGTTTTGTCTTGTCTTTGTCTCAGTATCCCTTGCTCTGTATCGTCTGTGATATCTTCTGTTCCTTGTTTTTATTCTCTGTGGGTGTTCTTTGTCTTTGGAAAAAGGGACAGATGACCATGGCAGTCTGGTCCCTTCAATCCCCCAAACCAACCAACCAACCAGGATGACCCATCAGCACGGCAGCTTTCCCTCATGCTCCGCATTTTCACAGATGTCAGTTCCACAGCACCTGAACCTCTTTGTCATTGACCATCCATCAGCTGCGAATATTTTTGGCCTGTATGTGTTTAAACTGTTTGGCTTTTAATTTTCTGACGAAATTAAGGTCGTTTCCACGACTGTTCCCCTTCAGGACTTGGACGATTTGTGCTTCACTTTTGCATCGTTGTTTGCACCGTATCTTGGATGTTCTTCCCGCTTTCAAGTGCACATCACCCTTTGGCCAAATGCACAGCCTCGCTTTTTCTGGGTCTGACCCCTTCCGGCAGGAACTAGATCGGCTCCAGGCTGCCGGCATGCTGGAACCTGTCACCTATAGCGCATGGGTGACACCACTGGTGGTCATACGGAAACCCAATGGGTCCCTTCGGCTGTGTGGGGACTTTTTTCCAAGATTGACCTGGCTGAGGCTTACCACCAGTTGCCCTTGGATGCCGAATCTCAGAACGTCATGGTTATCAACACACCTTTAGGATTGTGTAATTACAAGTGCCTTCCCTTTGGTGTCTCTTTGGTGCCAGCCATTTTCAAGTGATTCCTGGACCAGCTTACCCAGCCTATCCCTGCATGTGTGAATTATCTGGATGACATCTTGGTCACTGGGCGTTCCCGCCAGGAACATTTGCAAAACCTCAGCGCCTTATTACACGCTCTGTAGTCTGCTGGTCTATGCTGTCGGCTGGACAAGTGTGGTTTTTTTCAACCGGAAGTGGAATACTTGGGCCACTGGCTTGGCAAAGATGGCATTGGCCCTTTGGGTCATAATGTCGGGACCATTGAGGCTCTTCCTCGTCCCAAGGACTTATCGGAACTGCAGGTGTTTCTGGGCAAGTTTACTTATTACTTAAAGTTCTTGCCCCAGGCTGCCTCCATTGCTCAACCCCTCAATCACTTGCATCACAAAGGGGTACCTTTTGTTTGGACTCCTGCCTGTGACCTAGCCTTTCTCCATTTAAAGGCGATGCTGAAGTCCACCCCTTGCCTTACTCCCTTCTCTCCGGACTGCCCCTTGGTTGTGACAGCTGATGTGTTGGCATATGGCATTGGGGCCGTCCTCGTGCACCAGGATGCTGATGGCTCTGAACAGCCCATCGCTTATGCCTCTAAGACGTTGACCCAAGGGCAACGGAACTACTCCCAAATTGAGAAGGAGGCCATGGCGATCATGTTTGCCATACAGAAATTTCATACCTGTCTCTTTGGGGAAAAATTTACCCTCCTGATGGACCATAAACCCTTGGTTACACTTTTTGGACCCCACTCTCACCTTCCCGAGCAGATGGCTCAATATCTCCGGTGATGGGCATTGTTTTTACGTAGTTACAATTACGCCATCCAAAATAAGCCTACTGCTCATCATGCTAATGCGAATGCTTTGTTACGTCTCCCAGCAGATCCCTATCCTGCCTTTGACCAACAGGAGGTCCTCTGCTTTCACACTGATTCCGCCTGCTGGGAGCATTGGATGATCTTCCTCTTATAGCTGCTGACGTTGCTGCGGCTACCCGCCGCGACCCTGTCTTGCGGCAAGTTCTGAACTACGTGGTCCATGGGTGGCCATCCTATGTTACTCTTCGGATGCAGTCCAGGCTCTCTATGGTCAATGATGTCCTTCTGTTGGCCACGGAGTCAGATACCCACCGCGTTGTCATCCCTCCGAAATTGCGGCTTCAGGTGCTCAGTTTGTTACACCACAGGCACTAGGGTATGTCTCGTATGAAAGTTTTGGCTCGTCGGCATGTGTATTGGCCTGGCATCAATGGCAATATTGAGCGCCTGGTCCGTGGCTGTACTGTCTGTGCGCGTCACCAGCCAAGCCCCCCGCAGTCATTTGCACACTGGCCTGTGCCTCGCCGGTCCTGGGATCGCATCCATGTCGATTTTACGGGCCTGTTTTTAGGATCCATGTGGTTACTCATCATTGATGCCTATTCCAAATACCCATATGTTGTCCGAATGGCATCCACCACCACGGAGGCTACACTCATGGCCCTGGCCCAGGTTCTCGCCATTGAGGGCCTGCCCTCACACGTTGGTCTCTGATAATGGTCCCCAATTCACAGCATCCTCCTTCCACAACTTCTGTCAGGCCAACGGTATCAAGCATATTCATAGATCCCCTTTCCACCCTTCATCCAATGGCGCGGCGGAGAGGCTTGTCCGCACTTTTAAACACCAGTTGACTAAGGCGGTCGACACATCTCCAACCACGTCGGCCCTCACCCTGTTTTTGAGCACCTACTGCACTATGCCAATTGACTGTCACAGTCTGGCAGAGGTCCTTCGTGGACGACAGCCGCGGACCCTGCTCCATTTGGTGCTGCCGTCCTCCTCCCGCCCCCACTCCCGGCCCTCGCAGCGGTATGCCCCTGGCACGGCCGTGTGGGCCCGCAAGTACGGGCGCAAGGTGGGTTGGACAACGGGAATGATCGTCACAGTTCATGGGCAGCATGTTACGTCGGTGCAGACGTCAAAATGGGTAGAGCGCTGCCATCATAATCAGCTCCACCCTCGTGCTGCCACGGGACTCGCGCCGCAGCCTCTTTCCCTACCTCCTTCGGGTACGGAAGTGGTCCTTGAGGCACTGTCCCAGCCCCCAGCTGGCGTCTCCCCGTGGGCCTGCCGCCAGCCCTCTCCACCTCCGGGTGGATCAGCGGCTCCCTCCCCCACCCTAGACTCTGGATCAGCTGTCATGGGTACCGCGGGCATCCCTTCCTCCCCGTCACGAGCAGTTCATACGCCCAGTTCCTCTTCCTACTGCCACCCACCTCAGCACCGTCTGGGGCGTTTCTCCCCCTACACACAAGTTTCAGGGGGGAGGGATCTGGTACCGCAGGCCGTGGTATTTGAATCCGCGCCAGACATCATGGACGTCAAAGACCCATAGAGGTCTCTGCACCATCGCACATTAAGCTGTGGCGGTGTGCGCCTCCTGGCCAGCTTTTAGTGTGGGGGTGCCACAGTGGAACACGTGGTCATAGGGGCCAATGTCAGCGCCCCCAATAGCATACTTAAACAGCAGCCACTCGCTCAGCCAGTCAGTCTAATCTCGCTTACGTCGGATTACACCTCGCTTTGTGCTAGACTGCTTACTTCCTGGTTTGTGTACATGTTTGTTTCCTTGTGACTCTGTTGTTTGGTCTTGTTGTATCCGTTCCATCCTATGTTGGTCATGTCCTTCCTATTCTGTTACGTTGTTGTTCGCGGGCCTCTCCGCGGGTCCCGCTGCACCTTCTGTCTTTGCTACTCCACGACCGTCCTGGTCGCAGTTACAACACCATTGTTTAAGAAATTCAAACTTTTGAAAAACAAAACACAGAAAAATTTGCTGTTTATTTTTATTTTGTGTGTTATTAAAATAATAGCACATATTTACTTCTCTACTCACTCACATATTATCATCAGGAAAATAGCATTACAGATTTGCAACATAACTGTATGGAAAAACATGTTTTAGTTAAGACAAATTAGTAAACTCAAAGCTGATTCCAAATACAATTGTCTTTTTCAGCCTTAGAGTGGTTATTCCACTGTTTAATTCTGTCAAGGGAGAAATTTTGCCAAATTCTTAATTTGAAAATTTGGACAAAAGTAATTACTATATGTATTCTTCTGTGGCCCTGAAGCAAATTTTAATCACTTTCAGCTTGCATGCTTTTCACGCAGACCCTCTTAAAATTCTGCAACCAAATCATAACACTGAACTGTTGACACGGATATCTCGTTTTCCACTTCAAACAAGGACGACAAGAAGTTGACTTTTTCGTTTTTCAAAACAATATTTTTATATCTGAAGCTCATATTTTCAAAACACCAAGTTTGCTCTGAGACTTTGTCTTGTAGCTGCCTGGACTACAACTGATTCTGCAGTGTCGAATTGCCTTGTTCTTACATTAGTTTCCTCCTTCGAAAGTATCTTTCTGTTCTTACTGAAGAAGTACACTTCTCCATTGTAGACATCTATTACATTTACTTCACTTTCAGTTTCCTTCTCCGAATCAGTTTCGTGATCACTAAATACTTGCAGTCAGGATGATTATCACTGTTATCAAAGTTTTCATCTGAGAATTCACTGATGTATTCTTTAACATCCACATCTGTCTTGGATAGAAAACATTGAATAGAAGGTTTAGCCTTCCTCTTAATGGAGAAATGATAATGTTCAACAAAAACACGACACGCAAACACTGTGGTATATCTTTGAGACCTTCCGAAACCCAAAAACGAGAAATAAATTGTAACAACAATGCCAGATTTATGGCAAGTGTAGCTTGCTGTCCAATACAAAGGCACACAAAAGAGTCTACTTCACCTCAGAGGGGTGTGTGAAATATCGTAAGACAAAAGAACTGTTGCGGTCAGAGACGCTATCCATAGTAGTCAAGGGTTAACAATCTTAAAAACATTTGTATGCCACTGATCCAACCTATTATGGCTGTTTATACTGAACTTATCCTCCCATAATTATTATTATGCCTTGTGGGGTACAAGAGCCCTGGTTCCTGGCAGTCGGATAGAAAATTTCATAACTGAGGTTAAGTAATATTTGGTCTGTATGTCCTCAGCACCTAGTAGACATTCATCAGGAACCAAAGCTAATAAACTCTGGTTCATGTAGAAGGCTTTGGAAAGCTTGAATAACGTCCTTGCAATAGTTTGGTAATATCCTGTGCCTTTTGTCAAATATATGATAATCACTTCCACGTGACTACATGGATTGGCAGAAACTATAATTTCTTTTGAACTGTGTATCCAAGGAAATGGGCAAGACTTCTAAAAATCAGATTGTTTGAAATTTCTAAGCATGGTATTGTTTGATATGAGATTAAATTGGTTGTGACCGGTAGGCTGAAAGGAACACATGACAGGAGATGGGACACTTGCAATCAAGAGGCTGGATAATGGTAGCCAATTCCCCTTCTAAGGCCCTGTGGATCAACCCCCAGCTTGCGACCAGTGGGCACAAGGGAGCCAATGAGTAATCAAACTGTTCAGCCCAAGTGCTAGTGTGCATTCCAAAACACTTGAAACTTCCTAGCAAGGTAGGAAGAGTTTGAACTGAAAACAGCTGCAGTATTGTTCCTGCAAGTTTTTGCTGATCTCTCTAACTCTATGATGAGTATTTTGCGTCTTCATTATGACATCCATCATTGCTTACTGCTGTTTTAGCTTCCTCTATTGATCACCAACTTTTTGTTCCACTTCATTTGGAATGGAAGAACATTGACAAAATGGTGTTCTGAGTCTGCCGGGATGAGGGATGTGGCATCCCTGGTATCACAGGGTGGCTTCTCCTGAGATTTTTTGTTTCTTTTTTCTCTTCAACTACTTTAGAACACTGGAACACTAGAGGGCTTACCTGCTATGGCGGTAGGACCTGACGAGGAGCTGACAGCCTTGGAACCTGCAGTCCATGTGCCCTCCAGCCACTGGCTGGTGTCATGTTGTTGTGCAACCTACTGGTTTTGTTTGCACTAACAAAATTATAAAGTGGAATTAGGCAAATGAAACTATACTTGTGTGTAAATTCTTCAAGTTTAGTGGTTTTGGATAGTAACAAATTAGATTCCATTTGACAATGAGGTGCTATTGCAGTACAGTTGGAGAGCCTCTGCAATGCTGTTAGTTTTTGGGGAATAAAAAGTGGGCTGCAGCCTAAGGAAGAGACAATGACAAAATTGCAAAACACAAATAAACATCAAATATTAAACTGGATGATATGGTAAGTCTATTAGGACAGGGATGTACACTGACAACTACAGAGGCTAATATTATACACAGTGTCACAAATGTAACTGGAAAAAGGAGAGCAGTCAGAGGAAGCAGAGCATGCACAGTCACCAATAAACATGTACCAGTGTCCTTGTGAAGAGCACCAGAACATTCAGAGGAACAAATTCCTCACATTTAATAGTTTTTGGTTAATTGATATTCAGACTGACTTCAGTGTTCAAAGTGATGCACTGAAGTGACTGTTAGTATGTGGTGCTGCCACATTGGGCACATTCACACACAGATGGCTCATAATATGCTGAATCTCTTAATACCTTACCCAGCCGAGAACAGCAGCCAAAAGACAACATTACATGTTCTGCCTGCCCCCTTCGCAACTATCACGTCACTGACATCCTTCATCAAGAATTACTGCATGCCACACAACCATTCCAAATATAATATAGCTTTCCAAATATTGCAAACATGTACAATATCTACCTTATAAATCTCCTCCACGAATTTCTGGTTGAATGAACACAAAGACAAAACCTTGGCAAATAAGTTAAATAATTTCCAGGTTTCAAAATATGAGACAAAGGGGAGAGAGAATTTATGGGTTTTACATTCCTCAGTTAGGAACTTTGAGGATGTGGTGGTGGTGGTGGTGGTGGTGGTGGTGGTGGTGGCAGGTGGGGGTGGGCGGTGGTGGGGAGTGACCAGCAACTCAATTCACATAAAATGTTCAGGTGCTTCATGAAAGCTCATACTCTTGTACCATCATTCTCCACTAATTGTTTTTTTTCCTTTCTTTATTTCTTTCTTTTACATTAAGAGAACTGTGCTGGCATTTAAAGCATCATCTGCATCAGGACCAATATATATTTTTAATCATCTCCAGAGTTTTGGTCATTGTCTGATATTATGTAGAAATTTGTCTGTAAAATGCTCACCCTCTACACCTGTCAGAAAAAGAATTATCACTTGTTTTTGCTGAGATGCATAACTTTAATGCAATTGTTGCACTATGATAATCCTCAATGAGCATCTGGTACAAAATCTTTCCTGTACTTGTATGTACTGAATTTCAAAATCACACTCTTGAAGTGCTAACATCCGATGAGTTGCTCTGCTGTTCATTGGTTACCAATTTAGTAAGAATGAAGGTGTCCTACAACCCGAAACAATGATAACATCTTCCCATAAGTAACAGAGAAACTTTGGCATGGAAAGGGCATTTATTCCTGTAATTATATACTTCCTCTCAGAGTACACAAGTGCACGACTTGGGAATGTGACAGTAGAATTTTCTTTGACTCAGTTAACCTCATTTAACTGATACATTTCTGTGCCAAGGGAAAAGTAAGTGGAATCAGTATCAAGGTAATATTTGGTGCTTAAGTCAGGATGATAAAGTAGTGGTGCCTCACACAGCTGGTTTTCAATGTTTTATGATGTTACTTAATCCATTTCCAGATGGAGATACAGGTGAAGATAAACAAAATCAAGGATGGAAATGATGTTAGCAATTGCAGAAACCGAGAAGACTTTAGTTGTCTACAGCACTTTGGTGCAGGAAAATTTCTTACTGCTTCCATTTTTGTCAGGTCAGGTTCTATTTCTCACAAAGAAAGTATATGTCTAAAGAATTTAATCTGTGATTTTGTGAATTCTTATTTATGCACCGTTACTGTGACTCTAGCTCTGCTAACTGCTTAACGTACATGGCATACAATTACTAAATGCCTCCCCCCCCAATGCAGTACCAATTAGAAAGTCATCTACATAGTGTTAAGAATGTCAGTATTTCCCTTAAAACTTCATTAAGTGCACTCATAAAGGCCGCTGATGATATTGACAGATATAAAGGTAATCTGGTAACATCTTACATTCCATAGAAAGGCTCTATACTTTCTGCTATTTACATCTTTCACTTGGTCACATTGTGCAGTAAACCACATCATTTCACCATGAGCACCACCAAATGAATGCACACTGCCATCCCTTTTTGTTAGTTTGGATTGGATTAGAATAGTCACTACCTGAGTGTTAAATTACCTGATTGTCCAACATCAGTTTAATTGTATTTTTAACTACTGCTTTCTAGGGCAAAGGTACTGGGTGCAATTTGCTATGTAATGGGTCATGATTCTTTACTTCAATTTTACAAGTGCAGCATCTGATCAGACCAGGTATTCCTTTAAACAGATAGATGTAAGATTTTAATACTTCTAGCAGTTCTTCTCATTCAGCTTCAGGGCATATCCACTAATGTTTGAATCTTGTTTTGAATACTAGTCAGAGGATGTGAATCATTATTCTCCTGCAGCCCAGCATATCCCTCAGAATTATTTGAAGCTGCAGTTCCTCAGTTTGTCAGTAATGAATGTCCTCATATTTATGAATGCAGCATCCTAATCACCTCTCTTGATGAATCCTTTCAACTCTCTCCTCTCCTCTTCCTTCCACTAGTCAACTCTGGTTTGATAGAAATAGAGTGTAAGAGAATGCATTCCCAAACCTCTTCAGAATCAGTCAATTCTGAGAACCAAACCAATGTTACGTGGTCCAGTAATTAATACACGGTGCTCATATTCCTCTTTTTAGATTCTAAACTTGAATAGTACCTGGTCTCTAATGGCTTTACTTTGATTGCTTACAGCAATGGTAGCATGCACATGACTAACAGGAAATGTTCAAAGTCCAAAGAGAGAGATTTTCTGAAATAGCTCCCGTTCTCCTTGCCGAAATGACTTTTGCATCCATAATAATTCTCCATATTTGGACTTTTATGAAAGGCATTGAAGTGTATTGTGATTCTCTTTTTCTTGTCTACAAATCTTCTTTCATGTCACGTTTGCACTTGCAGTGTTTATTGTGACTCCTGACACATTTCCCACAACTGTCATTTCAGAGTGGGAGATTTCCAAAACTTTACTTAGTTATCTGAATCCCAACTTCTCATGTAATGACTTGGGCTTGTGGCACATTCTGGCCATTGATTTTGTACTCTGTCTCCGGCATATATGGAATTTTTGATTTTATGTCACATTGTTTTTCTCAAGACCAAAATTCATTTAAGAATGTGGTTGCAGATTCTTCACACCTGAAAGTCTTTTTTTGGATACAAAAATGTCCCAGATATGTGCTAAACATGTGATGTGGCTAATGCACATGTCTATTTTACACTGCTTGGTTTGATGTCTCCAAAATTCAGGTTTGAACTGTTGAATAAAGGACACAGGATGTATACTGTGCTTGGAGCCACTATTCTGCAAATTTGGTGCACTAATTCCATTATCCGCAATTATTTGAGGCACATCATCAATGTTAGTCTCTACTTCATTCAATGCTGCATTAACATCATGCAGCAGAAGGTTTTTGCTTACTCAGTTCGACCCTTCATTGCAGTCTGACTTCCAGCAGATTTTTGTCTATTTAGGTACCCACTACCATTCACCCACAACTGCTGGTGCACTTTTTGCAGCGCATGCTAGTGCACATTGTTGCTGTCAGCGATATCATACTCAAACATGTACAGGTACTTTTCCCTTATAGTAGGTACAGTGGTATAGTGTATCGACAATGTCGCATCCTAACCTCTTTCCTCTTGCACGTTGTTGATCTTCATTATTTATAAGACTTTGCTGTAGATAATGCACTTGAACAGTATCTTTCCTAGAATTTGATGTTTGGTTTGAAGAATGCCTTCAATGCTCAGTTGATGTATTTTAATACTTGGTTCCACTTCTGTAGATCTTTGCCCCTGGTAAAGAGCTTTTGATGTGGTGTCAAGTTATTCATTCTCTGAGTGGTATGTACTTCTCATGTAATCAGAAGATTACCAAGTGCTGCTGGTTTCACAGCAGCTCCCAGTACTAACATGTAGGGTCCTTTAAGTGTAACACCTGCAGTTGTGAATCTTTATTGACCATCGTCAATTGTGAATCTTCTTAGGTATGTCTTACTTCAGGTAAGTTACCTATAAACATAGTGTTCAATGTAGTGATTCAAGAGAAAGATATGTAGCTCAGTTTTGAATAGATATTTACTAATATTTAAGATTTTAAGCTCAATGGGAAGAAGGTTGAAAATTTTTACAGCAGCATATATAGCATCTCTCGACAGCAAATGGTTCAAATGGCTTTGAGCACTATGGTACGTAACATCTGAGGTCATCAGTCCCCTAGAACTTAGAACTTCTTAAACCTAACTTACCTAAGGACATGACACACATCCGTGCCCGAGGCAAGATTCGAACCTGCAACCGTAGCAGCTGTGTGCGGTTCCAGACTGAAGCACCTAGAACTGCTTGGCCACAGCGGCCAGCCTCAACAACAGACAGTGCATGTAATTCTTTTGTTTAGTGACACACATGCAAACTGCTGAATTTTGTTGTCGAGGATCCAGTCTCTATGAACACAATATGATAGAGAAAATAAGTGTTGAGAAGCAGTGGTAAATATTTTCAGCTGGCTAAATTATTTGCAACAGGTGGTTCACAGATGAAACTCTTTTTCAGTGCTTAGTGGGGAGATTAGAGTTATATATAGAGTAAGTGAAGAGTTTGCCCAGTGCATAGTTCTATATGACACTACAGACCATGCAGAAGTGAAATGAGCTGCCTTTCTTCATCTCCAGAATTAGGCAGAAAAAGGTGCTGAGCTGAATCTGTCAGTCTGATAAATGTGGTGCTTCCAGCACGAATACCCAAGAAGTTGATGGTATCATCTCTTTATCTGCCGGTTATTCAGTGTCGCAGAGTGTTTGTCTGGCTTTTCATGAGTTGATACGAACTGAATAACAGTCGTCTGCAAACAAGGTAAATTTCCACAATGCACCATTCACAACTGCAGGCAGTTTTTAGCATAAATAACACATGCTGAAGGACTCAGGAGGACAAAAGGTGTTTTCGTACCCAAACACTATTCCATCTTTATTTCTGAATGGCGAGTCTGCTTCCTGACACACAGTACCATTTGCACTAGCCTATATGACTGTTTTCTTTTATTTTCAATATATTATATAAATATGGAGTGAGTTTAAATTCCTGTCAAAATTTAGTACTTCAGAGGTATAATCGTATGACAAAAGTTTAACACAACTGGACAGTTATTAGTGAGTCACTGTGGGTACACGTCCTGAGGACGTGTAGCTCCAGTTACGTAAATTATGCACTCTATATTCATCCACTGTTTCATAATGAGAGCACTTAGCGATCCCCAGAAAACTTTAGACATAATTTCAAACCTTTTCTAAATGCTTAACGTCAGATTTTTTCACAGTAATGCATTTGCAAAGCAATCAGAAGTCTGAAGCTGTTTTATACATTAAAGTATGTCTTTAAAGATACTGTAGATGATTTATATGGAAGGTGTTTTTTATGCACTATAATTTGAGAATATTTTTATGACAATTTTTCTCATCACTTGTGTCTGAAATTCTCATACCTAGGTGTATATAATAGTACTTTGCAAAGTTTTCTGATATATGTTATTGTATTTTCAGTTAAAGGTTGCTCTTATGGATGTATTTCATAGATAAGTAACTGATACATGTATTTGCTGAAATGTATCTGCCTTAATAATCTAAATTTTAGTTGTGTCTTACACTGTTACATGCATAATAACTTCAACAAGCAGTTTGTGATCTATGTACATTTCTGTTAAAGAGTGCATCAGTATTATAAAATATGCATTATATTAGTATAACCAAGGATGAGATGGGAGTATTGAGCGACTGGATATTATCAGTCTTGACATTGTATATAAATACTGCTTACATTCCAGTAACTGGCTTTAATCCATTTAGGTGTATTTTGGAATGTAAGATTCTACTAGTAATAATTGGCATGCCAGATAACTATGTAATGTGCCTTGGCATACAGTATCGGAAGACTTTTATGTCGTCATTTAGTGTGTCTTTCACAGAAGTGGCAACAGCTGACTAATCCTTCATTCTGTGTGTTGGGGTTGCAAGTACATTTTATTAGTTGTGATCTGCATGATACAGTATGGTCCAGCAATGAAAGGACCGAATCTTCATCCTTCAGTTGTACTTACATCTACTTTATTATACTTTACTTTGTATTTGATACAGACATTTTGCTGTTCATGTGTGGCTAGGCATGTAGATTGATAATTTGATCTGTATATTACATCTCATGCAACATGGCACATACTGTTAATATATTTGTAAGTACAGCCTACAACAAGCATTGTTTTCTATTAAAAAATTGTACACATGCAGGTCCACAGCCTCCAAATTAGGTTATCAAACTGACTAATTGGTACACAGAGAAACTGGCGGTCAAAGTGGTGTAACTAAAGTTGGGAATTTAATAATGACCTTGAAAATATATGGTTTTCATTACTTTTTAAACTTCATTTACTCATAGAAAACTTGCTGTAACATAATATAAAAACACACAGAACAAGTTGTACAAAGTTGTATTTACTTTTTGTTAAGTAACCTGTATATACAGTCAATTACTTGGTTAAATTGTTATCAGCACACAGTCATACAGCTACCACAATGGCAGTATGTTTTCCTACAAAACGTATCTCCATCAGTTGAAACACACTACTTCTAAGATTTCTTAACTTTGCTATTTCTATGTGATGCTTTTCCGCAGAATGACATTCTGCATGTGTAACACAGTGTAGGAGGGGTGTTCAGATTGTAATGCACTATTTTTTCTATGCCAATGTCACTTTGAAAATATTTGAAATTTTTTGCTGGACGGGAAACCATAGGGGGCTGAAGTAAGGAAAATTTAATGGAATTCCGATAAGTGGCAGCACTAGATGCAGTCTTCCAAATGGAGTCTGTAAGGGAGGTGCATTCCAAACAGAAACTTGTTGAGTTTTCAGTGGAAATCCAGATCATCGCAGATATTCACAGGTGCTGGCAGAATGTCTACGGGCACCTGGTAGTGGAGAAAGAAAGAATGCCAGCCACACATAGCTGTGACTCCTGCAATGTTGGAACATATTGACCCTATGATTGTGATTTGTCAATCACATCAGGTGACACACCCTGCTGCTCAGCTGGACATCTGTCGGTACTGGAGACACACACGTCCACCAGTTGGTGTGCCCTGCTGGGTTCCTTGCCACCTAAATGAAGACTGTAAAGAGCAATGAGGAACCATCTACAAAGAATTGTCTGCACATTACAAGGGTGATCATGATGATTTTGGTTGAACATTGTCATAGACAATGAAAGAAGGGTTCGTCACTTCGAACCACAAACAAAACTGAAATCCATGGAATGGTGCCATACCACCACCTCAGAAAAAAAAGATCAAAGCCGCATACTCAGCTGGTAGAGTCACAGTGGTGGTCATCTGGGACTGTGAAGGTGTTACTCTGTATGATTACATCCCTCATGGTGTAACGGACAATTCTCAAGCGTATTGCGGTAACATCACAAAATTAAAGAAACGACATCAGTGTGTTCGTCACCACAGAAATGGAAATGTACTTCTCACTCCCCATGACATCGCAAGGCCTCACACAAGTCTGCACCCCCCAGGAGGAGCATACAAAACTTCATTGGGACAAATGGATGGAAACCAGGTGGTGCGAGATCTAGGCTGTTGGGTGAATGGGGAAGAACTGTCCATTGAAGGATGCACTTGGATGACGAGGTGGTTATTGATGCAACAAGACATTGGTTCCAACATCAGCCACTACAGTGGAACTGTGCTGGCATACAGGCCATCCCAGTGAGATGGTGTATGGCTGCCACAACAAATGGAAATTATGTTGAAAAGTAGGGTTTTGAAGCGAAAAGCATAGGGAATAATATGGTTAACTGGAATCCTGAACTAAATCAGCCTGCTTTCAGAAAAATTACTATGTTATTTACTGAATGCCCATCCTATATTTAAGTCAGTATTATAGACAATTGAATGTTCCAGTTTTGTAATGTGGAATACGTTATTTTGTGTATACATGTAACAGCAGTTTATGCACTGATATATGCTGTTACATGTGCAAGTGACTGGTACCTTGCAGATATTCAATTTTGTAATGTTGCATTTTGGTGAATGTATCCATTGAATGTACTTCCAGAATGTGGTGTTGTGTCAACATGTTACCTCAGCATAAACATGTAAGTCACACAGTGTTAAATTTGACATGATCTTTGTTCTCTTTATGTGAATAGTATTTGACCATATTTCAAAACAGTCGTATTTATCTCACTAACATCTTACTAGAAACATCTGACAATGCTTCCACTTACTTGTGTCAGACATATTCTGTTTTCTTATCTGTTGGTCTCTCTTGACCAGCTCTTGATTTTTTCGACCCCGATGGTATTAGGTTGCGAGGCCGGAGGGTGTTTTTCATTTTCTTTATCTAATTTTCTCTCTCATGGGGGTGGAGGACCACCTCAGGCATTGTCAAGCCAACCTTCCTAGATGTGCAAGTCTTTAACACAGAGCTGGGGTTCATGTGATGAGGTCAGTAACCTATCCATGTAAAAATCATCATTCTTGCAAGCTTAAAAAGAAGCATCAGATATAAATGCTGATGAAGCAAAGCTGTGGCTGAACAGAACAAGAGAAAGAAATCCTGAACTGCCAGAAGAAGAAATGGTAGTGACACTATTTTGTATCTTCACAATGTGTCTGAAACTTTTAGCAATAATTTGTATCTGAACAGAGTGAGGACGGTGATGTAGCTGAGCATTATTAAATTTATATCCATCACAACCAGCTGGTGGAAAGGCACTGAGTAGTGGCTGTGATACTGAAGGTTTCATCCTGGCTGCATGCGTCACTAAAGCTGCTAACATACGGGTGTGTAGACTGCTGTTACATATCTGGTCACAGGAACTTCGCGTTTGGAACACAATGTGACACACAGTTGGAGACATTTCTCTGCATCAAAAGTTAATATGGGGAAAGCTCCTTCATCCATCTAGCCAAGGGAAGCATTTTCAATGGAAAAATATTCAACACATTAAGTTGGAACTTACTGGTCTTAGGTGTCGTCACCAAAAGAGTGGTGGGGAATATTGGAAAGCTTTAATTGCATGTTGCTGCCATTCCTCGGAGACAATTCTGGCGAGAAGCACAGCACTGAAGTGTTCTTCGTGGCAAGGGAACAAATGCTTGTGACACAGAGGAGACTGCTGTTCATAAATTTCAGTGGAGTTGTGCACAAGGCTGGACATTCCTTATGGACAAAAACTAATTTTGGTGGTGTCACATGTTTGGAGAAGACTGAAGAGTAAATGAGGACAGGACACTGTGGTAGTGCGTTGCTGAAAGTGTGTGAGGTACTGCAGTACCTTATCCCACATTAGTATCTACTGAGTAAACAGCCTCCAAGATGCTACTGTGTACAGAGTTGGGTCTTTCATCCCAGACTTCACGGATGTCTGCCCTGATCCTCATCATTTGTATTTCAGTGTCTGCTACTGGGAGAAGGACGATAGTCATTGTGGAAGAATGTTTAGCAAATCTGCTAACTGGAAGATGACGTGAGATCCAGCCAGCTTTTCCAGATGCCTGAAGTACCTTTGCCTGCAACCTATCAGTTCGGGAAGAGACATCAGCTTGTGTAGGACAACATCCTTCCATGGAAACTGTGTTAAAACTGTCTTACATGAGAAGCCTTACTTGCTGAGCAGCACACTTCTTCCAGCCATGTATGTGCTTCAGTACCCATGCACATCAGCATCTATTAAAGGTAGTTCACGAGTGCTGCTGACAAGAAGCAATGGATTCTGCATCACACTTAGACACTGTAGTTATTAGCAGATCATTGTGGTACTGTGACTAGTATTGGGCTGAATGCAATGTTAAGTATCAGTAGATACCACTCTTTTCTGGTGTGGAAGCAGCCACTTAGTAGGAATACAATGCAAGGTGCCAGCCTGAGCAAAGCACCTCAAACATGGAATTCCCTTTCTGATATTTTAAGATGCAGCCAGTGAGACCTGGTTGAGTTGGTTCTGTATGCATGTCACATGTAATAACTCTAGATTTAGTTTCACATTAGATGGTTTTTAAAGTTGTCCCTTCTGTGCAACTTAATTTTTTTCTCCTCATGAACTGTTGTATATTTAACGAAAGAATGTTATTTATGTAAGTATTTGTGAGCTGAGCATCATTTCCTGCTTCTGTTTTGCTGCAGAGAAGCTGTGGATTTCCAACTAACGCAGATGATGCAAGCAATATAGTTACCATCTCAAGTAACGTAACTTGTTTGTATGTAACATGCCAATTGAAGTAAATGGTGTGGACAAGTGATAAAATTATTTGTTGTATTGTAGCTACCAGTTGACTATGAATATTTCACCAATAATAGATAGGCAGTGTAGGCCTACCATGATTTTAGAATCAAATGTATTAAAAGAAAAAGGTAGCCACTATTTTGGTCATTCATTTATTTATCACAAGTACCATACTAGTCATGTTCTTGGCTTATTTTCAGTGGTGCTGTGTACAATTACTGTAAATTATGCAGTCTGTTGAAAAATTACCACATTGTGCTGTTTAGTTTTATATTAATGTGCAGTTAGCTTGGTGTGGTAATTTTGCAATAAAATATACCCACGCAATCTGAGATGCACATTTGTAAGGTGGTTTTAATGTAGATGAATTAGGATATTTATTATGGTGTTTTTCATTGTCAGACATTGCCTTAGGCTATGATAAAGAGCTAGTTGAATAATGTCACTTCTTTATACAGTAATTGGTAACAGATTATTGTATGACTTCATATAGGCTGTGATAATGCTTGTTTATTATGTGGAAATCTAGATAAATACACATTGTAAAGCCTAGTTTTCCACTCGGTCTTTTTAAACCAATAAAATTATGTTTTGGAATTTGAACCTTATCTTCTGTACTGCTCTTGCTAGTTGTAGCACTGCAGTTAAATGATTGACTACAAGATTAATGATTAGCTACACACAAATTTAAGGAGAGAGAGTTGTAACAGTATATTCATACATCATTCCAGAATGATATTGAGGTATACTGATAATTTCTGTGAATTTTTTTTAAAAATCCCATTTCAATGTCCTTGACAACAGAAGGAAAATATGAAGTGGACAGGTTGTTCTGGCTGTGCTCAGGGTGTTTTGCAATTCATATTACAGGCTTGTAGGAGGAACTTTGTACATTTCCATACATGGATTCATTAATCTTAGTGGATAAAGTTTGCTCTAGAACCTCTCTGTAATGGGAATTGTGAGACACCTTGACTTCTTGAGTGACATGATGAATGGCATGTGTTGAGTGTAGACTATTGAGCCTCAGTAAATCAGTGTCCTTTGTATCTAGTTTGCACATTATTCTACTTGCTACAAAGTGACAAGTGTTGTCAATATCATTACATGGAAAGAAATTGTATATTAATTTTCTGTGAGAGTTTGTTTCTTGTCATATTGCCAGTTTGTCAACTGGATAGTTTAGAAGCTTGTTGTGTGCTGTCAAGCTTATTTTGATGCCAATGCAGTGAACTATGTTTGGCTTTGTAAATGCTTGAAACTTTGTTTCACAAGTAGGTTGTTACCTGGCAGTGAAAAAAGTGCTTGCACTTAAGCTTTTCCTCAGTATTATTCACTGGATATAAATATGCCATAGAAACACATCGTTATTCTGTGATGCCCATAATATTATCTGTTTATATTTTTTGACGAAATATTACCACAGTCTGGAATTGTCAGTTATTGGCAGTTGTGTTTCCCTTACAAATTAAATTTTACAGTGATGAAGAATGTCAGTGACACACATTAGCTAATGATGCATTAGTTTGGTCATAAATATTTTCAGAGTGTTTATGCTGTTGGTAGGAAAGCATATACATATATTACCTGTGTACTGTTACAACAAACTTATTTGTTGTTCACAATTACCGTAATTGGAGTACATATATGATTAGCATGATTATGTTGGTCCTGTGAATGCAAACATGTTACTGTTCTGATACCTCCATGTGCCTGTTCATCTATGAAAATTCAGTATCTTATCGTCCAGCTTTTAAAAATAGTGTCTATAAACAATTGGGAATTTACTGGTACAACTCCTGTGTATAAAATGATGTCAAACTTCTGACTGCTTTGGAAATGAGTTAATGTGTAAAAATATTTCACTTGAAGCATAGTTTCAAATGTTTGCTAAACTTTTTCTTGCTTACATGCTTGAAGTTTAAGAAGTCCGTAAGTGTGCTTATTCTGAAATATGTGATGAATAGTATGTGATCAGTTACAGTGCCTCAACAAGCACTGTTTCCAACTGTGCTTGCCAATATCTACTCATTAAGATTGTCTTACTGTGTTGAAGTTGGTCAGTAATTACCAGAAATATTGTCAATCAAATTTTTGTAATTCCTGAAAGGCATTAATTAGGCAACCTACAACTGGTACCTGATTCGTGGTTAGTTCCTGGATATTCAACTGAATCTCCAGTATTCCTGTGTATGAGTTACCTTGATTGTCTGTTACTGTAACAGTGTTAGTGTAATAAGTGACTATGTCATTCATTGTTATTTAAATGACTTTTGTGCCTACAAAGTTAGTTTTGTAATACTGTCTGATTGTACAATGACTTTTTTAACATAATAAGCGTTGAGTTATTAATATCAGTGCATCTTAATTTGCCCCTTTTGCCTGTTTTTATTACAGTAGATATTGGCTACAGATTTTGCTCCTTCAGATGCATGTATTCATGCTTGTCCTCTCCATACACATTTCTTACTTGGGTACCTTGTCAGAATTGTGGGTACATGAATGTTGATTAATGTAGAACTTGTTTGTGCACATGGTTATTGGGTGATCAAAAATCAACTACTCATCCCATTATTTTATGGCTAATGATAAAAGCAGTTCACAGGTGTGGAAAGTTCTTAATTCTCCAACACTGTATCTTAACTTCAACGTGCATTTCATTCTTCTTCAGATACTGCTCACCCCAATACAGGAGACTAACTATACAAAGTGTCTGTTAGCTGTTTGTTTGAATATCAACTCACTTCTCAAGACGGCCAATGGCTAAATGGTCTTTTGCTTATGACTGATTCTGTTGGTTCCTACAGGATGCCAAGGCTCTTAATTGGAGTGTGTCAGTGTGGACTCCCACAATCCAAAAGCCCACAAATACCACCAAAGGCTGTGGTGGATTCCATAAAATGTGGGGTACTTATTTCTGTAAATTATGCCTCCATGCTTTAGTTGTGATTATTTTGAGGATCAGATCAGATCATTACTGAGCTCATGAGCTGCAGTAGGTTTCATTGAGGGGTTTTCTCCCATTGACTAGTTGTCTCACAAGGTATTGGAAGTTTGCACACTTCCATTCTTTCATTATTATTCTTTATTATTGCAACTGCCTTCTTTTCAGTTGCAAAGGTATTGGAAATGGTGGAGTGTTTCTTCAGAATGTTACTAAATATTTTAGATGTGGCTATTTATAGTGAGTACTACGCTCATATTCATTTTCCATGTTGCTCCATGGCTCGTAGGATGTAAAACTTGTTTCGTGGATTAAATGTACTGAGTGTACCAGTAGGAAGCTGTTTTGTATTCTCTCACAGCCAATCACCTTGGAATTTTGTAGTAGGACTACTCTCCACTTTTCCCAAAGGATAATAAATTCAGTTGCAGCGATGTACACAGCAATGGAACAATCATCCTATGCCGCTGTCTTACTGGTCTGCCTGACTGCTGGTTCATATTGTGGAGCAGTTAACAGCCCGTTGCAGCTCCTCACTGTTTTCATCTTCTAGTAGAATTATCGAATAGTCAGCAAATAACATGCATTTAAGTGCTTCTTCAATTGTCGCAATGGCGGGAGGGTCTTATTGTCCCCATCGTGAAGCCCGGTGCGGACCCACTGGCGGTGGACAGCTATCGTCCCATTACCCTCACCAACGTTTTGTGCAAATTGCTCGAACGTATGGTGGGGCGGCGTTTGTGTTGGGTCCTTGAGTCGCGCGGTCTCCTCGCTCCATCCCAGGGTGGCTTCCGTCGGGGCAGGTCTGCAGTGGACAATTTGGTGCGGCTGGAATCTGCTGTCCGTACGGCTTTTGCCCGACGTCAGCACCTTGTTGCTGTATTTTTCGATCTGCGGAAGGCGTATGACACCACATGGAGGCATCACATCCTCGCCACGTTGCATGGGTGGGGTCTTCGTGGTCGGCTCCCGGCTTTTCTTCAAAGCTTTTTATTGCGCCGCTCTTTCCGGGTGCAAGTCGGTGCCACCTCTAGTTCCTCTTCTATACAGGAAAATGGGGTCCCGCAGGGCTCGGTGTTGAGCGTCTCATTATTTCTAGTGGCCATTAATGGTCTGGCTGCAGCAGTGGGGTCGTCGGTGTCTCCTTCTTTGTATGCCGACGACTTCTGCATCTCATTTAGCTCCACGACTACGGGAGTCGCCGAACGCAGGTTGCAAGTCGCCCTTCGCAAGGCAGCATCATGGGCTCTGGCTCATGGTTTTCAGTTCTCTGCTGCCAAGACTCGGGTTATGCACTTCTGCAGACGTCGGACGGTCCACCCTCATCCTGACCTTTACCTCGACGGCCACCTGCTTGAAGTGGTGGACACTTGCCGCTTCTTGGGACTCGTGTTTGATGCCCGGCTCACATGGGTTCCTCATGTTACTCAGCTGAAGCAAAAATGCTGGCGGCACCTCAACGCCCTCCGCTGCCTTAGCCACACGTCTTGGGGTGCAGATCGCTGCACGCTACTGCAATTGTACAGAGCCGTTCTGCAGTCCCGGCTTGATTATGGGAGCCTGGCCTATGGGTCCTCGTCACCCTCAGTGTTGAAGTTGTTAGACCCCATACATCACTGTGGGGTTCGGCTTGCAACTGGCGCTTTTCGCACCAGCCCCGTGGATAGTCTACTGGTGGAGGCCGGGGTTCCCCTGCTGCGGATTCGCCGCCGTCGTATGCTCGCCGACTATGCTGTCCACGTACATTGCTGGCCAGGCCATCCCAATCAGGGCCTGCTTTTACCTGCCTTGGTCCACCACCTGCCTGAACGGCGACCTCGGTCTGAGCTTTCCGTAGCTGTCCGTGTCCAGTCCCTGCTGTCAGAACTGGGGTCATTCCCTCTTCTGCCTCCCTTCCGGGTCCGTACACCTACGCCTCCCTGGTGTTTGTCCCGGCCGTCCGTCCATCTGGATTTGGCACAGGGACCTAAGGACTCGGTTCCGCCTGTGGCCCTCCGTCGCCGTTTTCTTGCGCTCCTCGACTCATTTCCGGGCTGTGAGCCTGTCTACACTGATGGTTCCCTGGTTGACGGTCGCACTGCCTACGCTTTTGCTCACGCTGCCCATGTTGAGCAACGCTCCTTGCCGGCTGGCTGCAGTATTTTTACTGCAGAGCTGGTGGCCATCTTGCGCGCTCTTGAGCATATGCGTTCCTGCTCAGATGCGTCCGTCGTCATCTGCAGTGACTCCCTGAGCAGCCTCCAGGCCATCGACCGCTGCTATCCCTCTTCTCCTCTGGTGTCCTCTATTCGGGAGTCTGTTTCCACCATTACCCACTCTGGTCGTTCGGTGGTTTTTGTTTGGACGTCAGGTCACGTTGGCATCCCGGGGAACGAACGTGTTGACAGGCTGGCCAAAGGGGCGATAGACGCCCCAGCTTTGGAGATCGGCCTTACGGCTCGCGACCAGCAGCTGGTGTTGCGCCGTAAGGTACTTGGGATGTGGGCTGCTGAGTGGCGTGGCATGACAGCCCCGAATAAACTACGGGCTGTCAAGGGGACGACCGATGTGTGGCGTTCCTCCCTGCGGGCTTCTCGCAGGGACTCGGTAGTCCTGTGTCGGCTGCGCATCGGCCATACCTACCTGACGCACGGCCATCTGTTACGTCAGGAGGATCCCCCCTTGTGTCAGTGTGGGTCCCGGCTGACGGTCTGCCACATTTTGCTGGAGTGTCCTCGACTGCGCACACTCCGGCAATCGTTTAATCTCCTGGGCACTTTGGCTTTGGTTTTATCCGACGATGCCTCCATGGCTGACAATGTTTTACATTTTATCCGTAGTAGTCGTTTTTATGGTTCGATTTAGGGAGGTCCTGCGCCTTTCCCTTTCCGTGTCTTTTGTCCTTGTGTCTGTTGCTGTTCTGGTGTGCCGTCAGATGGTTGACTCTTTCCCTTTTTTTTCCTCATGGTCAGTCACCCAGTCTCCGGCCATCCTCCTTTCTTCTGTCTCTTTCTGTCTGGTGTTCCTCTGTCCTTTTCTTGTCTGTAGTGTTTCTTGCTGCATTTGTGTTCTTTTAGCGCCTGGGGGGACGTCTCCTCCCCCTTTGGTTTTTATCTGCTCTGTAGATTTTCGGCTCGCCTGATTTTGGAATGGGGGACTGATGACCTTCGCTGTTTAGTCCCCCTTAAACATACCAACAACCACCACCACCAATTGCGTCTGAGGGACACCATTCTTCCTTTTAGCGACACTGTGCGGTTCCTGGGCCTCACTTTTGATTCAAAGTTGTCGTGGTTGCCTCACCTTAAAGACCTCAAGGTGCGGGCCCTGAAGGCACTGAATATTCTGAAGTGTCTGAGCCATCGGTCCTGGGGAGCAGATCGGGCGCGTCTGCTGCAGTTTCATAGGGCTTTCGTCCGATCGCGACTTGACTATGGTTGCACCGTGTATGGGTCAGCAAGGCCTTCGTATCTGAAGAGTCTTGACGCAGTACACCATGAGGGTATCAGGCTGGCCACTGGTGCCTTCCGTACTAGCCCCATCCCCAGCCTGTGTGCTGAGACAGGGGAACCGCCGCTCGCCATCCGGCGGCAACTCCTCATGGTGCGATGGGTGTGTCAATTCCTTGCCTGTCCTACCTCCCCTGCATACCCTACTGTTGCCCGACCGCCTATGGAACGTCTCTTTTCCAGTCGTCCCAGGGCAACGAGACCATTTGGGATTCGTGCCAAGCATTTGCTTGTGTCCCTTGGTGTGGAGCGTGTGGCCCCCCAACGACAAGGTTTTACTCGCCTGCCTCCCTGGTTCCTTCAAAAGCCCAGCGTCCTTTTAGACTTGTCGGAGTACCGGAGGAGCAGCACTCCTGCGTTTGTTTTTAACTCCTTATTTTCTGATATTTTAAACCAGCATCCCGACCATGAACCAGTATTTACGGATGGCTCTAAACAGGGGGACTCTGTTGGTTGTGCTGTTGTTTTCCCTGATCGACTCGTCAAGTTACGGCTTCCTGCGGCGTTTACCATCTTTGATGCTGAATTGGTTGCGATCTTGCGGGCATTGGAGCAGATGAGATGTGTCCCCAGTCGTAAGTTCCTCATCTGTTCTGACTCCCTGAGTGCCCTTCAGACCGTGCAACGCTTGTACTCAGCGGATACGGTCGATCAGAACATCCATGATGCCCTACTCCACCTGCAGCGGCAGGGGAAGGAGGTTTCCTTCTGCTGGGTGCCAGGGCACGTGGGTATTAGGGGAAACGAGCTGGCGGATGTGGCTGCCAAAGATGCATGTTCCCTCCCTGACGTTGTTGAATGTGCCGTCCCCCTCCATGCTGTTACCTCCCTCCTGTGTTTTCGCGTTATGCGTCAGTGGGACGAGGAGTTGCTGGCAGTCGGTGAAAATAAGCTGCGTCTGGTGAAGGCCACCACGTGGCCATGGCGTACTTCCTCCCAGTCATGCAGGCGGGATGAGGTTCTCCTCACTCGCCTCCGCATCGGGCACAGTCCCTTCACACATGGTTTTTTACTCCGGCGGGAGGATCCCCCCCTCTGCAGTGCTTGTGGCGTCCAGATTACTGTCCGCCACATTTTACTTGATTGTCTTTTATTCTCTGACCAGAGGGCGGTGGTTTCTTTGCCACCGGATTTGCCCTCTATTTTGAAAGACGACGCATCGTCTGTGGTGAAGGTTTTACGGTTTTGTGTCCTGTCCAATTTGTTGCCACGGATTTTAGGGAGAGGGTTTTAATGTGCTGCTGGATGACTGGCTCACCCAGATTTTAGGTAAGAGGTCCGCCAGTCACGAATACCTCCTTGTTTCCCTTCGGTTTCTGTCCTCCCTTCCTTGTGTTTCCTTTCCTTTTTTAGTGCACTCTTTCTCCTCTTGTTTTGCCTCTGTACGTGAGGATTTGGAACTGGGTCAGGTCTGTGTCTTTTAGCTGTTCCCCTTGTTCGCTGTTCGTCAAAGTCCCTTCACTGCATGCGTTCCTCTTTTTATGCGTTTGGGCGCTGATGACCCCGCTGTTTAGCGCCCGTAAATCTCAAACACACACACAATAAAGTGCGTGGCAGAGAGTTCATTGACCCACCTTCAAGCTGTTTTTCTCATTCCTCATTAACAGTGTGGAGCTCTGATTTATTTTATGATGATCATTCCACCCTATGTAGTTGGGTGACGACAAAATATTTTTCACATTATAGGAGAAAGCTGGTGATTGAAATGTTATTAGAAGGTCTCACTACAGCGAGAAAGACCATTGTTTTAATAATTGCCACCCCAATTCGTGAATCGTATCCTTCGCAGTCTCCCCTATTTCAGCATAATATGAAACAAGCTTGTCTTGTCTGAACTTGTTGTTGACCTCTGTCAATCCTATATGATGCAGATCCCTCACCACACAGTAATAGTCCAGAAGAGGGCGGCCAAGCTCGATGTTAGCAGTCTCTTTACTAGACCTGTTGCGCTCTAGTGTTCTGGAAATAAATCGCAGTTGTTGGTTTGCATTCCTCACGGCATTTTCTGTATGATAGCTCCAATTTAATTCGTCCATAATTGTAATTTCTAAGCATTAAGTTGAAATGACAGTTTTCAGAAGTATTGTGAAACCTAAATGTAGCGTACTCATGTGGACGATCTCACTTCTACGTACTGAGAGACAATCGCCACTCTTCGCACCATACAGGTATTTTGTCTAAATCGTGTTGCAATTAGTTTCGATCGTCCGACAACTATAAACGGCGGTAGATGATGGCATCATCTGCTAACAAACTGAGAGCTGCTCAGATTGAGTCCAAAATCGTTTGTCTGGATCAAAAACAGCAGAGCTCCTGGAATATGTCCTTGGGGAATGCCATTTATTATTTCCGTTTTACTCGATGACTTTCCGTCAATAACTACCATCTGTGACCTCCCTGACAGGAAATCTTATCAGTATTCGTTTGAGGAACAAATTTAAAATATGGAATCAGTTTACGATCCCCTTGTAACAGTGGTCAGTGGTAGATTCAAAAAGACTTTGCGTCCCTAGGCACGCCATATTATAAGCGCTCCACCCCCCACCACCCCCCTCCCCTCCTCCAAAAAAAGAACATGTTTTAAATACTAACTATTACCGGTACCTGATCACTCCACAATTGCTGTTTTGGGTGGGCGCGCTGTGAGCTATTTCAGTACTCTGCTATTTGTTTTTCTGAAGGACGCGTCAGCAGTCTGGTCGCGCTCTATCAAAATGCAATATGGTTCCTGAATTATACTTGGTGTACGGCAGCGGATAAAACAAACTTAAAACTGGATTGTGTTAACACATTCTTCTGTCGAAAGACAACAGAAATGAACACAAGAAAAGTAACTTTTCTTTTATGGCATAAAATTTAAGCAGAACGTGTAGGAGACAACGGATTGTTGTTATACATTCACTTCTAATATGTTCTTTCACACGAAACCGTTGAAAATGAAGATAAAGTAGTATTACGATCTAAAAATTGAAGCGAACTTGTCATACAGTAGAAATTAATACGTACTTTTACAGAGATTCGTTCCAAAGTAAAATTAAATTGTCGTTTAACGATCTAGTAAATTGAATGTGTAGGCCTACCGTAGCAGACAAAAACCACATTCGGTGTTACTACATGAAATTATGGGAAAGCTTAAGAAATCAAAATGAAATAGAGATTTCGGTGCACGAACTAATAATTAAATACGGACGATCAAACGCAGATCTGGATTTGCTATTACATAATTTTACAGAGTAGTGTGGAAATATCAAATTTGTTTTATAATCTAAAGTTAAAGTGTAAAGCATTAAGATCTGTGTAGCTAAATGTTGCACAATAAGTGTACACAATACATTTAATCCATGTAAAAGCTGAACAGTTTTATATCTTTCTAACAGTATTAGCGTAGCTTTTACGTATTCATTGACAGAACTTAACTACGTTATTTATTAACACTTTTTCATCTGAGTGTACTCTCCGATAATGTATATTAACGTATAGCCTATTTCCGCGATAACTATACATTCCAGCAGACGCCAAGAGTACCGTACGCATCAGTTGTAACATATCAGTATGACTTGACTGTACAGCGCCGAGCGGCCTGGGTCATTCGGGTATTGTGTAGTATTGTCGGGCGCCTTCGGTCACGTCTGCACGTAAACGAGGTTTAGTTCTGTGTTCTGCCATCGGCAATTGTAAAATAAACAGCTAATACGTAGTTCGTAAATCCAATGAATGTGCTCCAACTTATTATAAACATTACATTATAATCTTAAAGTCTTAAAACTAATACGAATAAGTAAACAAACACACCAATCAGCAAATTTTGTGGCTGGCTTTGACGGCAGAAAACTCGTGAGCATATCTTCATAGTTCAGACAGTTATGAGTTAGGAGGTCGGCTTCGATGTGAAGAATGGACAAGGCGTTCAATCTCTCCTCAGACAACGTAGAACATTGGTACGATTTCAGTCTTTTAAGAGCCAAAAACGAGCGTTCTGCTGAACAATTTGTAAGTGCCATACCTAGAAATATTCTAATAGCACTGTCAACGTTTGGAAACACGGACTGTAACCTCCCTTTTCGTAAAAATTTACTCATTTCGACTGGTATATCACTAAACTCAGAAGATTTCAAAAGTTCCGCTAAATGTACACACTCACTAGCAAAGAAATGCTGTATATCTGTGACATTTGACGCTTGGAGTTTAGCTCCACGTTCAGTAATATCATCAGATGAACTGTTCTTAAGATTACTGTAAACTGCGAAGGAGTAAAACAGTGGTCTGTACCTTTCCTTCCTCCTCACTAATTTGGCACACAAGTTGCCGAATACAGGGAGAAATATTTCAACTCTAAATTTTTCTCTTCCAGTCAGAAAAATTTCTTCAGAGTCCGCTTCTTCGTCATCCTGAAGTTTGCGTTTTCACGATCTTTTATAGGTGCATTCAGAGTCTGTATCAGTCACAATCTCCATGGATTTATTTTCATAATAGTCGAACACACCACGAATAGATGCAGTAAATCCTACAAGTGATTCATATAATTCATGCACTATTTTAGTATCAATATTTACACTTCGCAATTTCAGATTGACACTATTAAATCTCTGGAGTATATCGTTCCGAACTGTCAACACGAATACTGTTTCTAGTCCACTAAGTTGATTCAATAAAGCTGAAGCCTCATTTTACACACGCTTCCTCTCTTGCTGACCAACGTGTTTTTGATAAACTTTTTACCGTTTTGCTTCTTGGTTTCATGAAAGAAAGAAGTTTACCTCAGTGCTGTGTAGAAGCAGAGAAGAAATTATAAAGGTTTTGCACTACATTGAAAAATGAACTTGTTTCCCGACAACAGCTTGCAACACTAGTGCCGACTAAATTCAAAGATTGTGCTGCACAAGATACATAATGCACTTTCGGATTTCGTTCTTTAATGCGTGCCTGCAAACCAGTCTCGGTTCCTGAGATATTGCTTTCCTTCTCGTATGACTGGCCTCTACAGTCAGTAATATCAATGAAATTTGAAGACAGGACATTTAGTACGGGCTCAGCCAAGTTTTCGGACTTGTCCTGGGTTTGGTAAAAACGGAAGAAAACATTCAACAGTTTCACTATTATCGATCACATACCTTAATATGAAAGATAACTGATCAATATGTGAAATGGCCGTAGTAGAATCTGCTATAATAGAGAAATATTTGTCTTGTTTTATTTCACTTATGATTATTTTTTTATTCGTCCAGAAAGAAGCTCTATATTGCATTACAGATTGTTGAAGAAAGATAACTTGTATGTCCCTGCCCTGGATTTTCATGCCGTTCAATGTGCTCTGTGAGAATAGGATCGAACTCGGCCATAAGATCAAGAGACATCATAAACTGACCATTATGTAACGAATGGAATCTTTCAAAGTGTCCACCTAGGGCTTATGTAATAAATGGAATGTTTCAACGTGTCCACGTACGGTAAGTCCATGACTTGTAAGCTTCTTCACTACTGCAAACACCCTTTTCAACACAGTGCGCCAGTACATTTTTCCTGTCTCAACATATGACTTGAAATGGTTATATATCGTTCCAAATGACTTTTTCTTGTTAAGAGTGACAACTCAGAACTTCTGTGTTGAAGTGAATTCTCATGACGAGATAAAATATTAGATATATTTTTCCTATCTGCTATCCATTAGCAGCAATAGCGGCCTTACATCCGAACAATTTACGTGGTGCACAAAAACAGCACCGGTGCTACAGGAGCATACTAGAAAATCACGAGAGGTTGATTCACCATTTAAAAGTTGATGGTAAAATACATTTTTGTTCAAATATCTGGTTTTCTCGCTAATTGATCTTGTTGAATTAGAAAAGTCACTGTTACAACTTTGATGAATGCCACGTTGTAAGAGGATGTCGAGAGAGAAGCTTTCTGCAGCTCCGTTTTGGAAGATTTCACCTATGGTTATTTATCAAATGTGATAATCCTGGCGTTGTTGCACCCTACCTTCAGAGAGCAGTGTGACAGAAGCACTCTGCAGCTCCTTTCTGAAATAGTTCTTACATCGTTATATAGGAAATGCGATGTTCGTGGCTTGTAGTAACTACACAAACAGCGAGCACTGTGAGAGAAGCATTCTGCAGCTTTGTATTTAGAATATTTCACCTATGGTTATTTATCAAATGTGATAATCCTGGCGATGTTGCCCACTACCTTCAGAGAGCAGTGTGACAGAAGCACTCCGCAGCTCCATTCTGAAATACTTCTTACATGGTTATATAGGAAATGCGACGTTCGTGGCTTGTAGTAACTACACAAACAGCGAGCACCGTGAGAGAAGCTTTCTGCAGCTTCGTTTTTAGAATATTTGACCTATGGTTATTTATCAAATGTGATAGTCCTCGTGTTGTTGCACCTTACCTTCGGAGAGCAGTGTGACAGAAGCACTCTGCAGCTCCTTTCTGAAATTGTTCTTACATGGTTATATAGGAAAAGCGAAGTTCGTGGCTTGTAGTAACTACACAAACAGCGAGCACCGTGAGAGAAACATTCTGCAGCTTCGTTTTGGGATATTTCATGTATGGTTATTTATCAAATGTGATAATCCTCGCGTTGTTGCACACTACCTTCAGAGAGGAGTGTGAGAGAAGCTCTCTGCAGCTCCTTTCTGAAATAGTTCTTACATGGTTATATAGGAAATGCGATAATTATGGCTTGTAGTAACTGCACAAGCAGCGAGCACTGTGAGAGAAGCTTTCTGCAGCTTCCTTTTTGGAATATTTCACCAATGGTTATTTATCAAATGTGGTAATCCTGGCGTTGTTACATACTTCCTTCAGAGAGCAGTGTGACAGGAACACTTTGCAGCTCCTTTCTGAAATAGTTCTTACATGGTTATATAGAAAATGCGATGTTCGTGGCTTGTAGTAACTACACAAACAGCGAGCACCGTGAGAGAGGCTTTCTGGAGCTTCGTTTTGGAATATTTCACCTATGGTTATTTATCAAATGTGCTAATCCTGACGTTGTTGCACCCTACCTTCAGAGAGCAGAGGGACAGAGGCACTCTGCAGGTCCTTTCTGAAATAGTTCTTACATGGTTATATAGGAAATGCGAAGTTCGTGCCTTGTAGTAACTACACAAACAGCGAGCACCGTGAGAGAAACTCTCTGCTGCTTCGTTTTGGAATATTTCACCTACGGGTATTTATCAAATGTGATTATCCGGGAGTTGCAGCACCCTACCTTCAGAGAGCAGTGAGACCGAGGCACTCTGCAGCTCCTTTCTGAAATAGTTCTTACACGGTTATATAGGAAATGCGATGATCGTGGCGTTGTAGTAACAACACAAACAGCGAACACCATGAGAGATGCTCTCTGCAGCTTTGTTCTGGAATATTTCACCAATGGTTATTTATCAAATGTGATAATCCTGGCGTTGTTGCACCCTACCTTCAGTGAGTAGTCTGCCAGAAGCACTCTGCCGGTCCATTCTGATATAGTTCTTACATGGTTATATAGGAAATGCGATGTTCGTGGCTTGTAGTAACTACACATACAGCGAGCACCGTGAGAGAAGCTTTCTGCAGCTCCGTTTTGGAATATTTCACCTATGGTTGTTTACCAAATGTGATAATTCTGACGTTGTTGCCCCCTACCTTCAGAGAGCAGTCTGACAGAAGCACCCTGCAGCTCCTTTCTGAAATAGTTTTTACATGGTTGTATAGGAAATGCGATGTTCGTGGCTTGTAGTAACTACACAAACAGCGAGCACCGTGAGAGAAGCTTTCTGCAGCTTCGTTTTGAATATTTCACCTATGGTTATTTATCAAATGTGATAATCCTGGCGTTGTTGCACCCTACCTTCAGTGAGCAGTGTGACAGAAGCACTCTGCAGCTCCTTTCTGAAATAGTTCTTACATGGTTATATAGGAAATGCGATATTCGTGGCTTGTAGTAACTACACAAACAGCGAGCACCGTGAGAGAAGCTTTCTGCAACTTCGTTTTGGAATATTTCACCTATGGTTATTTATCAAATGTGATAATCCTGGCGTAGTTGCACCCTACCTGCAGAGCCCCCAGGGGCTCAGCATTCGTTTGCTGGGTACGGGCTTGGCGACCCCGGGGTTCCTGAGCTGGGGACTGGTAAGCGCCGCCAGTCCCCTGTCACCGTAACCTCTAAGCATACTTCAACGACCACCGTGCGGCGCGGCGGTGGAATGTTGTGTGTCTCAGGGAATGGGGATCTTGGCTTGACCGCCCGGATCGCGGGGATTGAATAAACGTCTATAAAAAAAAAAAACCTCAATCTCATGGTGTGCTGCGCGCTGATGAGATGCATGGCTGTTGAGGTGGAACAGTCGATAGCGGGCAACCTCTGGGGAACCTGCCGCACCTCAGTTGTGTAAGGCTTACCTAGGCACGCGGGGCTCTGTCTAGGTGGACTTCTAGTTCCCTAGCTGCTCGTGGGACTGAGATGGATCCTTCGAAATTCTCTTTTCTTCCTCCCAGCGGAAAGGGTGGGCCGCTGGAAGGTTCTAACACCCAGTCTCTTAAGAGGGCCCGTGCAGTCAGTCCCCCTGACTCTGGCGCTTCTTTCAAAAGTCCAGTCTTAGGTAACAGAATGCATTCTGGTAATCCGATTGTGTTTCTCATTGTGAAACGGAAAGAGGGTAGTTTCGAGAAGGTTTCGCCCTTCTATATACAAAAGGGATTGGAGGGAATCTGTGGCTCCTTAAAATCGGTAAAGCGCTTACGTAATGGGACCTTGCTCGTGGAAACTTCCACTTCCCAGCAAGCAACTAACCTCCAATCTGCTAAATGCCTTGGAGAGTATGCCATAGACACCGAACTGCACAGCACCGTGAACTATAGCAAAGGTGTTGTGACGTGCCAGGATCTAGCTGATATTCCCAAGGAAGAACTGCAATGTGAGTGGGCTCCGGAAGGTATCGTTGATGTCCAACACATCATGAAGAGGGTTGATGGCACTCTTGTCAAATCCGACTCCTTTATTCTGACCTTCAGTAACACAACACTTCCTGAACATGTTAAAGCTGGCTTCCTTCGCCTGAGTGTGAGGCCTTATTTCCCGGCCCCAATGCGCTGTTTCAAATGCCAGCGTTTTGGGCATACCACCTTAGGCTGTAAAGGCGAAGCGACTTGTGGACACTGTGGTCAGGCTGCTCATGAAGGAGTTGGTTGCTCGTCTCCGGCTAAATGTATTAATTGCTCTGGGAACCACCCTGTTTGGAGTAGGGACTGCCGCATATTTTTAGAGGAACGCAAGGTCCAGGAAATAAAAACAACCAAGCGTATCCCCTATGGTGAGGCCAAGAAGATTTATAAGTCGATGCAACCTCCCACATTTGCTACATCTTTTGCATCCCTGGTACAGAAGCCTACTCCAAAAGTCGATGCCTCAACGCAGACTGAGGTGGTAAGTGTTGGCACTAACACCTGTAGCTGTCAGTGCACTTGCAACGCAGCCAGTGTTCCAGAGCCAGTAGCCCCTACTCGAACGGCAGACAAAAGTACAGTGGCGGACTTGGTCCAGCCCCTCGCGCCTCCAACAGCTGAGGTTGTCCCCAAGCCCAGTGCGCCAATTACCACTCCCACATCCGCTCCCCCAAAGTCCACCAAGCCACAGAAAGCTACTGTGCAGCAGCAACAGCGGGTCAAATCCCGTGGTAAACCATCTGACCATGCGGATGTTGTTTTACGCGAGGCTTCATCTGACTCTTCCCCAGAGTTGATGGAGTACGATGTATGTGTGGGGCAACCATCTCGTCCCACGCCTGCCCCTCCACCTGCTGCGGTCTCCCCACCCCGTCGGAGAGACAGGATGAAGGTGCTACCCCCCAACATAGATGGCTCCCATACTCCAGTGGAACTTGCAAGGGTTCAGGACGCATGTGGAGTAACTTCGTCTACTTTCTCATGGTCGACCATTGTGTCTCTGTCTCCAGGAGACGTATTTCCATCCATCATACTCCCCTGAGATACGAGGCTATACACTCCACAAAAAGGACGACCTGCGTGGAGAGAGAGCTAGAGGAGGTGTAGGTATTTTCGTCAGGACGGACTACCTATCCTCGCCTCTCTCACTTACGACGACTCTACAGGCCGTCGCTGTCCGTGCACGTGCGTCATCCATTGACTGTCTGTTCACTTTACTTGCCCCCACATGATGCTCTTGATGAAGCAGCCCTCACCGACCTTCTTACACAGCTCCCCCAGCCATTCATTATTTGTGGTGATTTTAATGCCCACAATGTGCTTTGGGGCTCTGCAGTTACCTGCCCCAGGGGTAGAGCAATTGAGAGGCTTCTCCTGTCATCCTGTGCCTACTTGCTCAATGGAGGACAGAGTACTCATTTCTGCACGGCGACTGGGTCGTTCTCTGCCATTGATCTCTCGCTTTGCTCTCCAGCTCTTGCCGCCAGTGCTCACTGGGAAGTGGTCGCTGACTTGCACGGCAGTGATCATTTCCCAATCTGGATTCACCTGCCAGATGGCGTGGGCCCCGACAGGAGACCACCACGATGGGTGCTCAGTGGAGCTGACTGGACACTTTATAGCCAGTTGGCCCAATTCGAACACTGTGCGAATGTTGAGGTGTGGGTGGATCATATTACCAAAACGGTCCACCATGCCGCTGCGGCATCCATTCCACAGTCCACAGGTCACCGGAAACGGCCACCTGTGCCTTGGTGGAGTGACGAATGCCGCTCTGCAATCAGGACCAGGCGTGCGGCTCTGCGGCGGTTAAAGTGTCGGCCGACTGCTGAGAATCTTGCAGCCTTTCAGGTGGCGAGGGCGAGATGTCGCCACATTATTCGTGAGAGCAAGAAGAGGTCGTGGCAAAAGTTCCTGAACACCGTTAATCGTTCCACCAAAAGTTCCATTGTGTGGGGGACCATTAGGAGAATTTCTGGCAGAGGAGGGAGGTGCCCCATAGCTGCTGTACTGAATAACGGCACTCTCCACACAGATCCGCGAGCCATTGCCCAGACTATGGCAGCCTATTTTGCGACAGTTACTGCCACAACCAGTCAGGATCCAGGTTTCCAGCGCCATAGAACGGTTGCTGAGAGGTGTAGTCTGAACTTCCAGCCCACCTCTCATGAAGTTTACAACTGCCCATTTTCTATGTGGGAGCTGGATTCTGCATTGTCTGGAGCTCGTGACACTTCCCCTGGTCACGACAGGATCCATTACAGTATGCTATGGCACCTCACAATGCGCAACAAAGAAATCCTCCTCACACTTTTTAATGCCATTTGGGCGTCGGGTCACTTTCCTGACGTGTGGCGTGAGGCAGTTTTAATCCCTTTTTTAAAACCTGGGAAAGACCGCTCGAGCCCAAGTAGCTACCGTAGTATTGCCCTCACTAGTTGCATAGGGAAGACCTTGGAGCGGATGGTCAACTGCCGCCTTGTCTGGATGTTAGAATCCCGGCAACTACTTAGTCGCTTTCAGTGTGGGTTCAGGAGGTTTCGTTCCACCTTCGATAACCTTGCCCTCCTGGAGGCGGCTATCCAACAATCTTTCCTACGCCGTCATCACCTTATAGGTGTATTTTTCGACATCGAGAAGGCCTACGATACCACTTGGCGGCGTCTCATCCTGGAGCAGCTTCACGACTGGGGTTTTCGTGGTTGTCTTCCTCTTTTTATTCAGTCTTTCCTCTCGCCACGATATTTTAGATACCGAATTGGTGACGTCCTGTCTGATCGCTTTGAGCAGGAGAATGGTGTCCCTCAGGGTAGCGTTTTAAGTGTGACTCTGTTTGCCATCGCTATTAATAGCATTACGTCCATGGTGAAAAGTCCTGTCCAGTGTTCTTTGTTTGTGGATGATTTCTCTTTGTTCTGCTCTTCTTCAAGCCTTGCAACGACAACTTGTCAGTTGCAACTTACGATTAGGCGTTTGGATGACTGGGCGCTGAAGAGTGGATTTAAGTTTTCCACCGAGAAGTCTGTATGTGTTCTTTTTAACCGTTCTCGTTCGATTTTAACCTTTCCTGAGTTGCGCTTGAGGGACACTATTCTTTCTTTTAAAGACACGGTGAGATTTCTGGGTCTCTATTTTGACTCGAGGCCCACGTGGTTACCTCATCTTAAAGACCTGAAACGGCGGTCGCTTCAGGCTTTAAGTATTTTAAAATGTCTTAGCCACAGTACATGGGGAGCTGACAGGACTTGTCTGCTCCAGTTTTACAGGGCGTTTGTGCGATCTCGGCTCGATTATGGGTGCACGGTGTATGGGTCTGCGAGGCCTTCGTACACTTAAAGATTTTGGACGTTGTCCACCATGAAGGGCTGCGGTTGGCCACTGGGGCATTCCGAACTAGCCCCATACCGAGCCTCTGTGCAGAGGCTGGTGAACCGCCACTTCATATGCGACGACGGCTACTTACGGTACGCCAGGCGTATAAAACTTTGTCCACACCGTACACACCTGCATACCATACCGTTGCTCAGCTTCCTCTGGCACGGTTATTTCATAACCGGCAACGTGCGACGCAGCCCTATGGGATTCGCGCACAGGATTGCCTTGCTGCGATGTCTGTGGCTGGTCTTCGTGTTTTACGTCGCGGTTGGAGCAGAACTCCACCTTGGCTCCTCCGGCGTCCCAAATTTATTTTAGATTTGACTCGTTTTAAGAAAGATGGCACACCAGATTTTACGTTCCAATCTCTGTTTTTTAACATTTTAGATGTGCATCACGGTTTCACTGTCGTTTATACTGATGGCTCGAAACAGGAGACTTCCCTAGGCTGTTCTGTGGTGTTCCCTGATCGTGTCACCCGGATTCGCCTCATGCTGAATATACCGTTTTCGCAGCGGAGCTCCACGCGATCCTGAAGGCACTGGAGCAGATGCATTGTGTTCGGGGCGATCGATTTCTTCTCTGCTCTGATTCTCTTAGTGCCTTACAATCGCTGCAGAGCCTATACCCGACTGAGGAGATGGTCCAGTTGATACATGACCAACTGTACTCGCTCCAACAGCGGGGTAAAGAGGTATCCTTCTGCTGGGTGCCTGGTCATGTCGGCATATGGGGCAATGAACAGGCTGATCGGGCTGCCAAGGAGGCCTGCAGAGTGCAGGATGTGGTCCAGTGTCCTACCCCCTTGCAGTCAGTCATCGCTGCACTCCACAGGAAGTGCATGGAGTTGTGGGAGGACGAATGGCTGGCGGTGACGGCCAATAAACTGCGGTCGGTAAAGTCAACCACTCGGCCATGGCGTTCCTCCTGCCGGTTGCTCAGGCGGGAAGAGGTGGCCCTCACACGTCTGCGGATTGGGCACTGTCCTATGACGCATAGCTATTTATTACGGCGGGAGGATCCTCCGTTTTGTGCCGCTTGTGGTGTGCACATCTCTGTCCGGCACATTTTAACCAACTGCATTTTATACCGTGATGCAAGGGCAGAAACACAAGTTGTTGGGGATTTCCCTTGTATTTTAGCTGACGATGAGACGTGTGTGGCAAGGGTTTTTAAGTTTTGTGATGTGTCTGGACTCTGGCCTAAACTTTTAGGCTGGAGGTTTTAGTGTGTTGCAGAGTGGCTGACTCCTCCCTTTTTTCCTTGTGGTCAGCCAGCCACTTCCATCTGCTCCATTGTTTTAGCTCCCTCTACCATTTTCTTCCTGTGTTCTCCACGTTTTACTGCTGACGCCCTGCATCATCCCACGCTTCAGTGTGGGTGAGCACATTTTTTCAATGATTGTTCCCCGTGTTCTCTGTTCCGTTTTATGTCCATGTTCTGAGGTTTTCTTTTTTCTTGACACCCGTCTCACTATGATGCTGCACGGGCGCTAAAGACCTTGCTGTCGTGCGCCCACAAACACCTCTTCTACTACTACTACCTACCTGCAGAGAGCAGTGCGACAGAAGCACCCTGCAGCTCCGTTCTGAAATAGTTCTTACATGGTTATATAGGAAATGCGATGTTCGTGGCTTGTAGTAACTACACAAACAGCGAGCACCGTGAGAGAAGCTTTCTGCAGCTTCGTTTTGGACTATTTCACCTATAGTTATTTATCATATGGTATAATCTTGGCGTTGTTGCACCCTACCTTCAGAGAGCAGTGTGACAGAAGCACTCTGCAGCTCCTTTCTGTAATAGTTCTTAAATGGTTATATAGGAAAAGCCATGTTCGTGGCTTGTAGTAACTACACAAACGGCGAGCTCAGTGAGAGAAGCTTTCTACAGCTTCGATTTTGAATATTTCATATATGGTTATTTATCAAATGTGATAATCCTGGCGTTGTTGCAACCATAACTTCAAAGAGCTGTGTGACAGAAGCACTCTGCAGCTTCTTTCTGAAAAACCTCTTACATGGTTGATTAGGAAATGCGATGATCGTGGCTTTGTAGTTACTACAAAAGCAGCGAGCTCGGTGAGAGAAGCTTTCTGCAGCTTCTTTTTGGAATATTTCTCTTATGGTTATTTATCAAATGTGATAATCATGTCGTTGTTGCAACTTTACCTTCAAAGAGCAGTGTGACAGAAGCACTCTGCAGCTTCTTTCTGAAAACGTTCTTACAAGGCTATATAGGAGATGCGAAGAACGTGGCTCTGTAGTAACTACGCAAAAAAGCAAGCACCATGAGAAAAGCTTCATGCAGCTACGTTTTTCAATATTTCACCGAAGGTTATGTATCAAATATGATAGTCCTGGCGTTGTTGCAACCGTACCTTCAGAGAGCAGTGTGACACAAGCGCTCTGCAGCTTCTTTCTGAAATAGTTCTTACATGGTTACATAGAACATGCGATGATCATGGCTCTGTAATAACTACAGAAACAGCGAGCACCGTGAGAGGAGCTTTCTGCAGATTCGTTTTTGAATATTTCGCCTATGGTTATTTATCAATTGTGATAATCCTGGCGTCGTTGCAACCGTAACTACAGACAGCAGTGTGAGAAAAGCACTCTGCAGCTACTTACTGAAAAACTTCTTACAAGGTTATTTAGGAATTGCGATAATCGTGGCTTTGTAGGAGCTACACAAACAGCGGGCACCGTGAGAAAATTTTCTGCAGCTTCGATTTTGAATTTTGACCTATGGTTATTTATCAAATGTGATAATCCTGGCGTTGTTGTAACCGTACCTTCAAACAGCAGTGTGACAGAAGCACTTTGCAGCAACTTATTGATAAACTTCTTACATGGTTATTTTGGAAATGCGTGGCTCTTTAGTAACTACAGAAACAGTGAGCTCTGTGAAGTAAGCTTTCTGCAGCTTCTTTTTGAAATATTTCACTTATGGTTATTTATCAAATGTTATAATCATGTCATTGTCGCAAACGTACCTTCAAAGAGCAGTGTGACAGAAGCACTCTGCAGCCTCTTTCTGAAATAGTTCTTACATGGTTATAAAGGAAATGTGATGCCCGTGGCCCTGTACTAACTACACCAACAGCGAGCACCATGAGAGAAGCTTTCTGCAGATTCGACTTTGAATATTGCATATTGCAATTTATCAACTGTGATAATCCTGGCGTTGTTGCAACCGGACCTTCAAAGAGCAGTGTCACAGAAGCACTCTGCAGCTTCTTTCTGAACTAGTTCTTACATGGTTATATATGAAATGCGATTATCGTGGCTTTGTAGTAACTACACAAACAGCGAGCACCGTGATAGAAGCTTTCTGCAGCTTCGCTTTTGAAAATTTCACCTATGGTTGTTTATTAAATGTGCCCCCAGGGGCTCAGCATTCATTTGCTGAGTACGGGCTTGGCGACCCCAGGGTCCTGAGCTGGGGACTGGTCGGCGCCGCCAGTCTCCTGTCCCCGTAACCCCCGGACATGCTCAGCGACCACCGTATGGCGCGGCGGTGTAATGTTGTGTGCTGCGGGGAATGGTAATCTTGTCTTGACCGCCTGGATTGCGAGGAAGGCCGACCTCTCTAAAAACCCCTCAATCCTTCGGTGTGCTCCGCGCCTATGAGATGCATGGCTGTTGAGGTGGAACAGTCGCAAGCGGGCAACCTCTGGGGCACCTGCCGCACCCCAGTTGTATTAGGCTTACTCAGGCATGCGGGGCCCTGTCTGAGCGGACCTTTAGTTCCCTAGCTGCTCGTGGGACCGCAATGGACCCTTCGACCTCTACATTTCCCCCTACCAGTGGCTTGGGTGGGCCACTGGTAGGCAGACACACCCCATTGAAGAAGCGACTTCGTGCTGCGAGTCCTGCAGCGCCTAGTGTTGATCGAGATTTGTCATACTGTCGTAACAGAGCACATGCTGATAATCAGAATGTCTTTTTGATTATTAAACGGAAGGAGGGTAGCTTTGAGAGGGTTTGTCCCTTTTACACCCACAAGGGTCTTGAGGAAATTGCAGGAACACTTAAATCTGTGAAGCGACTGCGCAATGGGACTCTGTTAGTTGAGACATCTAGTTCCCGTCAAGTCGCTTCTCTTTGGAAAGCAACCTGTCTCGGTGAGTACGCCATCGAGACCGAGCTTCACTCCACTCTGAACTACAGTAAGGGTGTTGTGACATGTAGGGACCTGGTGGATATCCCCACAGACGAGTTAAAATCTGAATGGGCTGATGAAGGTATTGTTGACGTGCAGCATATTATGAAACGAGTCGATGGGGACCTAGTCAAATCCGACTCGTTTATTCTCACGTTCAGTTGCCCACGACTCCCAGAGCATGTTAAAGCGGGGTTCTTACGTTTGCCAGTAAGGCCATATTTCCCCAACCCAATGCGCTGCTTTAAATGTCAGCGCTTTGGGCATACTACGTTGAGGTGCGATGGGATAGCCATTTGTGGTAAATGTGGTCCGCCTGCCCATGAAGGAGCTGATTGTTCATCGCCTGTGAAGTGCGTGAATTGCTCTGGGAGTGACCCTGTCTGGAGCCGGGTCTGCCCCCATCTATCTTGACGAACGGAAGATACAGGAGATTAAAACATCTAAGCGCATCCCCTATGGTGAGGCCAAGAAGCTCTTTAAGGCCATGCAACCTCCTGTGTTTACTACATCTTTCGCTTCCGTTCTGAAAAAACCGGTATAAATGGCCACTGTTGCTACGCAAACGGAGGTTGCTAGTGTTAGCACTAATACCTGCATTTGCCAGTGCACTTGTGCTGCTGCGGTTGTTTTGCAACCTGCAGCTCTTCCCGCAACGTCGGAGTAGGCTGTGGTTGCTGACATTGGGGTACTTCCTCCCTCTCCCCATATGGGGCCTTCTGCCCAGGCGAGTAATGCTCCACCTGTTGACAAGGCTCTGCCTTCTAAGCCCCCCAAGACGAAGACGCCGAAGCTGAAGGTTTTGCCACCTGCGGAGACTAGTCAGGGTCGGTCCGATGACGAGGCCATTGTACTATCAGACGTCTCCCGTGGGACGTCATCGGAGCTGATGGACATTGTCGTCGACCGGGGGCGATCTTCTCGCCCCAGGAATAAATCTCCGGCCAGTACGAGCTCTCCTCCAAAGCACAGAGGCAGGGTGAGAGTTCAGCCCCCCTGATCACTGGCTCCCATATTACAGTGGAACCTGAATGGATTCAGGACGCATGTGGCCGAATTACAGCTCCTTGTACGAGAGTGCCCTTTGTGCTTATGTCTCCAAGAGACACATTTTCGGGCCACTGATGCTCCTTCTTTACGGGGCTATACCGTCTATCGGAAAGATGATCTGATGGGGGAAAGGGCAAAGGGTGGTGTTGCGGTTTTTGTCCGTGACATGCACCCCTCCTCTGAGCTCCCTCTCGTTACAGCCATGCAAGCAGTTGCAGTTGACCTTCTTGTGGGTCGGAGGCTCACAGTCTATTCACTTTACTTACCACCTCAGGATGCGATAGACTCTTAGGCTCTCGCAGACCTTATTAGCCAACTCCCCCGCCCATTTCTTCTTCTGGGGGACTTCAATGCTCATAATGCTCATAATGCTCATAATGTCTTATGGGGCTCTTCGACTACTTGCCCCAGGGGTCGCATTCTGGAAAGACTTGTGATGTCTTAAGAACTGTGCATCCTCAACTCTGGTGCTCCCACTCATTACTGTAGAGCTTCTGGGTCGTCATCAGCTATTGACCTTTCCTTTTGCTCTCCAGCACTCGCGGATTCTGCTCTGTGGGAGGTTGCTGCTGACCTCCATTCCAGTGACCACTTTCCCCTTTGGATTCGCCTCCTGGATGAGGCTATGGCATTTCTGGTACCGCCCCGGTGGCACCTTTGCAGGGCTGACTGGACACTTTTCAGCCAACTGGCTGTTTTGGAACACCGTGCCAGCGTTCACGAATGGGTAGACCATGTTACAGCCATGATCTCCCATGCTGCTGAATTGTCAATCCCACGGTCATTCGGTCATCCCAAGAGGCGTCCTGTCCCTTGGTGGACCACTGAGAGCCGCTCAGCTATCCGAGCCCACCGTGCAGCTCTGTGCCACTTCAGGTGCCGTCCCTCAGCTGACAATCTCGTGGCCTTTCGGGTGGCAAGGGCCAAGGCGCGGCGAGTGGTTAAAGAGAGCAAACGACGGTCTTGGCAATCGTTATTGAACTCCATCTCCCGCTCCACTAATTCTACAAAAGTATAGGAAGCCATCAGGAGAATTTCCGGGAAACTCGGCCAGCTACCTGTCACGGCATTGCTGCATCAGGGAAGTCTCCTCACGGCGCCGAGAGACATTGCCCAGACACTGGCCATGCATTTTGCGGAATCTACCGCTACTATTAACTGTGATCCGGATTTCTGCCGGTACCGCACTGCCATCGAGAGGGGTCACTTGGACTTCCGGTCTCCAAATTCTGAACCCTACAACTGCCCCTTCACAATGTGGGAACTGGATTCGGCCCTGTCTGAGGCTCATGATACTGCGCCTGGCCATGATCAAATCCGGTACAGCATACTGCAGCACTTGTTACTGCCTTCCAAGGAAGTCCTCCTGACTTTTTTTAATATGATATGGTTATCTGGCACGTACCCTGACTCGTGGAAGGAGGCGATTTTGATCCCCCTCCTCAAACCGGGGAAGGACCGAACGCATCCCAGCAGTTACCGAAGTATTGCTTTGACGAGCTGTGTCGGGAAGACGTTAGAACGCATGGTCAACCGTCGCCTGGTTTGGCTGCTCGAATCCAGGCAACTCCTTAGCCCCTCGCAGTGTGGCTTTCGGAGATGTCGTTCAACTATAGACAACTTGACCCTGCTTGAGGCGGCCATCCTGCAGGCCTTCCTCCGTAACCAGCATTGTCTCGGTGTCTTCTTTGACATTCATAAGGCGTATGACACTACTTGGCGCCGCCATATCCTCAATCAACTACATGAGTGGGGTTTTCGTGGCCGTCTCCCCATCTTCCTTCGGTCCTTTCTTTCCCACCGCCTCTTTCGATATAGGGTTGGTAATGTGCTATCTGGTTTGTATGTGCAGGAGAATGGTGTTCCTCAGGGAAGCGTTTTAAGTGTCACCCTCTTTGCCGTCGCCATTAACAGTATCACGTGCACTATCCGGAGTCCTGCCCAATGCTCCTTGTTCGTGGACGATTTTGCTGTTTTCTGTTCTTCCTCCAGTCTTCTCACTGCTAGTCGGCAGTTGCAGCTTACGATACAGCGATTAGAGGCATGGACTGCGAAGACGGGTTTTACCTTTTCTGCCGACAAATGTGTGTGTGTTCATTTTAATCGTTCTCGACGTCTTTTTACCTCCCCTGAATTGCGTCTGAGGGACACCATTCTTCCTTTTCGCGACACTGTGCGGTTCCTGGGCCTCACTTTTGATTCCAAGCTGTCGTGGTTGCCTCACCTTAAAGACCTCAAGGTGCGGGCCCTGAAGGCACTGAATATTTTGAAGTGTCTGAGCCATCGGTCCAGGGGAGCAGATTGGGCACGTCTGCTGCAGTTTTATAGGGCTTTCGTCCGATCGCGTCTTGACTATGGTTGCACCGTGTATGGATCAGCAAGGCCTTCGTATCTGAAGATACTTGACGCAGTACACCATGAGGGTATCAGGCTGGCCACTGGTGCCTTCCGTACCAGTCCCATCCCCAGCCTGTGTGCTGAGGCAGGGGAACCGCCGCTCGCCATCCGGCGGAAACTCCTCATGGTGCGAAGGGGGTGTCACTTCCTTGCCTGTCCTACATCCCCTGCGTACCCTACCGTTGCCCGACCGCCTCTGGAACGTCTCTTTTCCGGTCGTCCCAGGGCAACGAGACCATTTGTGATTCGTGCCAAGCATTTGCTCGAGTCCCTTGGTGTGGAGCGTGTGGCCCCCCAACGACAAGGTTTTACTCGCCTGCCTCCCTGGTTGCTCCAGAGGCCCAGCGTACTTTTAAACTTGTCGGAGTACTGGAGGAGCTGCACTCCTGCGTTTGTTTTTACCGCCTTATTTTACGATATTTTAAACCAGCATCCCGACCATGTACCAGTATTTACGGATGGCTCTAAACAGGGGGACTCTGTTGGTTGTGCTGTTGTTTTCCCTGATCGACTCGTCAAGTTACGGCTTCCTGCGGCGTTTACCATCTTTGATGCCGAATTGTTTGCGATCTTGCGGGCATTGGGGCGGATGAGATGTGTTCCCAGTCGTAAGTTCCTCATCTGTTCTGACTCCCTGAGTGCCCTTCAGACCATGCAACACTTGTACCCGGCGGATACGGTCGTCCAGAACATCCATGATGCCCTACTCCACCTGCAGCGGCAGGGGAAGGAGGTTTCCTTCTGCTGGGTGCCGGGGCACTTGGGTATTAGGGAAAACGAGCTGGCGGATGTGGCTGCCAAAGATGCATGTTCCCTCCCTCACGTTGTTGACTGTGCCGTCCCCCTCCATGCTCTTACCTCCCTCCTGCGTTTTCGCGTTATGCGTCAGTGGGAAAAGGAGTGGTTGCCAGTCGGTGAAAATAAGCTGCGTCTGGTCAAGGCCACCACGCGGCCATGACGTACGTCCAACCAGTCATGCTGGCGGGATGAGGTTCTCCTCACTCGCCTCCGCATCGGGCACAGTCCCTTCACACATGGTTTTTTACTCCGGCGGGAGGATCCCCCCCCTCTGCAGTGCTTGTGGCGTCCAGATTACTGTCCGCCACATTTTACTTGACTGTCTTTTATTCTCTGACCAGAGGGCGGTGGTTTCTTTGCCACCGGATTTGCCCTCTATTTTGAAAGACGACGCAACGTCTGTGTTTAAGGTTTTACGGTTTTGTGTCCTGCCCAATTTGTTGCCACGGCTTTTAGGGAAAGGTTTTTAATGTGCTGCTGGATGACTGGCTCACCCAGATTTTAGGTAAGAGGTAAACCAGTCAATTCTACCTCCTTGTTTCCCTTCGGTTTCTGTCCTCCCTTCCTTGTGTTTCCATTCCTTTTTTAGTGCACTCCTTCTCCTCCTGTTTTGCCTCTGTGTGTGAGGATTTGGAACTGCGTCAGGTCTGTGTCTTTTAGCTGTTCCCCTTGTTCGTTGTTCGTCTTCGTCCCTTCACTGCATGTGTTCCTGTTTTTATGCGTTTGGGCGCTGATGACCCCGCTGTTTAGCGCCCGTAAACCTGAAACACACACACACACATTTATCAAATGTGATAATCCTGGCGTTGTTGCAACCTTACCTTCAGAGAGCAGTGTGACAGAAGCACTCTACAGCTTCTTTCTGAAAAATTTCTTACATTGTTATTTAGGAAATGCGATGATCGTGGCTCTGTAGTAACTACACAAACAGCGAGCACCGTGAGAGATGCTTTCTGCAGCTTCCCCTCAGGGGACTCAGCATTTATGTGCTGGGTACGGGCTTGGCGAACCCGGGATCCCCGAGCTGGGGACTGGTGTGCGCCGCCAGTCCTCTGACACCGTAAGCTCTGGGCATGCTTCAGCGACCACCGTGTGGCGCAACGGTGGAACGTTGTGTGTCGCAGGGACTGGGGATCTTGGCTTGATTGCCTGGATCGCGAGGATGGTCCAAACCTCTCTAGAAAACCCTTCAATCTTAAGGTGTGCTGCGCGCCGATAAGATGCATGGCTGTTGAATTGGAACAGTCGCTAGCGGGCGACCTCTGAGGAACCTGCCGCACCTCAGTTGTATAAGGCTTACCCAGGCATGCGGCGCTCTGTCTGGGCTGACGTTTCGTTCCCCAGCTGCTCGTGGGACGCACATGGCAACCACGTATTTCCCTTCACCTACTTCGCAATCAGTCAAGCGCATGAGGGAGGCTAGTCCTCCAGATATGCAGATGGAAAAGAGTAACAGGGCTCATGGAGTCGTAAATGACAATGTTTTCATCGTGATTAAGAGGAAGGAGGGCTCATTTGAAAAAGTGTCTCCTTTCTACATACATAAAGGTTTAGAAGGACTCGCAGGTACACTGAAATCTATCAAACGCCTGAGGAATGGTACCCTGTTAGTTGAGACTACTAGGGCATCGCAAGTGGAGCTGCTTCGGAAGTCGCCCAAGTTAGGCGAGTATGATATTACTGTCGAGTTGCACAATTCCCTCAACTCCAGTAAAGGCGTTGTCACCTGCCGTGATTTAATGGATATCGATGTTGACGAGCTGAAGCAAGAATGGGCAACACAGGGGATTGTAGACGTGGAACAAAGGACACGTAGGAATAATGGAGTTATTGAGAAATCTGCCACTTTCATTGTGACTTTCAATTCGCCTGTCATACCTGAACACGTTCTGGCTGGTTTCCTCCGACTTAGGGTTCGGCCTTATATACCTAACCCTATGCGCTGTTTCAAATGTCAGCGATTTGGCCATACCACAATGAGTTGTGGGGGTGAACCAACCTGCGGTGTCTGTGGCAAGGCAGCTCATGAAGCTGGGACCAACTGCACATCGCCAGCGCTGTGTATAAACTGCTCTGGGAGCCATCCCGTCTGGAGCAGAGACTGCCCCGTCTTTGCGGAAGAACGAAAAATTCAGGAGATCAAGGTGACAAAGCGGCTACCTTATGTGGAAGCCAAAAAAGAGTATAGGGCTACAAAACCCCCTGTCTTTGCCACATCCTATGCCTCCTTGGTGCACAACCGTGCGTCGCGAGTAGACGCTTCGACGCAGACCATGTCCAGCGTCGCAGTATCCTCCACCAATACCTGTACCTGTGTTTGTACCTGCCAGAGCACTCCCACTAACGATATAGCTATTCAGGCTGCTCCATCTGCACCCACTGCTATTGCAGAGAAAGCTCCAGTGAAGCCTTCGAAGGCCCTCCATAAACAGAGTGCCTCTCCACTTCCCCCATCCCCAGCTTCCACAAAGAAAACGGGACCAGGGAAAGGGGCACGGGGTTTGACGTCACACCTGCCAAAGGCACCATCGGATGTCGTCATGGCATCCCTGACTGATGAGGAGGACATCGTCATGGATTTTGATACCTCTTCCCCAGAACCTGGCAGCCCCTCTGCTGCCACTCGCTCTACAAGTGCCTCACCATCGCGGCGCAAAGACAGGGGGAAATCTAAACCGAAACGCTGATATGGCTCCCATACTTCAGTGGCATCTGAATGGAGTCAGACCTCGCCTTGCAGAATTGCGGCTGTTAGTACAGGCAAACCTCATTTGCATCTCTTTGCAAGAGACACATTTTAAAGAGACTGACACGCCTGTACTTACGGGATATCGCATGTACAGGCAAGACGACCTGACTGGTAATAGGGCTCAGGGTGGGGTGGCAGTGTTCATTAAGGACACATTCCACTCCTCACCTGTGACCTTAACCACGACGCTACAAGCGGTTGCAGCTCGGATCCTGGCCCAGGTTCATGTTACGGTGTGCTCCTTGTATTTACCACCCGCTGAGCTCATTGACAGTGAAGCCCTCGCATGGCTCATTGATCAGCTACCCCGTCCCTTTCTCATTTTAGGAGACTTTAATGCTCATAATGCATTATGGGGTTCCAACAAAACCTGCCCCAGAGGCCAGATGATTGAGCAGTTGCTCAGGACTTCCGACGTCACACTGCTGAACACAGGTCAGGCCACGCATGTTAGCACCGCCTCAGGTTCGTCTTCTGCCATAGACCTCTCTATTTGTTCGCCTGTGCTTGCGGACATTGCTCAGTGGGTCTTCGACGACGACCTTCATGGCAGCGACCATTACCCTATCTGGCTCCATCTGCCAGTTGAAATGGGTCGTGTCGCACAGCCGCCGAAATGGTTGCTCCGGAAGGGAAACTGGACGCTCTACCGGCAGTTGGCTGTTTTTGAACGGTGTGAAGGCGTCCAGGATTGGGTGGATCACATTACGGCGGTGATGCACCATGCCGCTGATGTATCCATACCAAAGTCAAAGGGAACACCTGTGAGGCAGCCTGTCCCTTGGTGGAATGACGACTGTCGTACCGCCATCAGAGACAGGCGGGCGGCTTTGATGAGATTCCGTCGGTGCCCCACTGCTGCGCATCTGACAACTTTCCGGATAGCACGGGCGCGGGCGAGGAAAATCGTTCAGGAGAGTAAATGGAGGTCTTGGCGTGAGTTCCTGAACTCCATCAATAGGTCCACATCTTCAAGCAAAGTATGGGAAGCCATTAGGAGGATCTCAAGGCGATACTCTCGACCGCCACTAGCCGCTATACGTGAGCGGGGGTGTCTCCTGACATCTCCGAGAGACATCGCCCGGGCGTTGGCAGAATCTTTTCAAACTATTACGGCCGATTCTAGCCAGGACCCCGAATTTCTGAGCTATCGGGGTACACAGGAGAGGGCTGGTTTTGATTTCCGTTCGCAGAACACTGAGGAATACAACCAGCCTTTCTCTTTGTGGGAGTTGGACTCTGCACTGTCCATATCTCGGGATACCGCACCTGGTCCGGACCTGATATCGTATAGCATGCTGCAGCAGTTGGATATGCGGTCAAAGGAAGTCCTCCTTCAACTTTTTAATGAAATTTGGAAGACAGGCGACTTTCCTAGTTCGTGGAAAGAATCGATTTTAATTCCGCTTTTAAAACCAGGGAAGGATCGGACCGAACCCAGTAGCTACCGTAGCATTAGTCTCACGAGCTGCGTCGGAAAGACATTTGAGCGTATGGTCAATAGGCGCCTGGTGTGGGTTCTCGAATCTAGATCCTTACTTACCCGCTGCCAGTGTGGATTCAGGAGGTATCATTCCACCCTAGATAACCTGATCCTACTCGAAACAGCGATACAAGATGCTTTCCTACGTAAGCAACTCCTTATCGGGGTTTTCTTCGACCTGGAGAAGGCGTACGATACTACCTGGAGGCATACCATTTTGCGGCAGCTTTATGAGTGGGGTTTCCGTGGGCGTTTACCCACACTCATCCGATCCTTTCTGTCAGACAGGTATTTTATGTATAAGGTTGGGAATGTCCAGTCTGACCGTTTTAAGCAGGAGAACGGTGTCCCTCAAGAAAGTGTCCTCAGTGTGTCAGCTTTCGCAATTGCCATCAATAGTATTGCGTCCACAGTGCGCCAGCCCGCGCAGTGCTCCTTGTTTGTGGACGATTTCTCCATTTTCTGTGCGTCTTCCTCCGTCACAGCTGCTACACGCCAATTACAACTGACACTCGTGCGGTTGGAGAAGTGGTCTAACACCACGGGCTTTAAATTCTCTTTAGAGAAGACCATTTGTGTAGATTTTAACCGTTCCCGTTCTCTTTTTTATCTCCCTGTTTTAAAACTAGGAGACACTGTTCTCCCCTTTATGGAAAAAGTGAAATATCTCGGGCTTATTTTTGATGAGAAGCTCACATGGTTGCCACACTTAAAGGATCTAAAGGTCCGCTGTTTCAAGGCTTTAAACGTCCTTAGATGCGTCAGTCATAGATCCTGGGGCGCTGACAGGGCACGTCTGCTCCAACTTTATAAGGCCTTTGTGCGACCTCGACTGGAATACGGATGTCAAGCTTATGGCTCTGCAAGACCTTCCTACCTCAAAATGTTGGATGTGATTCACCATGAGGGTATTAGGCTTTCAACGGGGGCTTGTCGCACGAGTCCGGTTGCTAGTCTGTGTGATGAGGCGGGAGAGCCTCCGCTGTCCATTCGGCGTCTTCTCCTTGTGGTACGGCACGCGTACAGGACCAAGTCCACTCCTCTTTCATTGGCGTCCGACACTTTTCCCCAGACGCCACTGGCACGTCTCTTCCGCCACCGTCCGGCGGCGACAAAGCCGTTTGGCAACCGTGCAAAGGAGAGTCTCGAGTCAGTACACCTCGAGGGCATTAAGGTCCTCCACCAGGGATGGAGTAGGGGATCTCCCTGGCGACTACAAAGGCCAAGATTACTTCTTGATCTGGCTGCTTACAGGAAATATTGTACCCCGGACCACCTTTTTAAAATTAAACTTACTGAGGTTTTAGAACGCCATTCCGATTTTACTCCTGTTTACACGGATGGTTCTAAACAGGGGGATTTTATGGGCTGCTCTGCTGTTTTTCCCAATACTGTCCATCGGATAGGGCTCCCACAGCAGTTCTCAGTTTACTATGCAGAACTGTTTGCCATTCTGCAAGCATTAGAGCATATGCGCCGACATCGTGGCACGAAATTCATCATCTGCTCCGATTCCCAAAGTGCTCTACACGCTCTTCAACAAATGTACCCAGCAGATCGGATGGTGCAAGAGGTGCAGGACGCACTCCTGCTCTTGCAACAGCAGGGTAAGGATGTGATTTTCTGCTGGGTTCCAGGGCACATAGGGATTCCTGGAAATGAACTTGCAGATGCGGCTGCCAAGGAGGCTTGCTCCATCCCACCTCCTGCTCGCTATTCCGTCCCCCTGCAGGCCATTATGTCTTTCGTGACTCGGAAGGTCATGCGTTGGTGGGAGGCTCAGTGGCTGGACGTGAGGGATAATAAGTTGCGAGCGGTGAAGGATTCTGTCCGACAGTGGCTCACCTCCTTCCGACAACGACGCGCTGAGGAAGTAGCCCTTACACGGCTTAGAATAGGACATTGTCCTTTGACACATGGTTTTCTGTTACGTCGTGAGGAGCCACCAACGTGTCAGACATGTGGGGCACAGTTGTCGATACGGCATATTTTAACTGAGTGTGTTTTGTATGCAGGTTTGAGGGAAGATTTCAGTTTCCCACCAGACCTACCCTCTCTTTTAACTAATAATGAGGCGAGTGTCACTAGAGTTTTACGTTTTTGTGTGATGTCTGGCCTTCTTCCCAAAATATTGGGATTGAAGTCTTAATGCGCTGTCCAGTGGTTTGGTCACCCATTATTTGTAAGTGGTCACTCAGCCACCGTTACTTATTTTTCCCTGTTTGTCCTGCCATTTTATTTTTAGTTTTATCTCCCTGTTTTGATGTGCTGTGTCCAATCTTGCAATTTGAACAATACCACTTCTCTCACGATTCCGCTCTGAATTGAACTTTTGGGAACTGGCGCTGATAACCTCGCTGTTGTGCGCCCTAAAACACTAATCATCATCATCATCATCTGCAGCTTCGTTTTTGAATATTTCACCTACTGTTATTTAGCAAATGTGATAACCCTGGCGTTGTTGCAACCGTACCTTCAAAGAGCAGTGTGACAGAAGCACTCTGCAGCTTCAATCTGAAATAGTTCTTACATGGTTATATAGGAGAAGCGAGACCGTAGCTCTGTTGTAACTACACAAACAGCGGGCACACTGAAAAGAGCTTTCTGCAGCTTCGTTCTTGAATATTTCACCAATGGATATTTATCAAATGTGATGATCATGGCGTTGTTCCAATCTTACCTTCGGAGAGCAGTGTGACAGAAGCACTCTGCAGCTTCTTTCTGAAAAACTTCTTACATAGTTATTTAGGTAATGCGATGATTGTGGCTTTGTAGTAACTACACAAACAGCGAGCACTGTGAGAGGTGCTTTCTGCAGCTTCGTTTTTGAATATTTCACCTATGGTTATTTATCAAATGTGATAATCCTGGCGTTGTTGCAACCGTACCTTCAAAGAGCAGTGTGAGAAAAGGACTCTGCAGCTTCTTTCTGAATTAGTTCTTACATGGTTATATAGGAGAAGCGAGACCGTGGCTCTGTAGTAACTACAGAAACAGCGGGCACACTGAAAAAATCTTTCTGCAGCATCGTTTTGGAATATTTCACCTATGGTTATTTATCAAAAGTGATAATCCTGGCGTTGTTGCAACCTTACCTTCAGAGAGCAGTGTGACAGAAGCTCTCTGCAGCTTCTTTCAGAAAAACTTCTTACATAGTTATTTAGGAAATGCGATGATCGTGGCTTTGTAGTAACCACACAAACAGCGAGCACTGTGAGAGGTGCTTTCTGCAGCTTCGTTTTTGAATATTTCACCTATGGCTCCCCCTGCGGGTTCGGGGGTTAGAATAGGCCCGCGGTATTCCTGCCTGTCGTAAGATGCGACTAAAAGGAGTCTCACATGTTTCGGCCTTATGTGATGGTCCCCTCTCGGGTTTGACCTCCATCTTTCTAAATTTATCCGAAGAGCGAGCCAATTGGGGAAGGGCGCCTTACATGGTGCACTGCATCCGTCGTGCAATTAGACCTTTAGCCGGATTTCTCGTCGTTGCAATGGTGTCCCGCTCGTTTTCGATCTCTTGGGAGAGGATACGCCCCTGGGTGCGAATACCACGCTGCAGTGTTTCTTTTCACTGCGACGACGACCTTGGACATTTTTGCACCCAAGATCCAGCACGGTAGCCAGCCTGTTGTGGTGGGGCCGCCATGTACCCTCTAGGTTGTAGCCCCCTGACAACACAGGGATCGCTCTACTGATGCCTGCGCCGTTAACTCCCCACGTATGCCAAGGAGTGGATGCCTGTCCTCCTGGGGTATCGGGACTCCCGGCAACGGCCATCCTGCCAGGTGGCTATTGCTGTGGCTGGGTGGCGCCCGTGGGGAGGGCCCTTGGTCGGAGTAGCTGGCATCAGGGCGGATGACCCGCAATGAAGCGTGGTACATCATCTCTCGCTGGCGGCCTGCCGCCAGCAGTCTCTAAGCGTTCTCGGGCTCAATTTAATGCTCAGAAGTACGATCCGAAAACGTTCCCCTCCCTGGCCACGCCGTGGGAAGAGCGTAAGTCTCAGGATGGAGGTAACAGTTATTCGCCCCGATTCTTAGTTTGTGCGAGAGCTGATGGGGAGTCTTATCTCTCCACAAGGCCTCAGTTCTTCGTCGAGCATTTAGAGGACAAGTTTGGGGAGGTGGACGGCTTGTCTAAAATGCGCTCTGGGTCAGTACTGAAACAAACGGCATCCTCCGCCCAGTCACGCAGGTTACTTGCTTGTGACAAGTTGGGGGATGTTAACGTTACTATTACACCACATAAGAGTTTAAATATGGTCCAGGGTGTTATTTTCCATAGGGACCTCCATTTCCAGTCTGATGACGAGCTGCGCTCCAACTTAGAACGTAGAGGTGTTCATTTCGTCCGGCGCGTTCATTGGGGTCCGAGGGACAATCAGGTTGCTACCGGTGCCTTCATCTTGGCCTTCGAGGGTGATACGTTACCGGAAAAGGTCAAGGTGATGGTCTACTGATGTGACGTCAAACCCTATATCCCTCCCCCGATGCGGTGCTTCAAGTGCTGGAAGTTCGGCCATATGTCTTCCCGCTGCACTTCCAGCCTCACATGTCGAGATTGCGGATGCCCATCTCATCCCGATACTCCACGTGCCCCGCCTCCCATCTGCGTCAACTGTGGGGAGCACCATTCACCTTGCTCGCCAGACTGCAAAGTCTTTCAGAAAGAGCGCAAAATCATGGAATATAAGACCCTGGACCGGCTGACCTATACTGAGGCCAAACGGATATATGACAGACTCCATCCTGTGAGAATGACATCTTCTTATGCAGCTGCTACAACACCTGTTCTAGCCCCATCAGTTTCGAGACTTCCAGCCAGCTCGATAAGCAGTCAGACTCCTCCTGCCCCCTTGCCAGTGGGGGGCTCTACCCACCGGGTTGCTCCTGCGCCACCTACCTCAGGGGCAACACCATCCCCCCCATCAGGGACGTCCGTCCCTGCTTCTAAGCCGGAGAAGTGTCCAACTTCTTCGGCTTCTCACGCTCGCAAGTGGTCCCTCGGGTCCCTCCCTTCCCAGGTTTCCACCAGTGGGAAGGCTGACGACCGACAGTGGCGTAAGTGCCCGCAATCAGCTGGTCGACGGGCTTCACGATCCTCCTCAGTCCCGGAGACTGAATCGGTGGAGCCCTCCCAGCCAGTTAAACCCAAGGAGCAGCGTGAGAAATCAAAGAAGAAGAGCTCTAAGCCCAAGGAACTCGCGGTGGCAGCCACCCCACCGCCACCTTCCAGATCTGCGTCTGAGGACGAGGTGGAGATCCTGGCGTCCGCTGAGGACCTCGATCTCGCCAGTCCCTCGGACGCCATGGATAGCGCTAGCACAGGTGCTCAATCGGAGGCAGCAGGTGACCCAGCGGCGTAATCTGCCTTCCCAGTCCCGTCACGCCTTTGTCCGCCATGGACACTACCATCCTCCAGTGGAACTGCAGCGGTTTCTTCCACCATTTAGCTGAGCTCCGCCAACTTCTCAGCCTTCGCCCTTTCTTCTGCATTGCTCTCCAGGAAACTTGGTTTCCAGCAATGAGTGGGAATTTCGCAGTGCCCTAGCTGCTTGTCCTGATACCGCTCCTGGGCCAGATGGCATCCACTGTCAGATGCTGAAACACCTTTCAGTGGACTGCCAGCGGCGCCTTCTCGATCTTTACAACCGTCTTTGGGTCGAGGGGGAGTTTCCGTCGCAATGGCGGGAAGGCATTGTCATCCCCGTTTTGAAACCTGGAAAGACCCTTCTGGAGGTGGACAGCTACCGTCCCATTAGCTTCACCAACGTTCTTTGCAAGTTGCTTGAACGGATGGTGAGCCGGCGCTTGCATTGGGTACTGGAGTCTCAGGGCCTTCTGGCTCCGTCTCAGGGTGGGTTCTGTAAAGGCCGCTCCGCCACCGACAATCTGGTGAGCCTGGAGTCGGCCATCCGTACTGCTTTTGCCCGCCGTCAGCACCTGGTCGCTGTCTTTTTCGACATGCGGAAGGCGTACGATACGACATGGCGTCATCACATTCTTTCTACGCTTCATGGATGGGGTCTTCGGGGTCCTCTGCCAATTTTTATCCGCAATTTTCTGTCGTGTCGTACCTTCCGCGTGCAAGTCGCGGCCTCGTATAGTTCCTCCCACGTCCAGGAGAACGGTGTGCCACAGGGCTCTGTTTTAAGTGTCTGTCTGTTTTTAATAGCCATTAACGGGCTTGCTGCGGCCGTGGGAAATTCTGTCTCCGCTTCCCTGTATGCTGACGACTTCTGCCTTTACTACAGCTCTACTGACATTGCAGCTGTTGAACGTCAGCTACAGGGCGCTATCCGTAAGGCGCAGTCTTGGGCTGTAGCGCATGGGTTTCTGTTTTCGGCAGCCAAGACCCGCGTTATGGATTTCTGCCGGCGCCGTACAGTCCATCCTGAGCCGCGGCTTTATCTTGCCGACGAACTCCTTGCTGTGGTGGAGACCCACAGGTTTTTGGGGGTGGTTTTCGATGCCCGGTTGGCCTGGCTGCCTCATATCCGGCAGCTGAAACAGACGTGTTGGCGGCATCTAAACGCTCTGAGATGCTTGAGCCACACCCGCTGGGGCGCCGACCGCTCTACCCTGTTGCGGCTCTACCAGGCGTTAATCCAGTCCCGTCTGGATTATGGGAGCCTGGCTTATGGCTCTGCATCCCCAACTGTGTTACGGGTGCTGGACCCAATTCTCCACAGCGGGATACGCCTTGCCACTGGTGCTTTCCGCACCAGCCCTGTGGACAGCGTCCTAGTGGAGGCAGGTGTACCTCCACTGCGGGTACGACGCCAACAATTACTGGCTGCTTATGCTGCCCATGTTTTTAGTGTGCCCGGGCATCCAAATTACCGTGTCCTGTTCCCGCAGTCGGTCGTCCATCTGCCGGACCGTCGGCCCCGGTCGGGTTGTTCGATCGCCGTACGCGCCAAGGAGCTTCTCTGCGGGCTTGGGTTTTTCCCTGTTCCTCCTCCTTTCCAGGCGCCTCTGCGTGCACCCCTGTGGTGTGTTCCTCGCCCTTGCCTTCGGCTCGACTTGGCACAGGGCTCGAAGGACTCGGTCCCGCCAGAGGCCTTCCGCCGCCGCTTTTATTCCATCCTTGCCACGTATCAGGGCTCTGGAATCGTTTACACCGACGGTTCGATGGTTGCTGGTCGTGTCGGGTATGCGCTAACTCTAGGGGACCATTCTGAACAACGGTCCGTGGCGGCTGGCTGCAGCGTTTACACTGCTGAGCTAGTCGCCATCTTTCGAGCCCTAGAGTATATCCGCTCCTGCTCAGGTGAGTCCTTCGTGATCTGTAGCGATTCCCTGAGCGGTTTACGAGCTCTCGACCAATGTTTTCCTCGTTCTCGTCTGGTGATGGCTATCCATGAGTCCCTGCATACTCTTGCGCGTTGCGGCCGCTCTGCGGTCTTCGTGTGGACCCCAGGCCATGTTGGGATCCCCGGCAACAAGAATGTTGACCGGCTGGCGAAAGAGGCGACTAGTGCACCATCTCTGGACGTTGGCCTCCCGGAGACAGATTTGCGAGCGTTGCTACGCCGCAAAATTCTGGACCTTTGGGACACCGCATGGCGCGCGCTGCCTTCACGCAACAAACTTCGGGGCATCAAGGGGGCTACCGGTGTGTGACGCTCCTCCTTGCGGGTCTCTCGCAAGGAGTCTGTTGTCCTCTGCCGGCTGCGCATTGGGCACACTCGGCTTACGCACGGCCACTTATTGCGCCGTGAGGACGCGCCTCTCTGTCGCTGCGGCTCCGTTTTATCCGTGGTTCATGTTTTATTGGAGTGTCCATTTTTAGCTGCGCTCAGGCAGTCGTTCGCACTGCCGGACTCGCTCCCTGCCCTTTTAACAGATGACTCGGCTATGGCTGACTTAGTTTTACGTTTTATTCGGGCAGGGTGTTTTTATTCTTTAATCTGAGTTTTTCTGTTTTTATCTTATTGTTTTGTGTTGATTCTAGCCTTTGGCCTCCGGTTTTAAACTGATTTTTTAATGTGTTTCAAGTGGTTGGCTTTTCCTTTTTTATTTCTATGGTCAGCCAACCACCGTCACACTCTGTGTGCTTTTAGTTCGTTTTGTCTGGTCTTTGTTTCAGTTTCTCTTGTTCAGTGTCGTCTGTGCTCTATTCTGTTACTCGTTTTTTATTCTCTGTGGGTGTTTTTTAGTACTTGGACAAAGGGACCGATGACCGTAGCTGTCTGGTCCCTTTAATCCCCCAAACCAACCAACCTGCCCCCTTTTAGCTGTGGTCAGGCAGACATTTGTGCTGCCTGATACGCTCCCTGCCCTTTTAACAGACGACTCCACTATGGCTGACTTAGTTTTACGTTTTCTTCGGGCAGGGGGATTTTATCATTTAATCTGAGTGTTTCTGTTTTATTTCATTGTTTTGTGTTGATTCTGGCCTTTGGCGTATGATTTTCAACTGATTTTTTTTTTTGTGTTGCTAAGTGGTTGGCTTTTCCTTTTTTATTTCTATGGTCGGCCAACCACCGTCACACTCTGTGTGGTTTTAGTTCATTTTGTCTTGTCCTTGTCTCAGTTTCTCTTGTTCTGTATCGTCTGTGATCTCTACTGTTCCTCGTTTTTATTCTCTGTGGGTGTTCTTTGTCTTTGGAAAAAGAGACCGATGACCATAGCAGTCTGGTCCCTTTAATCCCCCAAACCAACCAACCAATCACCCATGGTTATTTATGAAATGTGATAATCCTGGCGTTGTTACAACCGTACATTCAAAGAGCAGTGTGACAGAAGCACTCTGCAGCTTCATTCTGAAATAGTTATTACATGGTTATATAGGAAATACGATGACCGGGGCTTTCTGGTAACTACACAAATAGTGGGCAGTGTTAGAGAAGCTTTCTGCAGCTTCGTTTTTGAATATTTTACATATTGTTATATATCAAACCCCCCCCATGAACCATGGACCTTGCTGAGGCACGCAAGCCTCCCCATCAACGGCAATACAGATGGCCATACCGTAGCTGCAACCACAACGGAGCGGTATCTGTTGAGAGGCCACACAAACAAGTGGTTCCTGAAGAGGGGCAGCAACCTTTTCACCTTTTCAGTAGTTGCAGGGGCAACAGTCTGGATGATTGACTGATCTGGCCTTGTAACATTAACTAAAACGGCCTTGCTGTGCTGGTACTGCGAACAGCTGAATGCAAGGGAAACTACAGCCGTAATTTTTCCCGAGGACATGCAGCTTTACTGTATGATTAAATGATGATGGCGTCCTCTTGGGTAAAATATTCCGGAGGTAAAACAGTCCCCCATTTGGATCTCCAGGCGGGGACAACTCAAGAGGACGTCGTTATCAGTAGAATGAAACTGGCGTTCTACGGATCGGAGTGTGGAATGTCAGATCCCTTAATCGGGCAGGTAGGTTAGAAAATTTAAAAAGGGAAATGGATAGGTTAAAGTTAGATATAGTGGGAATTAGTGAAGTTCGGTGGCAGGAGGAACAAGTCTTTTGGTCAGGTGATTACAGGTTTATAAATACAAAATCAAATAGGGGTAATGCAGGAGTAGGTTTAATAATGAATAAAAAAATAGGAGTGAGGGTTAGCTACTACAAACAGCATAGTGAACGCATTATTGTGGCTAAGATAGACACAAAGCCCATGCCTACTACAGTAGTACAAGTTAATATGCCAACTAGCTCTGCAGATGATGAAGAAATAGATGAAATGTATGACGAGATAATAGAAATAATTCAGGTAGTGGAGGGAGACGAAAATTTAATAGTCATGGGTGACTGGAATTCGTCAGTAGGAAAAGGGAGAGAAGGAAACATAGTAAGTGAATATGGATTGGGGCTAAGAAATGAAAGAGGAAGCCGCCTGGTAGAATTTTGCGCAGAGCATAACTTAATCATTGCTAATACTTGGTTCAAGAATCATAAAAGAAGGTTGTATACCTGGAAGAATCCTGGAGATACTAAAAGGTATCAGATAGATTATATAATGGTAAGACAGAGATTTAGGAACTAGGTTTTAAATTGTAAGACATTTCCAGGGGCAGATGTGGTTTCTGACCACAATCTATTGGTTATGAACTGCAGATTGAAACTGAAGAAACTGCAGAAAGGTGGGAATTTAAGGAGATGGGACCTCGATAAACTGAAAGAACCAGAGGTTTTAGAGAGTTTTAGGGAGAGCATAAAGGAACAATTGACAGGAGTGGGGGAAAGAAATACAGTAGAAGAAGAATGGGTCGCTCTCAGGGATGAAGTGTTGAAGGCAGCAGAGGATCAAATATGTAAAAAGACGAGGGCTAATAAAAATCCTTGGGTAACAGACGAAATATTGAATTTAAGTGATGAAAGGAGAAAATATAAAAATGCAGTAAATGAAGCAGGCAAAAAGGAAAACAAACATCTCAAAAATGAGATCGACAGGAAGTGCAAAATGGCTAAGCAGAGATGGCTAGAGGACAAATGTAAGGATGTAGAGGCTTGTCTCACTAGGGGTAAGATAGATATTGCCTACAGGAAAATTAAAGAGGCCTTTGGAGAGAGAAGAGAACCACTCGTATGAATATCAAGAGCTCAGATGGCAACCCAGTTCTAAGCAAAGAAGGGAAAGCAGAAAGGTGGAAGGAGTATATAGAGTGTTTATACAAGGGCGATGTACTTGAAGACAATATTATGGAAATGGAAGAGGATGTAGATGAAGATGAAATGGGAGATAAGATACCGCGTGAAGAGTTTGACAGAGCACTGAAAGACCTGAGTGGAAACAAGGCATTGGGAGTAGACAACATTCCATTAGAACTACTGATGTCCTTCGGAGAGCGAGTCATGACAAAACTCTACCATCTGGTGAGCAAGATGTATGAGACAGGCGAAATACCCACAGACTTCAAGAAGAATATAATAATTCCAATCCCAAAGAAAGCAGGTATTGACAGAGGTGCAAATTACCGAACTATCAGTTTAATAAGTCACAGCTGCAAAATACTAACACGAATTCTTTACAGACGAATGGAAAAACTGGTAGAAGTGGACCTTGGGGAAGATCAGTTTGGATTCCGTAGAAATGTTGGAACACGTGAGGCAATACTAATCTCACGACTTATCTTAGAAGATAGATTAAGAAAAGGCAAACCTACGTTACCAGCATTTGTAGACTTAGAGAAAGCTTTTGCCAACGTTAACTGGATTACTTTCTTTCAAATTCTGAAGTTGACAGGGGTAAAATACAGGGAGCGAAAGGCTATTTACAATTTGCACAGAAACCAGATGGCAGTTATAAGAGTCGAGGGGCATGAAAGGGAAGCAGTCGTTGGGAAAGGAGTGAGACAGGGTTGTAGTCTCTCCCCGACGTTATTCGATCTCTATATTGAGCAAGCAGTAAAGGAAACAAAAGAAAAAATCGGAGTAGGTATTAAAATTCATGGAGAAGAAGTAAAAACTTTGAGGTTTGCCGATGACATGGTAATTCTGTCAGAGACAGCAAAGAACTAGGAAGGGCAGTTGAACGGAATGGACAGTGTCTTGAAAGGAGGATATAAGATGAACATCAACAAAAGCAAAACGAGGATAATGGAATGTAGTCAAATTAAATCAGGTGATGCTGAGGGGATCAGATTAGGAAATGAGAGACTTCAAAGTAGTAAAGGAGTTTTGCTATTTAGGGTGTAAAATAACTGATGGTGGTCGTAGTAGAGAGGATATAAAAAGTAGACTGGCAATGGCAAGGAAATTGTTTCTGAAGAAGAGAAATTTGTTAACATCGAGTACAGATTTAAGTGTCAGGAAGTTGTTTCTGAAAGTATTTGTATGGAGTGTAGCCATGTATGGAAGTGAAACATGGACGATAACCAGTTTGGACAAGAAGAGAATAGAAGCTTTCGAAATGTGGTGCTAGAGAAGAATGCTGAAGATAAGGTGGGTAGATCACGTAACTAATGAGGAGGTATTGAATAGGATTGGGGAGAAGAGAAGTTTGTGGCACAACTTGACTAGAAGAAGGGATCGGTTGGTAGGACATGTTTTGAGGCATCAAGGGATCACAAATTTAGAATTGGAGGGCAGCGTGGAGGGTAAAAATCATAGAGGGAGACCAAGAGATGAATACACTAAGCAGATTCAGAAGGATGTAGGTTGCAGTAGGAACTGGGAGATGAAGAAGCTTGCACAGGATAGAGTAGCACGGAGAGCTGCAGCTCTCCCCGCAACGTCGGACAAGGCCGAGGTTGCTGACATTGGGGTACTTCCTGCCTCTTCCCCTATGGCGCCTTCTGCCCAGGCGAGTAAAGCTCCAACTGCTGACAAGGCTCTGCATTCTAAGCCCCCTAAGACAAAGACGCCGAAGGTGAAGATTTTGCCACCTGCGGAGACTGATCAGGGTCGGTCCGATGACGAGGCCATCGTACTGTCTGACATCTCCCGTGGGTCGTCATCGGAGCTGATGGACATTGATGTCGACCGGGGGCGCTCTTCTCGCCCCAGGAATAAATCTCCGCCCAGTACGGGCTCTCCTCCAAAACACAGAGGCAGGGTGAAAGTTCAGCCACCCTGATCACTGGCTCCCATATTACAGTGGAACCTGAATGGGTTCAGGACGCATGTGGCCGAACTACAACTCCTTGTACGTGAGTTCCCTTTGTGCTTATGTCTCCAAGAGACACATTTTCGGGCCACTGATGCTCCTTCTTTACGGGGCTATACCGCCTATCAGAATGATGATCTGACGGGGGAAAGGGCAAAGGGTGGTGTTGCGGTTTTTGTCCGTGACATGCACCCCTCATCTGAGCTCCCTCTCGTTACAGACTTGCAAGCAGTTGCAGTTGACCTTCTTGTGGGTCGGAGGCTCACAGTCTGTTCACTTTACTTACCTCCTCAGGATGCGATAGACTCTGAGGCTCTCACGGACCTTATTGGCCAACTTCCCCGCCCGTTTCTTCTTCTGGGGGACTTTAATGCTTATAATGTCTTATGGGGCTCTTCGACTACTTGCCCCAGGGGTCGCATTCTGGAACGCCTCATGGTGTCTGAAGAACTGTGCATCCTCAACTCTGGTGCCCCCACTCATTTCTGTACTGCTTCTGGGTCGTCGTCAGCTATTGACCTTTCCTTTTGCTCTCCAGCACTAGCGGATTCTGCTCTATGGGAGGTTGATGCTGGCCTCCATTCTAGTGACCACTTCCCCCTTTGGATTCGCCTCCTGGATGAGGCTATGGCATTTCCGGTACCGCCCCGGTGGCACCTCTGCAGGGCTGACTGGACACTTTTCAGCCACCTGGCCGTTTTGGAACACCGTGACAGCGTCCACGAATGGGTAGACCATGTTACAGCTGTGATCTCCCATGCTGCTGAATTGTCAATCCCACGGTCATCCGGTCATCCCAAGAGACGTCCTGTCCCTTGGTGGACCGCTGAGTGCCGCTCAGCCATCCGAGCCCGCCGTGCCGCTCTGCGCCGCTTCAAGTGCCATCCCACAGCTGACAATCTTGCAGCCTTTCGGGTGGCAAGGGCTAAAGCGCGGCGCGTGATTAAAGAGAGCAAACGACGGTCATGGCAATCGTTGTTGAACTCCATCTCCCGCTCCACTAGTTCTACGAAAGTATGGGAAGCCATCAGGAGGATTTCCGGGAAACTCGGCCAGCTACCTGTCACGGCATTGCTGCATCAGGGAAGTCTCCTCACGGCGCCGAGAAACATTGCCCAGACACTGGCCATGCATTTTGCGGAATCTACCGCCACTATTAACTGTGATCCAGATTTCTGCCGCTACCGCACTGCCATCGAGAGGGGTCACTTGGACATCCGGTCTCCTAATTCTGAACCCTACAACTGCCCCTTCACAATGTGGGAACTGGATTCGGCGCTGTCTGTGGCTCATGATACTGCGCCTGGTCATGATCAAATCCGGTACGGCATGCTGCGGCACTTGTTACTGCCTTCCAAGGAAGTTCTCCTGAATTGTTCTTATATGATATGGTTATCCGGCACGTACCCTGACTCGTGGAGGGAAGCGATTTTGATACCCCTCCTCAAACCAGGGAAGGACCGAACGCATCCCAGTAGTTATCGAAGTATCGCCTTGACGAGCTGTGTCGGGAAGACGTTGGAACGCATGGTCAATCGTCGCCTGGTTTGGCTGCTCGAGACCAGGCAGCTCCTTAGCCCCTCTCAGTGTGGCTTTCGGAGATGGCGTTCCACTATAGACAACTTGACCCTGCTTGAGGCGGCCATCCTGCAGGCCTTCCTGCGTAACCAGCATTGTCTAGGTGTATTCTTTGACATTCATAAGGCGTATGACGCTACTTGGCGCCGCCATATCCTCAATCAACTCCATGAGTGGGGCTTTCGTGGCCGTCTCCCCATCTTCATTCGGTCCTTTCTTTCCCACCGCCTCTTTCGCTATAGGGTTGGTGATGTGCTATCTGCTTTGTATGTGCAGGAGAATGGTGTTCCTCAGGGAAGCGTTTTAAGTGTCACCCTCTTTGCCGTCGCCATTAACAGTATCACGTCCACTATCCGGAGTCCTGCCCAATGCTCCTTGTTTGTGGACGATTTTGCTGTTTTCTGTTCTTCCTCCAGTCTTGTCACTGCTAGTCGGCAGTTGCAGCTTACGATACAGCGATTAGAGGCATGGACTGTGAAGACGGGTTTTACCTTTTCTGCCGACAAATGTGTGTGTGTGTTCATTTTAATCGCTCTCGACGTCTTTTTACCTCCCCTGAATTGCGTCTGAGGGACACCATTCTTCCTTTTAGCGACACTGTGCGGTTCCTGGGCCTCACTTTTGATTCCAAACTGTCGTGGTTGCCTCACCTTAAAGACCTCAAGGTGCGGGCCCTGAAGGCACTGAATATTTTGAAGTGTCTGAGCCATCGGTCCTGGGGAGCAGATCGGGCACGTCTGCTGCAGTTTTATAGGGCTTTCGTCCGATCGCGTCTGGACTATGGTTGCACCGTGTATGGGTCAGCAAGGCCTTCGTATCTGAAGATACTTGACGCAGTACACCATGAGGGTATCAGGCTGGCCACTGGTGCCTTCCGTACCAGTCCCATCCCCAGCCTGTGTGCTGAGGCAGGGGAACCGCCGCTGGCCATCCGGCGGCAACTCCTCATGGTGCGACGGGTGTGTCAATTTCTTGCCTGTCCTACATCTCCTGCGTACCCTACCGTTGCCCGACCGCCTATGGAACGTCTCTTTTCCAGTCGTCCCAGGGCAACGAGACCATTTGGGATTCGTGCCAAGCATTTGCTTGAGTCCCTTGGTGTGGAGCGTGTGGCCCCCCAACGACAAGGTTTTACTCGCCTGCCTCCCTGGTTGCTCCAGAGGCCCAGCGTCCTTTTAGACTTGTCGGAGTACCGGAGGAGCTGCACTCCTGCGTTTGTTTTTACCGCCTTATTTTATGATATTTTAAACCAGCATCCCGACCATGTACCAGTATTTACGGATGGCTCTAAACAGGGGGACTCTGTTGGTTGTGCTGTTGTTTTCCCTGATCGACTCGTCAAGTTACGGCTTCCTGCGGCGTTTACCATCTTTGATGCCGAATTGTTTGCGATCATGCGGGCATTGGAGCAGATGAGATGTGTTCCCAGTCGTAAGTTCCTCATCTGTTCTGACTCCCTGAGTGCCCTTCAGACCATGCAACACTTGTACCCGGCGGATACGGTCGTCCAGAACATCCATGATGCTCTCCTCCACCTGCAGCGGCAGGAGAAGGAGGTTTCCTTCTGCTGGGTGCCGGGCCACGTAGGTATTAGGGGAAACGAGCTGGCGGATGTGGCTGCCAAAGATGCATGTTCCCTCCCTCACGTTGTTGAATGTGCCGTCCCCCTCCATGCTGTTACCTCCCTCCTGCGTTTTCGCGTTATGCGTCAGTGGGAAGAGGAGTGGCTGGCAGTCAGTGAAAATAAGCTGCGTCTGGTGAAGGCCACCACGCGGCCATGGCGTACGTCCTACCAGTCATGCAGGCGGGATGAGGTTCTCCTCACTCGCCTCCGCATCGGGCACAGTCCCTTCACACATGGTTTTTTACTCCGGCGGGAGGATCCCCCCCTCTGCAGTGCTTGTGGCGTCCAGATTACTGTCCGCCACATTTTACTTGACTGTCTTTTATTCTCTGACCAGAGGGCGGTGGTTTCTTTGCCACCGGATTTGCCCTCTATTTTGAAAGACGACGCAACGTCTGTGTTTAAGGTTTTACGGCTTTGTGTCCTATCCAATTTGTTGCCACGGCTTTTAGGGAGAGGATTTTAATGTGCTGCTAGATGACTGGCTCACCCAGATTTTAGGTAAGAGGTCAACCAGTCACGTCTACCTCCTTGTTTCCCTTCGGTTTCTGTCCTCCTTTCCTTGTTTCCTTTCCTTTTTTAGTGCACTCCTTCTCCTCTTGTTTTCCCTCTGTATGTGAGGATTTGGAACTGCGTCAGGTCTGTGTCTTTTAGCTGTTCCCCTTGTTCGTTGTTCGTCTTAGTCCCTTCACTGCATGTGTTCCTGTTTTTATGCGTTTGGGCGCTGATGACCCCGCTGTTTAGCGCCCGTAAACCTCAAACACACTCACACACAGCATGGAGAGCTGCATCAAACCAGTCTCAGGACTGAAGACCACAACAACAACATATATCAAATGTGATAATCCTGGCGTTGTTGCAACGGTACCTTCAGAGAGCAGTGTGATAGAAGCACTCTGCAGCTTTTTCTATACAATAAATGCGATGATCGTGGCTTTGTAGTAACTACACAAGCAGCGAGCACCGAGAGAGAAGCTTTCTGCAACTTCCTTTTTGAATATCTCACCTATGGTTATTTATCAAATGTGATAATCCTGGCGTTGTTGCAACCGTTCCTTCAGAGAGCAGTGTGACAGAAGCACTCTGCAGCTTTTTCTATACAATAAATGCGATGATCGTGCCTTTGTAGTAACTACACAAACAGCGAGCACCATGAGAGTAGCTTTCTGCAGCTTCGTTTTTGAATATTTCACCTATAGTTATTTAACAAATGTGATAATCTTGGCGTTGCTGCAACCGTACCTTCAGAGAGCAGTGTGACACAAGCACAATGCAGCTTCGTTCTGAAGTAGTTCTTACATGGTTATGAAGGAAATGCGATGATCGTGGCTTTGTAGTAACTTCACAAACAGCGAGAACCCTGAAAAAAACTTTCTGCAGCTTCTTTTTGGAATATTTCACTTAAGGTTATTTATCAAATGTGATATTCATGTCATTGTTGAAAATGTACCTTCAAACACTAGTGTGACAGAAGCACTCGGCAGCGTCTATCTGAAATAGTTCTTACATGGTTAAACAGGAAATGTGATGACCGTGGCTCCGTAGTAACTACACAAATTGCGAACACCGTGAGAGGAGCTTTCTGCAGCTTCTTTTGGAATATTTCACCTATGGTTATTTATCAAATGTTATAATCCTGGCGTTGTTGCAACCGTACCTTCAGAGAGCAGTGTGACAGAAGCACTCTGCAGCTTCTTTCTGAAATAGTTCTTACATGGTTATTTAACAAATGCGATGATCGTGGCTTGTAGTAACTACACAAACAGTGAGCTCGGTGAGAGAAGCTTTCTGCAGCTTCGTTTTTGAATATTTTACATATTGTTATTTATCAAATGTGATAATCCTGGCGTTTATGCAACCGTACCTTCAGAGAGCAGTGTGACAGAAGAACTCTGCAGCTTTATCTGAAATAGTTCTTGCATGGTTATACAGGAAATGCGATGATCGGGGCTTTGTAGTAACTACACAAACAGCGAGAACCCTGAAAAAAGCTTTCTGCAGCTTCTTTTTGGAATATTTCACTTATGGTTATTTATCAAATGTGATAATCCTGGCGTTGTTGCAACCGTTCCTTCAGAGAGTATTGTGACAGAAGCACTATGTAGCTTCTTTCTGAAATAGTTCTTACATGCATATGTAGGATATGCGATGATCGTGGCTTTGGATTAACTACACAAAGAGCTAGCACCCTGATAAAAGCTTTCTGCAGCTTTGTTTCTGAATATTTCACCTATGGTTATTTATCAAAAGTGATAATCCTGGCGTTGTTGCAACCGTACCTCCAGAGAGCAGTGTGAAAGAAGCACATTGCAGCTTCATTCTGAAAAACTTCTTGCATGGTTATGTCGGAAATGCGATTATCGTTGCTTTGTAGTAACTACACAAACAGCTAGCACCCTGAAAAAAGCTTTCTGCAGCTTCTTTTTGGAATATTTCACATAGGTAATTTATCATTTATGATAATCATATCTTTCTTGCAACTGTACCTTCAAAGAGCAGTGTGACAGATGCACTCTGCTGCTTATTTCTGAAATAGTTCTTAGAGGGTTATTGAGCAAATGCAATGATCATTGCATTGCAGGAACTTCACAAACAACTGTTGGTTTTACAATCCGGCTTTGTTGCGTAATCATCTCCTCCTTTTGGCATTCCTTGGTCCCCCTCTGGGGTTTGACCTCCATTACAAAATTTCTCCTCCGTAGTGTGTGCCATTTAGGGAAGAGCAACTTACCTAGTGTTTCCGACGTGCGCCCTCCTAGTACATTCCACCTTTTCATTCACGTCATTGTCTGATGCTGGGTTGCATAGCCAGCAATGTAGCCAGCCCCTGTGCTGGGGTCGCTATGTACCATTATGGTTGAGCCCCCTGAACACACAGGGATCACACTTCTGATACCTGAGCTGTTACCTCCGCATGCATCCCTTGGAGTGGTTGCTTGTCATCCTGGAGCATCGGCACTACCGGCAATGGCCGCCGTGCCAGACGGCCCTTGCTGTGGCTGGATGACGCCCGTGATGAGAGTACCTCATCGGAGTGGGTGGTATCAGGGCAGACGCTATGCACATGAATCGCATACGGGTCCAGAACTCTGGCTGTTCTTCTGCGGCCGTCTCTCTGCATGGAACTGATTCTTCAAGTGCTGCTTCTCTTGCCCCTTCGGCCTTCCCTTCCATGGCTACCCCCTGGGGAGAAGGTCAGGCCCGTCGGCTAGGGGAAAAACCTTTCCCCCGTTATCTATTTTGCACCAGGACTGATGGAGATACTTTCACCAATACCAACGCTTTATTCTTTGTGGAACACATTGAAGACAAGTTTGGCGAAGTGGACTCCCTGAGCAAGAAGCGGTCTGGTTCGTTGCTGATCAGAATTGCTTCAGCTGCCCAATCTTCGGCCCTTCGTGCCTGTACCCATCTTGGCACAATTCCTGTGTCCATTACCCACCACCAGGCTCTAAATATGGTACAATGTGTGATTTTTCACAGGGACCTCATCCTTCAAACTGATGAGGAGCTTCTGGACAATCTCGGACGGCGGGGTGTTCACTTTGTTCGGCGTGTCCAGAAGGGTCCCAAAGACAATCGCATTGATTTTGGTGCCTTTATCCTGGCCTTTGAAGGGGTTACCTACCCTGGGAAAGTTAAGATTATGGTTTATTGATGTGATGTGAAGCCATACATCCCACTTCCTATGATGTGTTGTAAGTGCTTGCGTTTTGGACACATGTCTTCCCGCTGTTCACAGGCCCCTCTCTGTGGTGACTGTGGACGTCCACTCCATGAGGGGAGTCCCTGTGTTCCCCCTCCTGTGTGTGTAAATTGTCATGGTAGTCATTCTCCACATTCACCAGATTTCCCAGTATATAAGAAGGAAAAGAAGATACATGAGTGTAAGTCCCTCGATCGTTTAACCTACACAGACGCCCATAAGAAATATACATGTCTTCACCCTGTGTCCATGACATCTAGTTACGCCTTGGTTACATCTTCACCCCTTCCTCTCTCTTCCTTACCCGCATCCCGGACCCCTCTCCTCCCCCCGTCCCCTGCGGCTCCCACACCTTCTCCTCTGGGCACTGCTCCCCCCTCCCCAGCCGGAGAAGTGTCCCACTGCTTTGGCATCTGCCAGTCGATGGCGCCTCTCCCAGGATGCCCCTTCCTGGCACCTTCCAGGCCAAAGATCTGCTGCCGCGCGACGACCGTGAGAGCTGTGGTCTGTTGGCCCCAAGGTCACCCGGTCTCTTTCTGTTCCCGATCTTGCTGCAGCTGGCTCCTTTATGCCACACAGCCCTCCTCGATGTCAGTCTGAAAAGAAGAAGAAACATAAGTCCCAGGACAAAGAGCCTCTGGTGTCACCAGAGGTTCCTTCCCCGACTTCACAACCAGATTCTGACCTGTCGTTTATGAATGTCGATCCCTCCTTGTAGGTGACGGGTGGGGACCCGGCGGTATGACTGGCTTTAGCGTGTTAGCCCCCATTTAAATCATCGTTCTGTGGTTCTGCAATGGAATTGTAATGGATACTATCGTCACCTCCCAGATTTGAAATCCCTTCTTTCGTCCTACTCTGCAGCTTGTGTGGTTCTCCAGGAATCTCATTTTACTGATTCTCACTCACCGACCCTCCGTGGGTTCCGTGTTTTCTTTCAAAATCGGGTCGGACCACTGCGGGCTTCTGGTGATGCTTGTACGTTGGTCCGTACAGACATTGCTAGCATGTGGATTCCTCTTCAAATTACATTGGGAGCGGTTGCTGATAGGATCAACTTACACTCTGTGGTCATGGTTTGAAATCTTTATCTCCCTCCTGACAGGACACTTCAACCTGCTGCCTTAACTTCCCTTCTTCAGCAACTTCCTCCTTCCTTCCTCCTCCTTGGGGATTTTAATGCTCATCATCCCTTGTTGGGCAGTGCCTTTCCATCTAGACGAGGTCTTCTCATAGACCAGTTTATTGCAGACCACGACTTTTGCATCTTAATGATGGCTCCCCTACTCATTTCAGTGCCGGTCATGGTACGTTTTCTGCCATTGATCTTTCTCTTTCTTCTCCCTCTCTCCTCCCTTCATTACACTGGTCGCCACACGACCATTTCCCGTTGATTATCTCGCTCCCTTTCCGCTCCCCGATGGACAGGTTACCTCGTTGGTCTTTCCAACGTGCCGATTGGCCTCTATACACTGCACAGGTCGTGTTTTCTCCCTCTTTGTCGGGTTGTATTGATGACGTCCTACATGACGTGTCTGACACGATTATTCGCGCTGCTAACCTTACTGTCCCACGCTCATCTGGACCATTTCGCCGCCGGCAAGTCCATGGTGGAGTACGGCCATTGCCATTGCCATCTGTGATAGCCGTCGAGCTTTGCAACACCTTAAGAGGCACCCTTCCATAGCCAGCCTTACTAACTTTAAACGCCTTCGCGCTAAAGCCCGTTATTTAATCAAACAGAGCAAGCGAATATGTTGGGAACGATTCGTTTCTTCCCTTGGTTCTACTGTCCCTCTGTCACGGGTATGGGCTACACTTCGCTCTCTCCAAGGTTGCCATCGACAGTCCACCCTCCCAGGCCTTCACCTCCCAGATGGCCTTTGTACGGGCTCATTAGTTCTTGGAGAACATCTTGCGACCCATTTTGCAGTGGCCTCAGCATCAGCCTCCTATCCAGCTGCTTTTCTTCACCAGAAACAGCGAGCTGAAGCTTCCACCTTATGTTTTACCCCTTGTGAGTCAGAATCTTATAACGAATCTTTTACTGAATGGGAATGTCTTTCTGCTCTAACTTCTTCTCATGATACGGCCCCTGGGCCTGATTCCATTCATAACCAACTGCTTCAACATCTCAGTGTTCCACAACGGCAACATCGTCTTCAGGTGTTTAACCGTATCTGGCTGCAGGGTGACTTCCCTTCTCAGTGGAGGAATAGCATCGTGGTTCCTGTCCTTAAGCCTGGTAAGAAACCCCTATCTGTTGACAGCTTTCGGCCAATTAGTTTGACCAATGTTGTTTCTAAGCTACTTGAATGGATGGTAGCCCGTCGGCACAATTGGGTCCTCGAATCTCGGGATCTATTGTCCCCTTACCAGTGTGGATTTCGAGAGGGATGGTCTCCAATCGATCATTTACTTCGCTTGGAATCCGCAGTTCAGCAGGATTTTTCCCAGCGCTGCCATTTGGTTGCAGTGTTTGTTGACCTTCGGAAGGCCGATGACACGGACTGGCGCCATCACATCTTACTTACCCTTCATCAGTGGGGTCTACGGGGCCCACTCCCAATTTTTAAACGCCTGTTCCTGTTCCATCAGTCATTCAGAGTTAGAGTTGGTACTGTTTTTAGTTCTCCACGGACTCAGGAGACGGGCATCCCACAGGGTTCTGTCTTGAGTGTCCTTCTTTTCCTCATTGCTATCGATGGACTTGGGGCCTCTGTCGGTCCTTTGGTCGCCCCTGCCTTGTAGTTGGATGATTTCTGCATTTGGATTAGTTCCTCTTCGATGGCATCTGCAGAGCGGCAGCTCCAGGGAGCTATATGGCGTGCGCCCCCAGGGGCTCAGCATTCGTTTGCTGGGTACGGGCTTGGCGACCCCGGGGTTCCTGAGCTGGGGACTGGTAAGCGCCGCCAGTCCCCTGTCACCGTAACCTCTAAGCATACTTCAACGACCACCGTGCGGCGCGGCGGTGGAATGTTGTGTGTCTCAGGGAATGGGGATCTTGGCTTGACCGCCCGGATCGCGAGGATGGAATAAACCTCTATTAAAAAACCCTCAATCTCAAGGTGTGCTGCACGCTGATGAGATGCATGGCTGTTGAGGTGGAACAGTCGATAGCGGGCAACCTCTGGGGAACCTGCCGCACCTCAGTTGTATAAGGCTTACCTAGGCACGCGGGGCTCTGTCTAGGTGGACTTCTAGTTCCCTAGCTGCTCGTGGGACCGAGATGGATCCTTCGAAATTCTCTTTTCTTCCTCCCAGCGGAAAGGGTGGGCCGCTGGAAGGTTCTAACACCAAGTCTCTTAAGAGGGCCCGTGCAGTCAGTCCCCCTGACTCCGGCGCTTCTTTGAAAAGTCCAGTCTTAGGTAACAGAATGCATTCTGGTAATCCGAATGTGTTTCTCATTGTGAAACGGAAAGAGGGTAGTTTCGAGAAGGTTTCGCCCTTCTATATACAAAAGGGTTTGGAGGGAATCTGTGGCTCCTTAAAATCGGTGAAGCGCTTACGTAATGGGACCTTGCTCGTGGAAACTTCCACTTCCCAGCAAGCAACTAACCTCCAATCTGCTAAATGCCTTGGAGAGTATGCCATAGACACCGAACTGCACAGCACCTTGAACTATAGCAAAGGTGTTGTGACGTGCCGGGATCTAGCTGATATTCCCAAGGAAGAACTGCAATGTGAGTGGGCTCCGGAAGGTATCGTTGATGTCCAACACATCATGAAGAGGGTTGATGGCACTCTTGTCAAATCCGACTCCTTTATTCTGACCTTCAGTAGCACAACACTTCCTGAACATGTTAAAGCTGGCTTCCTTCGCCTGAGTGTGAGGCCTTATTTCCCGGCCCCAATGTGCTGTTTCAAATGCCAGCGTTTTGGGCATACCACCTTAGGCTGTAAAGGCGAAGCGACTTGTGGACACTGTGGTCAGGCTGCTCATGAAGGAGTTGGTTGCTCGTCTCCGGCTAAATGTATTAATTGCTCTGGGAACCACCCTGTTTGGAGTAGGGACTGCCGCATATTTTTAGAGGAACGCAAGATCCAGGAAATAAAAACAACCAAGCGTATCCCCTATGGTGAGGCCAAGAAGATTTATAAGTCGATGCAACCTCCCACATTTGCTACATCTTTTGCATCCCTGGTACAGAAGCCTACTCCAAAAGTCGATGCCTCAACGCAGACTGAGGTGGTAAGTGTTGGCACTAACACCTGTAGCTGTCAGTGCACTTGCAACGCAGCCAGTGTTCCAGAGCCAGGAGCCCCTACTCGAACGGCAGACAAAAGTACAGTGGCGGACTTGGTCCAGCCCCTCGCGCCTCCAACAGCTGAGGTTGTCCCCAAGCCCAGTGCGCCAATTACCACTCCCACATCCGCTCCCCCAAAGTCCACCAAGCCACAGAAAGCTACTGTGCAGCAGCAACAGCGGGTCAAATCCCGTGGTAAACCATCTGACCATGCGGATGTTGTTTTACGCGAGGCTTCATCTGACTCTTCCCCAGAGTTGATGGAGTACGATGTATGTGTGGGGCAACCATCTCGTCCCACGCCTGCCCCTCCACCTGCTGCGGTCTCCCCACCCCGTCGGAGAGACAGGATGAAGGTGCTACCCCCAACATAGATGGCTCCCATACTCCAGTGGAACTTGCAAGGGTTCAGGACGCATGTGGAGGAACTTCGTCTACTTTCTCAGGGTCGACCATTGTGTCTCTGTCTCCAGGAGACGTATTTCCATCCATCATACTCCCCTGAGATACGAGGCTATACACTCCACAAAAAGGACGACCTGCGTGGAGAGAGAGCTAGAGGAGGTGTAGGTATTTTCGTCAGGACGGACTACCTATCTTCGCCTCTCTCACTTACGACGACTCTACAGGCCGTCGCTGTGTCCGTGCACGTGCGTCATCCATTGACTGTATGTTCACTTTACTTGCCCCCACATGATGCTCTTGATGAAGCGGCCCTCACCGACCTTCTTACACAGCTCCCCCAGCCATTCATTATTTGTGGTGATTTTAATGCCCACAATGTGCTTTGGGGCTCTTCAGTTACCTGCCCCAGGGGTAGAGCAATTGAGAGGCTTCTCCTGTCATCCTGTGCCTACTTGCTCAATGGAGGACAGAGTACTCATTTCTGCACGGCGACTGGGTCGTTCTCTGCCATTGATCTCTCGCTTTGCTCTCCAGCTCTTGCCGCCAGTGCTCACTGGGAAGTGGTCGCTGACTTGCACGGCAGTGATCATTTCCCAATCTGGATTCACCTGCCAGATGGCGTGGGCCCCGACAGGAGACCACCACGATGGGTGCTCAGTGGAGCTGACTGGACACTTTATAGCCAGTTGGCCCAATTCGAACACTGTGCGAATGTTGAGGTGCGGGTGGATCATATTACCAAAACGGTCCACCATACCGCTGCGGCATCCATTCCACAGTCCACAGGTCACCGGAAACGGCCACCTGTGCCTTGGTGGAGTGACGAATGCCGCTCTGCAATCAGGACCAGGCGTGCGGCTCTGCGGCGGTTCAAGTGTCGGCCGACTGCTGAGAATCTTGCAGCCTTTCGGGTGGCGAGGGCGAGATGTCGCCGCATTATTCGTGAGAGCAAGAAGAGGTCGTGGCAAAAGTTCCTGAACACCGTTAATCGTTCCACCAATAGTTCCATTGTGTGGGAGACCATTAGGAGAATTTCTGGCAGAGGAGGGAGGTGCCCCATAGCTGCTGTACTGAATAACGGCACTCTCCACACAGATCCGCGAGCCATTACCCAGACTATGGCAGCCTATTTTGCGACAGTTACTGCCACAACCAGTCAGGATCCAGGTTTCCAGCGCCATAGAGCGGTTGCTGAGAGGTGTAGTCTGAACTTCCAGCCCACCTCTCATGAAGTTTACAACTGCCCTTTTTCTATGTGGGAGCTGGATTCTGCATTGTCTGGAGCTCGTGACACTTCCCCTGGTCACGACAGGATCCATTACAGTATGCTATGGCACCTCACAATGCGCAACAAAGAAATCCTCCTCGCACTTTTTAATGCCATTTGGGCGTCGGGTCACTTTCCTGACGCGTGGCGTGAGGCAGTTTTAATCCCTTTTTTAAAACCTGGGAAAGACCGCTCGAGCCCAAGTAGCTACCGTAGTATTGCCCTCACTAGTTGCATAGGGAAGACCTTGGAGCGGATGGTCAACCGCCGCCTTGTCTGGATGTTAGAATCCCGGCAACTACTTAGTCGCTTTCAGTGTGGGTTCAGGAGGTTTCGTTCCACCTTCGATAACCTTGCCCTCCTGGAGGCGGCTATCCAACAATCTTTCCTACGCCGTCATCACCTTATAGTTGTATTTTTCGACATCGAGAAGGCCTACGATACCACTTGGCGGCGTCTCATCCTGGAGCGGCTTCACGACTGGGGTTTTCGTGGTTGTCTTCCTCTTTTTATTCAGTCTTTCCTCTCGCCACGATATTTTAGATACCGAATTGGTGACGTCCTGTCTGATCGCTTTGAGCAGGAGAATGGTGTCCCTCAGGGTAGCGTTTTAAGTGTGACTCTGTTTGCCATCGCTATTAATAGCATTACGTCCATGGTGAAAAGTCCTGTCCAGTGTTCTTTGTTTGTGGATGATTTCTCTTTGTTCTGCTCTTCTTCAAGCCTTGCAACGACAACTCGTCAGTTGCAACTTACGATTAGGCGTTTGGATGACTGGGCGCTGAAGAGTGGATTTAAGTTTTCCACCGAGAAGTCTGTATGTGTTCTTTTTAACCGTTCTCGTTCGATTTTAACCTTTCCTGAGTTGCGCTTGAGGGACACTATTCTTTCTTTTAAAGACACGGTGAGATTTCTGGGTCTCATTTTTGACTCGAGGCTCACGTGGTTACCTCATCTTAAAGACCTGAAACGGCGGTCGCTTCAGGCTTTAAGTATTTTAAAATGTCTTAGCCACAGTACATGGGGAGCTGACAGGACTTGTCTGCTCCAGTTTTACAGGGCGTTTGTGCGATCTCGGCTCGATTATGGGTGCACGGTGTATGGGTCTGCGAGGCCTTCGTACACTTAAAGATTTTGGACGTCGTCCACCATGAAGGGCTGCGGTTGGCCACTGGGGGATTCCGAACTAGCCCAATACCAAGCCTCTGTGCAGAGGCTGGTGTCCCCCTGCGGGTTCGGGGGTTAGAATAGGCCCGCGGTATTCCTGCCTGTCGTAAGAGGCGACTAAAAGGAGTCTCCAACGTTTCGGCATTATGTGATGGTCCCCTCTCGGGTTTGACCTCCGTCTATCTAAATTATTCCGAAGAGCGAGCCAATTGGGGAAGGGCACCTTACATGGTGCACTGTATCCTTCGTGCAATTAGACCTATAGCCGTCTTTCTCGTCGTTGCAATGGTGTCCCGCTAGTTTTCGATCTCGTGGGCGATTACCACGCTGCACTCTGCAGTGTTTCTTTTAACTGAGACAACGACCTTGGCCATATTTGCACCTAAGATCCAGCACGGTAGCCAGTCCGTTGTGGTGGGGTCGCCATGTACCCTCTTGGTTGTAGCCCCCTGACAACACAGGGATCGCTCTACTGATGCCTGCGCCGTTCACTCCCCACGTATGCCAAGGAGTAGATGCCCATCGCCCTGGGGCATCGGGACTCCCGGCACGGGCCATCCTGCCAGGTGGCCTTTGCTGTGGCTGGGTGGCGCCCGTGGGAGGGCCCTTGGTCGGAGTAGGTGGCATCAGGGCGGATGACCCGCAATGAAGCGTGGTACATCATCTCTTGCTGGCGGCCAGCCGTCAGCAGTCTCTAAGCGTTCCAAAGCTCAATTCAAGGCTAATGTGTATAACCCCAAATCGTTCCCCTCCCTGGTCACACCATGGGAGGAACTAAGGGCTATGAATGAGAGCGAAAGATACTCGCCCCGGTATCTCTTCTGTACCAGAGCTGACGGGGAATCTTTTATGTCCGTGAAGCCTCAGTTCTTTGTAGAGCATTTAGAGGACAAGTTTGGGGAGGTGGAGGGCTTGTCCAAGATGCGGTCCGGATCGGTGTTGATACAAACGGCATCCTCCGCCCAGTCGCGGGCCTTGCTCGCTTGTACTAAGCTGGGGGATGTCTCTGTCACTATCGCGCCCCATAAGAGTCTGAAAATGGTCCAGGGCATTATCTTTCACAGGGATCTGCTTTTACAGTCCGACGACGAGCTGCGCGCCAACTTGGAGCGCCGAGGTGTCCATTTCGTCCGGCGCGTCCACCGGGGTCCGAGGGATCGTCAAGTTGCCACCGGTGCCTTCATCTTGGCCTTCGAGGGTGACACGTTACCTGAGAAGGTCAAGGTGATGGTGTACCGTTGTGATGTCAAGCCGTATATCCCTCCCCCGATGCGGTGCTTCAAGTGTTGGAAGTTCGGCCACATGTCTTCACGCTGTGCGTCCGACCTCGTCTGTCGCGATTGCGGTCGACCTTCCCATCCAGATCATCCCTGTGCGCCGCCTCCAATCTGTGTGAACTGTGGTGCGCACCATCCGCCTTGCTCGCCAGACTGTCCGATTCTGCAGAAGGAGCGGAAGATCATGGAAATAAAGACTCTCGACCGCCTGACGTACACTGAGGCGAAGCGGAAATATGATCGGCTTCATCCGGTGCGCATGACAACTTCTTATGCCGCAACTGTCACTCCTTCTACAATTCCCTCCGCTCCAGGCAGCTCTCAGAGTCGAAGACCCACACCTGCCCCCCTTGATGGTGGGGGGCACTAAACCTCCTGTTGCTCCTGCTCCATCTACTTCAGGAGCAACACCCCCCCCCCCCACCCATCAGGGACATCAGTCCCCCCTTCCCAGCCGGAGAAGCGTAAGACTTCTTCGGCTACTCTCGTAAGGAAGGGGTCCCTTGGGGACCTCCCTTCCCAAGTTCCGTCCGGTACAAAGGCCGACAGCCGCAAGTGGCTTAAACAACCGCCGGTCCCTGGTCGTAGGGACACACGGTCGTCGTCTGTCCCTGAGACCGACCCAGTTGCGCCCTCCCAGCCTGCGCCACCAAAGGCACAGCGCGAGAAGCAGCAGAAGAAGAAACTCCCCAAGGCTACCGACATTGCGGTGGCACCCATTCCACCGCTTCCTACAAGCTCTGCGTCTGAGGATGAGGTGGAGATTCTGGCGTCCGCTGAGGACATGGATCTCGCCAGTCCCTCGGATGCAGTAGATGGCTGTTGTCCAGGTGGTGACTCCGTAGCAGCAGGGGCCCCGGAGGCGTAATCTGCCTCCCCAGTCCCTTCACGCCTTTCCCATCCATGGCTAATAACATCCTCCAGTGGAACTGCAGCGGTTTCTTCCACCATCTAGCTGAGCTCCGCCACCTTATCAGCCGTCATCCTTTCCTTTGCATTGCTCTGCAGGAAACTTGGTTTCCAGCAATGCGAACCCCCGCCCTCCGTGGCTATTGGGGTTATTTTAAGAACCGGGCAGCTTATGCAAGGGTGTCTGGTGGCGTCTGCATATATGTCCTGAACTCTCTTCACAGCGAGTTTGTGCCTCTACAAACAGCTTTAGAGGCTGTCGCTGTTCGGGTGTGGACGCCCCAGGCCATTACCGTCTGCAGTATTTACCTTCCACCTGATGGTACTGTCGCGCAGCATGTCCTGGCTGCTCTGATAGCACAACTGCCGCCACCTTTTTTGCTGCTGGGTGATTTCAATGCCCACAACCCTCTATGGGGTTGGACTGTCTCCGATGATCGTGGTCAGGCCGTGGAGCATGTGTTGGCTCAGCTCGACCTTAGCCTCTTGAACACCGGTGCTCCCACGCATTTCAGTGTGGCCCACGGCTCGTTGTCGGCCATCGATCTCTCTGTTTGCAGCCCTGGACTTGTCCCATCCCTTCACTGGAGGGTGCATCCTGACCTGTGTGGTAGTGACCATTTTCCCATCTATTTGTCACTGCCACAGTGTCATTCTTCTGGGCGCTTGCCCAGCTGGGCTCTCCACAGGGCTGACTGGCCAGCTTTTACTTCCGCTGTAACCATTGCGTCTCCCCCACAGGGTGACATTGACGAGGTGGTCTGTGTTTTAACCACGTCCATCATTTCAGCGGCCGAGGCTACCATCCCCCGTTCCTCTGGCCTCCCTCGGCGGAAGGCTGTCCCCTGGTGGTCGCCGGAGATTGCTGAGGCTATTCGCGACCGTAGGCGGGCTCTCCAGCGTCATAGGCGGCACCCGTCTCTGGAGACCCTCATCGCCTCTAAGAGGCTCCGTGCCTTCGCCCGTCGACTTATTGCACGGCGTAAGCAGGAGTGCTGGGAGAGGTACGTCTCCTCCCTGGGCACCCGTGTCTCGTCCTCGCACGTGTTGTCCCGGATCCGGCGGATTTATGGCTCCCAGACCCCTGTGGGTGTCCCTGGGCTCTCCTTGGACGGCGCTGTCTGCACGGACGCTGCCGCCATTGCTGAACGGCTAGCCGCGCACTTTGCTCAGAGCTCGGCGACTGCATCCTATCTCCCCGCCTTTCGCTCTCTAAAGGAGCGAGCCGAGCGGACGCCATTCTCATTCCACGCGCGTCATTATGAAACATACAATGCTCCTTTCAGCGAGAGGGAACTCCTCGCTGCCCTCGCCGGTTGCCCTGATACAGCACCAGGACCGGACTGCATCCATGCGCAGATGCTGAAGCATCTCTCCAGGGACTGCCAGAGACACATCCTCACCATCTTTAACCGCATTTGGAGCGAGGGCGTGTTCCCGTCGCAATGGCGAGAGGGTCTTATTGTCCCCATCGTGAAGCCCGGTGCGGACCCACTGGCGGTGGACAGTTATCGTCCCATTACCCTCATTAACGTTTTGTGCAAATTGCTCGAACGTATGGTGGGGCGGCGTTTGTGTTGGGTCCTTGAGTCGCGCGGTCTCCTCGCTCCATCCCAGGGTGGCTTCCGTCGGGGCCGGTCTGCAGTGGACAATTTGGTGCGGCTGGAATCTGCTGTCCGTACGGCTTTTGCCCGACGTCAGCACCTTGTTGCTGTATTTTTTGATCTGCGGAAGGCGTATGACACCACATGGAGGCATCACATCCTCGCCACGTTGCATGGGTGGGGTCTTCGTGGTCAGCTCCCGGCTTTTCTTCAAAGCTTTTTGTTGCGCCGCTCTTTCCGGGTGCAAGTCGGTGCCACCTCTAGTTCCTCTTCTATACAGGAAAATGAGGTCCCGCAGGGCTTGGTGTTGAGCGTCTCGTTATTTCTAGTGGCCATTAATGGTCTGGCTGCAGCAGTGGGGTCGTCGGTGTCTCCTTCTTTGTATGCCGACGACTTCTGCATCTCATTTAGCTCCACGACTACGGGAGTCGCCGAACGCAGGTTGCAAGTCGCCGTTCGCAAGGCAGCATCATGGGCTCTGGCTCATGGTTTTCAGTTCTCTGCTGCCAAGACTCGGGTTATGCACTTCTGCAGGCGTCGGACGGTCCACCCTCATCCTGACCTTTACCTCGACGGCCACCTGCTTGAAGTGGTGGACACTTTCCGCTTCTTGGGACTCGTGTTTGATGCCCGGCTCACATGGGTTCCTCATGTTACTCAGCTGAAGCAAAAATGCTGGCGGCACCTCAACGCCCTCCGCTGCCTTAGCCACACGTCTTGGGGTGCAGATCGCTGCACGCTACTGCAATTGTACAGAGCCCTTGTGCAGTCCCGGCTTGATTATGGGAGCCTGGCCTATGGGTCCTCGTCACCCTCAGTGTTGAAGTTGTTAGACCCCATACATCACTGTGGGGTTCGGCTTGCTACTGGCGCTTTTCGCACCAGCCCCGTGGATAGTCTACTGGTGGAGGCCGGGGTTCCCCCGCTGTGGATCGCTGCCATCGTCTGCTCGCCGACTATGCTGTCCACGTACATTGCTCGCCAGGCCATCCCAATCGTCGCCTGCTTTTCCCTGCCTTGGTCCACCACCTGCCCGAACGGCGACCTCGGTCTGGGCTTTCCGTAGCTGTCCGTGTCCAGTCCCTGCTGTCAGAATTGGGGTCATTCCCTCTTCTGCCTCCCATCCAGGTCCGTACACCTACGCCTCCCTGGTGTTTGTCCCGGCCGTCCGTCCATCTGGATTTGGCACAGGGACCTAAGGACTCGGTTCCGCCTGTGGACCTCCGTCGCCGTTTTCTTGCGCTCCTCGACTCATTTCCGGGCTGTGAGCCTGTCTACACTGATGGTTCCCTGGTTGATGGTCGCACTGCCTACGCTTTTACTCACGCTGCCCATGTTGAGCAACGCTCCTTGCTGGCTGGCTGCAGTATTTTTACTGCAGAGCTGGTTGCCATCTTGCGAGCTCTTGAGCATATGCGTTCCTGCTCAGATGCGTCCGTCGTCATCTGCAGTGACTCCCTGAGCAGCCTCCAGGCCATCGACCGCTGCTATCCCTCCTCTCCTCTGGTGTCCTCTATTCGGCATTCTGTTTCCACCATTACCCACTCTGGTCGTTCGGTGGTTTTTGTTTGGACGCCAGGTCACGTTGGCATCCCGGGGGACGAACGTGTTGACAGGCTGGTCAAAGGGGCGATAGACGCCCCAGCTTTGGAGATCGGCCTTACGGCTCGCGACCAGCAGCTGGTGTTGCGCCGTAAGGTGCTTGGGATGTGGGCTGCTGAGTGGCGTGGCATGACAGCCCCGAATAAACTACGGACTGTCAAGGGGACGACCGATGTGTGGCGTTCCTCCCTGCGGGCTTCTCGCAGGGACTCGGTAGTCCTGTGTCGGCTGCGCATCGGCCATACCTACCTGACGCACGGCCATCTGTTACGTCAGGAGGATCCCCCCTTGTGTCAGTGTGGGTCCCGGCTGACGGTCGACCACATTTTGCTGGAGTGTCCTCGACTGCGCACACTCCGGCAATCTTTTAATCTCCCGGGCACTTTGGCTTTGGTTTTATCCGACGATGCCTCCATGGCTGATACCGTTTTAAATTTTATCCGTGGTAGTCCGTTTTATGGTTCGATTTAGGGAGGTCCTGCGCCTTTCCCTTTCTGTGTCTATTGTCCTTGTGTCTGTTGCTGTTCTGGTGTGCCGTGAGATGGTTGACTCTTTCCCATTTTTGATCTCGTGGTCAGTCAACCAGTCTCCGGCCATCTTCCTTTCTTCTGTTTCTTTCTGTCTGGTGTTCCTCTGTCCTGTTCTTGTCTGTAGTGTTTGTTGCTGCATTTGTGTGGTTTTAGCGCCTGGGGGGACGTCTCCTCCCCCTTTGGTTTTTATCTGCTTCGTAGATTTTCGGCTCGCCTGATTTTGGAATGGGGGACTGATGACCTTCGCTGTTTAGTCCCCCTTAAACATCCAACAACCACCACCACCACCATCGTGTTCGGGGCGATCGATTTCTTCTCTGCTCCGATTCTCTTAGTGCCTTACAATCGCTGCAGAGCCTATACCCGACTGAGGAGATGGTCCAGTTGATACATGACCAACTGTACTCGCTCCAACAGCGGGGTAAAGAGGTATCCTTCTGCTGGGTGCCTGGTCATGTCGGCATATGGGGCAATGAACAGGCTGATCGGGCTGCCAAGGAGGCCTGCAGAGAGCAGGATGTGGTCCAGTGTCCTATCCCCTTGCAGTCAGTCATCGCTGCACTCCACAGGAAGTGCATGGAGTTGTGGGAGGACGAATGGCTGGCGGTGACGGCCAATAAACTGCGGTCGGTAAAGTCAACCACTCGGCCATGGCGCTGCTCCTGCCGGTTGCTCAGGCGGGAAGAGGTGGCCCTCACACGTCTGCGGATTGGGCACCGTCCTATGACGCATAGCTATTTATTACGGCGGGAGGATCCTCCGTTTTGTGCCGCTTGTGGTGTGCACATCTCTGTCCGGCACATTTTAACCAACTGTATTTTATACCGTGATGCAAGGGCAGAAACACAAGTTGTTGGGGATCTCCCTTGTATTTTAGCTGACGATGAGACGTGTGTGGCAAGGGTTTTTAAGTTTTGTGATGTGTCTGGACTCTGGCCTAAACTTTTAGGCTGGAGGTTTTAGTGTGTTGCAGAGTGGCTGACTCCTCCCTTTTTTCCTTGTGGTCAGCCAGCCACTTCCATCTGCTCCATTGTTTTAGCTCCCTCTACCATTTTCTTCCTGTGTTGTCTGCGTTTTACTGCTGACGCCCTGCATCATCCCACGCTTCAGTGTGGGTGAGCACATTTTTTCAATGATTGTTCCCCGTGTTCTCTGTTCCGTTTTATGTCCATGTTCTGAGGTTTTCTTTTTTCTTGACACCCGTCTCACTATGATGCTGCACGGGCGCTGAAGTCCTTGCTGTCGTGCGCCCACAAACACCTCTTCTACTACCCCCTCTACTATATGGCGTGCCTCTGCATTGACCCTCTCACATGGGTTCCAATTCTCTCCTCTAAAATCGTGGGTGCTCCACTTCTGTGGCCGTACTACGATCCACGCTGATCCAGAGCTCTATCTCGATGCCCACCGATTGCCTGTGGTCCCACAGTTTCGTTTCCTGGGTCTTCTTTTTGACAACAAGCTCACTTGGCTGCCCCATATCAGACATCTGAAGGTAGGATGTTTCCGTAAACTCAATGTCCTTTGCTTCCTTGCCCACTCCTCTTGGGGTGGGGACTGTGCTCCCCTTCTTAGTCTTTATCGTGGTCTAGTTCTGTCTCGCTTGGACTATGGTTGTCAAGTTTATGGTTCAGCTGCTCCTTCCACACTGCACGTGCTGGATCCAGTCCACCATCGTGGTATCTGTTTGGCCACCGGTGCCTTCCCTACTAGGCCTGTTGATAGTCTCCTGGATGAAGCTGGGATCTCCCCCCCCCCTTTCTTTTCGGCGGTCCCAGCTTCTAGTGTCTTATGCACTCACTATACGTTCCTCTCCCACTCATCCTTCCTATTCCATCCTGTTCCCAGACCATGGACGTCACCCACCAGACTCCCACCCTTCGGGCGGGTTAACCGGTTGGGCTACGCTCTGCGTCTCTTTGCTGTGATTTTCAGCTTCCTTCTTTGTCCTGCCTTCCTCGCTCCCTCCCGTCCACCCCCCATTGGTTAGTTCCTCGGCCTCGAATTCGGATGAATCTCCACAGAGGTCCAAAAGATTCCAACCCCCTGGTGGTGTTCCGTACCTTTTTCCGCCAAATTTTATGAGTTTTGGGATGCTGTTGTTTTTTTACACTGATGGCCCTAAATCTGCTGATCATGTGGGGTATGCCTTCACGTCCTCTGTCAGAACGGAAAATCATCTGCTGCCACCTACATGTGGGGTGTTTACTGTGGAATTGATGGCAATTTCCCAGGCGCTTAATTTTGTTAAACAGTCCCAACACAACCGCCTTTTGTTATGTACAGACTCGATGAGTTGTCTTCTTCCTATTGACCGGTGTTTTTCACACTATCCCTTGGTCTCTGCCATCCACGACCATCTCACTGATATTCACCGTGCTGCTTGTTCCATTGACTTCCTTTGAGTCCCTGGCCATGTTGGTATCCCGGGTAATGAGCTCGCTGATCGTTTGGCTGGGGGAGCAGTCACTAACCCCCCGTTTTCTGTAACCCCTCCTGCAGTGGATTTACGGTTTCACATCAAATCCCACTTCGCACAGTCATGGGCCAATTCTTGGGAGGCTACTCCCCTGTCTAATAATCTTCATGCGATTAAGGTGACAGCAGGCCCGTGGCGTTCTTCCTTTCGCCTCTCCTGAAAGGACTCGACCACACTGTGTCGTCCCCACATTGGCCATAACAGGCTGACCCATGGTTTTGTTTTGCGAGATGAAACACCCCCACTTCGTTGTTGTGGAGCATTCCAGTCGGTAGCCCACATTTTGGTTGAATGCCCCCTTCTTTTGGCTCTGCGTGCTAAGTACAGACTCCCCCACACTTTACCTTTGATGTTGGCTGACAATTCCCGGATGGTCTCTCTGGTTCTTGGTTTCCTCCAGGAAAGTGGTTTTTATTCTCAGTCTCAAGGTTTCTAATCTGTATCTGGTATTGGGGCAGGGCGGTGAGTGTTTGTGTGTCTCGCACTGTAAGCAGTTTTCGGAGATTTTTGATTCACCTCCCTGACCGAAATCCTGTTTTCTTCCCCTTTTACTCTGTTTTTACCCTTTTTTTTAACGCTTGGTTAGTCTCCTTTTCACATACGTGCTTTCTTCATTCTAGCGGTTGTACCTTTTAAGTCAAAGGTAGTCATGCCTATGCAACTTCTGCATAGCGTTGTGTTCGTTCTCTTGCTGACTTCCCTCATTTTGTTTCTACCATTGACAACATGACTGTCCCTTTACGTTTTTAGTCCTTTCCCTTCCATTGTTCTGACTTTCCTGAGATGTCAATTTAGCGGAATGGACCACATTTGAAACAAGGGACTGATAACCTTGCTGTTTGGTCCCTTAAACCTCAAACAACCAACCAACCAACCAATATTTCACATTGGGTTATCTATCCAATGTGATAAATGTGGCTTTGTTGCAACAGTACTTTCAGAGAGCAGTGTGACAGAATTATCCTGCAGTTACTCTCTGAAATAGTTCTTAGAGGGTTATGGAGCAAATGCGATGATCGTGGCTTTGTACTAACTACACAAATGGAGAGAAGCGTGAGAGAAGCTCTCTCCATGTTTTCTCTGGAATATTTCCCATAGGGTTATTTATCAAATGTGATAATCATGGCTTTGTTGCCACCATACCTTCAGAGAGCAGTGTGACAGAAGCATCCTGCAGCTACACTCAGAAATAGTTCTTAGACGGTTATGGAGCAAATGCGATGATCGTCTCTTTGTAGTATCTACACTAACAGAGAGAAGTGTGCAAGAAGCTTTCTGCAGCTGCTTTCTGAAACATATCATGTAGGGTCATTTATCTAATGTGATAATCATGGCTTTGTTGTGACTGTACCTTCAGAGAGCAGTGTCCCAGAAGCGTTCTGAAGCTTCCGTCTGGAATGTTTCACATAGGGTTATTTATCAAAACTGATAATCAAGGCTTTGTTGCCACCATACCTTCAGAGTGCAAGGTGACCCACGGTTCCTGCAGTTTCTATCAGAAATAGTTCTTAGGGGGTTATGGAGCAAATGTGATGGTCATGGGTTTGTAGGCACTACACAAGCAGAGAGCAGTATGCGAGAATCTTCCTGCAGCTCCTTTCAGGAATATTTCACTTAGGGTTATTCATCAAATGTGATAATCAGGGTTTGTTGCCACCGTAGCTTCAGGGAGCAGTGTGACAGAAGCTTCCTGCAGCTTCTTTTAGACATAGTTCACATAGAGTTATGGTGCAAATGCGATGATCATGGCTTTGTAGTAACTACAGAATCAGAGAGCAGTGTGTGAGAACCTTTCTGCAGCTCTTTTCCGCAATATTTCACATAGCGTCACTTATTAAAAGTGCTAATCACGACTTTGTTCCCACAGTATCTACCGAGTAGAGTGCGAGAGAAGCTTTCTGCAGCTTCTTTCGGAAATATTTCACAAAGTGTTATGTATGAAATGCGATGATCGTTCTTTGTAGTCACTATACCAACAGAGAGTAGTGTGAGAGAAGCTTCCTGCAGCCTCATACAGAAACATTTCACATAGGGTTACTTATCAAATGCGATGATTATTCCTTTGCTGTCACTGTACCTACCGAGAAGAGTGTGAGTGAAGCTCACTGCAGTTTCTGTCAGATTTATTTCACATAGGGTTATGGATCAAATGCGACGATCATTGCTTTGTAGTTACTATACCAACAGAGTACAGTGTGAGAGAAGCTTTGTGCAGTTTCTTGGTAGTCACTACACCAACAGAGAGCTGTGACCCACCAGGGGTCCACAACTCTTTTTGTGGATACGTGCGTAGCGAACACGCGACCCGGAACTAGTGTGGCCCTCCTTCCTTTTTCGGGCTTCATACCGTCCATTTCTCGGTAGGTGTTACCTGAGGTGTGAACAATCACCTAAGGCGGGAGTGCCCCCAGAGAGGGTCCCCACAAGGAAGGAACACGCCATTGGAGATGCCGGTAATCGTGAGGGATACTTCCACAATGGTTTTCTCATCACCTACTACGTCTGCTCATAAGCAAAAGTTCAATGAGTCTCAGCCACGGACATTTCTTCAATTGTTGCCACAGTTCCTTGTTGCTTCTCGGTCAGATGAAGGTCAAGACTTCTCCACAGTCAACTCTTTCGTTATTCAGGAAGGTGTCGACGCAATTGCAGGTCCTGTAAAGTCTTGTTCCTGATTACGAAATCGCACCTTGGTGTTAGAAACAGTCAGTTCCCTCCAGGCACAAAAATTGATGCGTACTTCACTGATCCACACCTTCCCTGTCTGGGTGCAAGCACACCGCACTTTAAATTCATCATTTGGGGTTGTTTATACACGCTCCCTCGACGGATTGTCCGACGAGGACATTCAAAACTACCTGTCTGACCAGGGCATAACGGCTGTCCATAGTCATGAAAAATGGTAGACACGAACATCATTCCAACCCGTACTGTCTTCTTGACATTTGACAAAGATCAACTCCCATCGAAAATCAAAGGCTATGAGATAATATCCGTTCGCCCGTATATCCCAAACCCTAAGCACTCCCCCCTGCGGGTTCGGGGGTTAGAATAGGCCCGCGGTATTCCTGCCTGTCGTAAGAGGCGACTAAAAGGAGTCTCAAACGTTTCGGCCTTATGTGATGGTCCCCTCTCGGGTTTGACCTCCATCTATCCAAATTATTCCGAAGAGCGAGGCAATTGGGGAAGGGCACCTTACATGGTGCACTGCATCCTAAGTGCAATTAGACCTATTGCCGTCTTTCTCGTCGTTGCGATGGTGTCCCGCTCGTTTTCGATCTCATGGGCGATTTCCCCCTGCGGGTTCGGGGGTTAGAATAGGCCCGCGGTATTCCTGCCTGTCGTAAGAGGCGACTAAAAGGAGTCTCAAACGTTTCGGCCTTGCGTGATGGTCCCCTCTCGGGTTTGACCTCCATCTATCCAAATTATTCCGAAGAGCGAGCCAATTGGGGAAGGGCACCTTACATGGTGCACTGTATCTTTCGTGCAATTAGACCTATTGCCGTCTTTCTCGTCGTTGCGATGGTGTCCCGCTCGTTTTCGATCTCATGGGCGATTACCACGCTGCACTCTGCAGTGTTTCTTTTAACTGTGACGACGACCTTGGCCATTTTTGCACCTAAGATCCAGCACGGTAGCCAGTCCGTTGTGGTGGGGTCGCCATGTACCCTCTTGGTTGTAGCCCCCTGACAACACAGGGATCGCTCTACTGATGCCTGCGCCGTTCACTCCCCACGTATGCCAAGGAGTAGATGCCCATCTCCCTGGGGCATTGGGACTCCCGGCAATGGCCATCCTGCCAGGTGGCCTTTGCTGTGGCTGGGTGGCGCCCGTGGGGAGGGCCCTTGGTCGGAGTAGGTGGCATCAGGGCGGATGACCCGCAATGAAGCGTGGTACATCATCTCTTGCTGGCGGCCAGCCGTCAGCAGTCTCTAAGCGTTCCAAGGCTCAATTCAAGGCTAATGTGTATGACCCCAAATCGTTCCCCTCCCTGGCCACACCATGGGAGGAACGAAGGGCTATGAATGAGAGCGAAAGATACTCGCCCCGGTATCTCGTCTGTACCAGAGCTGACGGGGAATCTTTTATGTCCGTGAAGCCTCAGTTCTTTGTAGAGCATTTAGAGGACAAGTCTGGGGAGGTGGAGGGCTTGTCTAAAATGCGCTCTGGGTCAGTACTGATACAAACGGCATCCTCAGCCCAGTCCCGCAGGTTACTTGCTTGTGACAAGTTGGGGGATGTTAACGTTTCTATTACGCCACATAAGAGTTTAAATATGGTCCAGGGTGTTATTTTCCATCGGGATCTCCTTTTGCAGTCTGATGACGAGCTGCGCGCCAACTTAGAACGCAGAGGTGTTCATTTCGTCCGGCGCGTTCATCGGGGTCCGAGGGACAATCAGGTTGCTACCGGTGCCTTCATCTTGGCCTTCGAGGGTGATACATTACCGGAAAAGGTCAAGGTGATGGTCTACCGATGTGACGTCAAGCCCTATATCCCTCCCCCGATGCGGTGCTTCAAGTGCTGGAAGTTCGGCCATATGTCTTCCCGCTGCACTTCCAGCCTCACATGTCGAGATTGCGGACGCCCGTCTCATCCCGATACTCCATGTGCCCCGCCTCCCATCTGCGTCAACTGCGGGGAGCACCATTCACCTTGCTCGCCTGACTGCACAGTCTTTCAGAAAGGGCGCAAAATCATGGAATATAAGACCCTGGACCGGCTGACCTATACTGAGGCCAAACGGAAATATGACAGACTCCATCCTGTGAGAATGACATCTTCGTATGCAGCTGCTACAACAACTGTGCTAGCTCCATCAGTTGCGAGACTTCCAGCCAGCTCGGTAAGCAGTACGACTCCTTCTGCCCCCTTGCCCGTGGGGGGCTCTCCCCAACCGGTTGCTCCTGCACCACCTACCTCAGGAGCAACCTCCTCCCACCCGTCGGGGACATCCGTCCCCGCTTCTCAGCCGGAGAAGCGCCTAACTTCTTCGGCAACTCTCGCCCGTAAGAGTTCCCTTGGGACGCTCCCTTCCCAGGGTTCCCCCAGCGGGAAGGATGACGGCCACAAGTGGCATAAGTCCTCACCAGCAGCCGGGCGTAGGGCTTCACGATCCTCCTCTGTCCCGGAGACTGAATCGGTGAAGCCTTCCCAGCCGGTGAAACCCAAGGTTCAGCGAGAGAAGTCCAAGAGAAAGACCTCTAAGGCTAAAGAACTTGCGGTGGCACCAACCCCACCGCACCTTTCGCGCTCTGCGTCTGAGGATGAAGTCGAGATTCTAGCGTCCGCTGAGGACCTTGATCTCGCTGGTCCCTCAGACGCCATGGATGCCTCTCGTCCGGGTACTGAATTGGTGGCAGTGAGTGAACAAGCGGCGTAAATTGCCTTCCCAGTCCTTTCACGCCTTTCTCAGCCATGGACAATACCATCCTCCAGTGGAACTGCGGCGGTTTTTTCCACCATTTAGCTGAGCTCCGCCAACTTCTCAGCCTTCGCCCTTTCTTCTGCATTGCTCTCCAGGAAACTTGGTTTCCGGCGATGCGAACCCCCGCCCTCCGTGGCTATCGGGGTTATTACCAGAACCGAGCAGCTTATGAAAGGGTGTCTGGTGGCGTCTGCATTTATGTCCTTCACATTCTGCACAGCGAGTCTGTACCTCTCCAGACGCCTTTAGAGGCTGTCGCTGTACGCGTGTGGACGCCACAGGCTGTTACCGTCTGCAGTCTTTACATTCCACCGGATGGTGATGTCTCGCAGCATATCCTGGCTGCACTGGTCGCCCAATTGCCGCCACCTTTCTTGCTATTGGGCGACTTCAACGCTCATAACCCTCTGTGGGGTGGGTCAGTGGTAACAGGTCGAGGCGCCATCATTGAGCATTTATTGTCGCAGCTCGATCTCTCGCTGTTAAATGATGGTGCCTTCACACACTTCAGTGTGGCGCATGGCACCTACTCCGCCATTGACCTTTCAATCTGTAGCCATAGCCTCTTACCGTCTGTCCAATGGAGTGTGCATGACGACCTGTGTGGTAGTGACAATTCTCCGATCTTTTTGTCACTACCACAGCGCCACTCTTCTGGGCGCCCTAGCAGATGGGCTATGAATAAGGCTGACTGGGACTTGTTCTCCTCCACTGCCGCTTTTGAGCCTCTCTCTACCGATGACATTGATGCCGTGGTTCAATCGGTCACCACCGGCATCGTTACTGCCGCCGAATCTGCCATTCCCCATTCCTGTGGGTCCCCTCGGCGGAAGGCTGTGCCTTGGTGGTCGCCTGAGATCGCTGAAGCGATTAAAGGCCGCCGGCGGGCGCTCCAGCGTCACAAGCGACACCCCTCCCTCGACCACCTTATCGCCTTCAAACGGCTGTGTGCGCGGGCCCGCCTCCTTATCCGCCAAGGCAAGAAGGAGTGCTGGGAGCGGTATGTGTCCACCATTGGCCTCCATGTCACTCCCTCGCAGGTCTGGGCCAAGATTCGACGCGTCTACGGCTATCGGCCACCTGCCGGCGTCCCTGCGCTCTCACTGCATGGAGCAGTTTGTACTGACTCCGACGTCATTGCCAATCGCTTAGCAGAGCATTTTGCTATGAGTTCCGCTTCTGCGAATTACCCCCAGGCCTTCCGCTCCATTAAAGAGCGGATGGAACGTCGGAGCCTTTCGTTTCGCACCAACCACCCAGAATCTTACAATGCTCCATTTAGTGAGTGGGAATTTCGCAGTGCCCTCGCTGCTTGCCCTGATACCGCTCCTGGGCCAGATGGCATCCACTGTCAGATGCTGAAACACCTTTCAGTGGACTGCCAGCGGCGCCTTCTCGATCTTTACAACCGTCTTTGGGTCGAGGGGGAGTTTCCGTCGCAATGGCGGGAAGGCATTGTCATCCCCGTTTTGAAACCTGGAAAGAACCCTCTGGAGGTGGTCAGCTACCGTCCCATTAGCCTCACCAACATTCTTTGCAAGTTGCTTGAACGGATGGTGAGCCGGCGCTTGCATTGGGTACTGGAGTCTCGGGGCCTTCTGGCTCCGTCTCAGGGTGGGTTCCGTAAAGGCCGCTCCGCCACCGACAATCTGGTGAGCCTGGAGTCGGCCATCCGTACTGCCTTTTCCCGCCGTCAGCACCTGGTCGCTGTCTTTTTCGACATGCGGAAGGCGTACGATACGACGTGGCGTCATCACATTCTTTCTACGCTCCATGGATGGGGTCTTCGGGGTCCTCTGCCGATTTTTATCCGCAATTTTCTGTCGTGTCGTACCTTCCGCGTGCAAGTCGCGGCCTCGTATAGTTCCTCCCACGTCCAAGCGAACGGTGTGCCACAGGGCTCTGTTTTAAGTGTCTGTCTGTTTTTAATAGCCATTAACGGGCTTGCTGCGGCCGTGGGAAATTCTGTCTCCGCTTCCCTGTATGCTGACGACTTCTGCCTTTATTACAGCTCTACTGGCATTGCAGCTGTTGAACGTCAGCTACAGGGCGCTATCCGTAAGGCGCAGTCTTGGGCTGTAGCGCATGGGTTTCAGTTTTCGGCAGCCAAGACCTGCGTTATGCATTTCTGCCGGTGCCGAACAGTCCATCCTGAGCCGCGGCTTTATCTTGCCGACGAACTCCTTGCTGTGGTGGAGACCCACAGGTTTTTGGGGGTGGTTTTCGATGCCCGGTTGACTTGGCTGCCTCATATCCGGCAGCTCAAACAGACGTGTTGGCGGCATCTCAATGCACTCCGGTGTTTGAGCCACACCCACTGGGGAGCCGACCGCTTTACCCTGCTACGGCTCTACCAGGCGTTAATCCAGTCCCGTCTGGATTATGGGTGCCTGGCATATGGCTCAGCATCCCCGTCTGCGTTGCGGGTGCTGGACCCAATTCTCCACAGCGGGATACGCCTTGCCACTGGTGCTTTCCGCATCAGCCCTGTGGACAGCTTACTCGTGGAGGCAGGTGTCCCTCCCCTGCGGTTCCGACGCCAACGTTTGCTGGCCGCTTATGCTGCCCATGTTCTCAGCTCGCCCAGGCATCCAAATTATCGTCTCCTGTTCCCGCGATTGGTCGTCCATCTGCCAGATCGTCGGCCGCGGTCTGGTTGTACAATAGCGGTCCGCGTCAAAGAGCTTCTCTCTGGGCTTCAGGTTTTCACTGTTCCACCTACTTTCCGGGCTACTTTGCATACACCCCCATGGTGTGTTCGTCGCCCTTGCCTTCGGCTGGACCTGGCACAGGGCCCGAAGGACTCAGTCCCTCCAGAGGCCTTCCGCCGCCGCTTTTATTCTCTCCTGGCCACGTATCAGGGCTCTGGTATTGTCTACACTGACGGTTCGATGGTTGCTGGTCGTGTCGGATATGCGCTCACTCTAGGGGACCGTTCCGAACAACGTTCCTTGCAGGATGGCTGCAGCGTTTACACTGCTGAATTGGTCGCCATCTTTCGTGCCCTAGAGTATATCCGCTCCTGCTCAGGTGAGTCCTTCCTTATCTGTAGCGATTCCCTGAGCGGTTTACGAGCTCTCGACCAGTGTTTCCCTCGTTCTCGTCTGGTGATGGCTATCCACGAGTCTCTGCATACTCTTGCCTGTTGCGGCCGCTCTGTGGTCTTTGTGTGGACCCCCGGTCATGTCGGTATCCCGGGTAACGAACATGTTGACCGCCTGGCGAAAGAGGCCACCAGCAAGCCATCTCTGGACCTTGGCCTCCCAGAGACTGATTTGCGGGCAGTCTTCCGCCGCAAAATCTTGGCGCTATGGGACTATGAATGGCGCGAACTGACAATGTCCAATAAACTCCGTGCTGTCAAGGAGACGACGGCTGTGTGGCGGTCATCCATGCGAGCCAACCGCAGGGACTCCGTCGTCCTTTGTCGGCTCCGCATTGGCCACTCCCGGCTAACACACAGTTATTTACTGCGCCGGGAGGACCCTCCTCTATGTCGCTGTGGGGCAGCTTTGACAGTGGCCCACATTTTGCTGGCCTGCCCCCTTTTAGCTGTGGTCAGGCAGACATTTGCGCTGCCTGCTACGCTCCCTGCCCTTTTAACAGACGACTCCACTATGGCTGACTTAGTTTTACGTTTTATTCGGGCAGGGGGATTTTATCATTTACTCTGAGTGTTTATGTTTTATTTTATTGTTTTGTATTGATTCTGGCCTTTGGCCTATGGTTTTACACAGATTTTTTAATGTGTTTCTACGTGGTTGGTCTTTCCTTTTTTATGTCTCTGGTCGGCCAACCACCGTCACACTCTGTGTGGTTTTAGTTTGTTTTGTCTTGTCTTTGTCTCAGTATCTCTTGTTCTGTATCGTCTGTGGTGGCAGGAGCTTCTCCTGAACAAGCTTCGGATCACGATCTTCTGCCTTCGGCTGAATGCCGTTCCGTGCTGTCGGTCACCGACTCTAAGAAGTCGTTGAGTTGACAGGAACCTTGGTCACATTCTTCCGTTTTCTGTCCACCCTATGTCCATTATCCATTGGAATATCCGCGGCATTTGAGCCAATCGGTATTAATTGTTGATCCTCTTATGATCCTACTCGCCAGTCATCTTCTGTCTTTTGGAAACAAAGCTGTGAACCCACGATTGCTTTGTTTTCCGCCATTTTCAGTCAGTCCGATTTCATCTCTCCTCTGCTGAAGGCACTCCAGCACATGGAGGACTCGGGATTCTTCTCCATGATACTCTCCATTATCACCCAATCCCCGTAAACACTTCCTTCCAAGCTGTCGCTGTCTGTCTTTCCCTTTCTGGATACACCTTTATTCTTTGTACTGTATACATTCAATTGTCCACACCATGGCAAGAGCTGATCTCCTTCATCTACTTTGTCAGCTTCTGTCCCCCATTTGTGGGTTGGGGACTTCAATGCCCACCCCCTGCGGGTTCGGGGGTTAGAATAGGCCCGCGGTATTCCTGCCTGTCGTAAGAGGCGACTAAAAGGAGTCTCAAACGTTTCGGCCTTATGTGATGGTCCCCTCTCGGGTTTGACCTCCATCTATCTAAATTATTCCGAAGAGCGAGCCAATTGGGGAAGGGCACCTTACATGGTGCACTGTATCCTTCGTGCAATTAGACCTATAGCCGTCTTTCTCGTCGTTGCAATGGTGTCCCGCTCGTTTTCGATCTCTTGGGCGATTACCACGCTGCACTCTGCAGTGTTTCTTTTAACTGTGACGACGACCTTGGCCATTTTTGCACCTAAGATCCAGCACGGTAGCCAGTCCGTTGTGGTGGGGTCGCCATGTACCCTCTTGGTTGTAGCCCCCTGACAACACAGGGATCGCTCTACTGATGCCTGCGCCGTTCACTCCCCACGTATGCCAAGGAGTAGATGCCCATCTCCCTGGGGCATCAGGACTCCCGGCAATGGCCATCCTGCCAGGTGGCCTTTGCTGTGGCTGGGTGGCGCCCGTGGGGAGGGCCCTTGGTCGGAGTAGGTGGCATCAGGGCGGATGACCCGCAATGAAGCGTGGTACATCATCTGTCGCTGGCGGCCAGCCGTCAGCAGTCTCTAAGCGTTCGAGAGCCCATTTTAAAGGTAACGTTTCTGACCCCAAATCGTTCCCCTCCCTCGCCACACCATGGGAGGAACGACAGGCATTGCGTGACACTGAGACGTATTCGCCCAGATATCTTGTCTGTACCAGAGCTGATGGGGAATCTTTTCTATCCGTGAAGCCGCAGTTCTTTGTAGAGCATTTAGAGGACAAGTTCGGGGAGGTGGAGGGCTTGTCCAAGATGCGGTCTGGATCGGTGTTGATCAAAACGGCATCCTCTGCCCAGTCACGGAGGTTGCTCCATTGTGACAAGTTGGGGGATGTTTCCGTTAGCATCACGCCGCATAAGAGTCTGAACATGGTCCAGGGTATTATATTCCACCGGGATCTTCTTCTGCAGTCCGACGATGAATTACGCGCCAACCTCGAACGACGAGGTGTTCACTTCGTCCGGCGCGTCCATCGGGGTCCGAGGGATAATCAGGTCGCCACCGGTGCCTTCATCTTGGCCTTTGAGGGTGATGTCTTACCCGAAAAGGTTAAGGTGATGGTTTACCGTTGTGATGTGAAACCATATATCCCTCCTCCGATGCGGTGTTTTAAATGCTGGAAGTTCGGGCACATGTCATCTCGCTGTACTTCCAGCATCACGTGTCGGGATTGCGGACGTCCTTCGCATCCTGATACTCCATGTGCTCCGCCTCCCGTCTGTGTTAACTGTGGAGAACACCATTCCCCCTGCTCACCGGACTGTCGGATCTTCCAGAAGGAAAGGAAGATAATGGAATATAAGACCCTGGACCGCCTGACCTACACAGAGGCACGGCGGAAATATGAGCGGCTACATCCTGTGCCCATGACATCCACCTATGCCGCTGCTGCAACAGCGGTCCGATCCTCTCCCGTGTCGTCACGTACTGTTGCCTCTCAGCTATGTCAAAATGACCCGGCCCCCTTGGTTGTGGGGAGCACTTCGCCCTCTGTTGCTCCATCTACTCCAGGAGCGACACCACCCCAACCATCGGGGACATTCGTCCCCCCTTCCCAGCCGGAGCAGCGTAGGGCTTCTTCGGCTACTCTAGCCAGGAAGGGGTCCCTTGGGGCCCTCCCTTCCCAGGCTTTGCCCAGTGTCAAAGCGGATACCCGCAAAGTTTTGAAGCAACAACCGGTCGCTGGTCATAGGGCTTCACGGTCGTCGTCCGTCCCTGAGACTGACCCAGTGGGGCCCTCCCAGCCAGACCCTCCCAAGGCACAGCGTGCGAAGCCGTTGAAGAAAAAGGCTCCCAAGCATCCTGACATTGCGGTGGCACCTGTCCCACCGCAACCTTCAACCTCTGCGTCTGAGGACGAGGTGGAGATCCTGGCGTCCGCTGAGGACCTTGATCTCGCCAGTCCCTCCGACGCCATGGAAAGCACTGGCACAGGTGCTCACTTGGAGGCAGCAGGTGACCCAGCGGCGTAATCTGCCTTCCCCGTCCCGTCACGCCTTTCCCAGCAATGGCCAGTACCATCCTCCAGTGGAACTGCAGCGGTTTCTTCCACCATTTAGCTGAGCTCCGCCAACTTATCAGCCGTCATCCTTTCCTTTGCATTGCTCTGCAGGAAACTTGGTTTCCAGCAATGCGAACCCCCGCCCTCCGTGGCTATCGGGGTTATTTTAAGAACCGGGCAAGTTACGAAAGGGTGTCTGGTGGCGTCTGCATATATGTCCTGAACTCTCTTCACAGCGAGTTTGTACCTCTCCAAACAGCTTTAGAGGCTGTCGCTGTTCGGGTGTGGACGCCACAGGCTATCACCGTCTGCAGTATTTACCTTCCACCTGATGGTACTGTCGCGCAGCATGTCCTGGCTGCTCTGATAGCACAACTGCCGCCACCTTTTTTGCTGCTGGGCGATTTCAATGCCCACAACCCTCTATGGGGTGGGACTGTCTCCGATGATCGTGGTCGGGCCGTGGAGCATGTGTTGGCTCAGCTCGACCTTAGCCTCTTAAACACCGGTGCTCCCACGCATTTCAGTGTGGCCCATGGCTCGTTCTCGGCCATCGATCTCTCTATTTGCAGCCCTGGACTTGTCCCATCCCTCCACTGGAGGGTGCATCCTGACCTGTGTGGTAGTGACCATTTTCCCATCTATTTGTCACTGCCACAGGGTCATTCTTCTGGGCGCTTGCCCCGCTGGGCTCTCCACAGGGCTGACTGGCCAGCTTTTACTTCCGCTGTAACCATTGCGTCTCCCCCACAGGGTGACATTGACGAGGTGGTCCGTGTTTTAACCGCGTCCATCATTTCAGCGGCCGAGGCTACCATCCCCCGTTCCTCTGGAATCCCTCGGCGGAAGGCTGTCCCCTGGTGGTCGCCGGAGATTGCTGAGGCTATTCGCGACCGTAGGCGGGCTCTCCAGCGTCATAGGCGGCACCCGTCTCTGGAGACCCTCATCGCCTTTAAGAGGCTGCGTGCCTTCGCCCGTCGACTTATTGCACGGCGTAAGCAGGAGTGCTGGGAGAGGTACGTCTCCTCCCTGGGCTCCCGTGTCTCGTCCTCGCACGTGTGGTCCCGGATCCGGCGGATTTATGGCTCCCAGACCCCTGTGGGTGTCCCTGGGCTCTACATGGACGGCGCTGTCTGCACGGACGCTGCCGCCATTGCTGAACGGCTAGCCGCGCACTTTGCTCAGAGCTCTGCGACTGCTTCCTATCCCCCCGCCTTTCGCTCTCTAAAGGAGCGAGCCGAGCGGACGCCGTTCTCATTCCACACACGTCATTATGAAACTTACAATGCTCCTTTCAGCGAGAGGGAACTCCTCGCTGCCCTCGCCGATTGCCCTGATACTGCACCAGGACCGGACTGCATCCACGCGCAGATGCTGAAGCATCTCTCCAGGGACTGCCAGAGACACATCCTCACCATCTTTAACCGCATTTGGAGCGAGGGCGTGTTCCCGTCGCAATGGCGAGAGGGTCTTATTGTCCCCATCGTGAAGCCCGGTGCGGACCCACTGGCGGTGGACAGCTATCGTCCCATTACCCTCACCAACGTTTTGTGCAAATTGCTCGAACGTATGGTGGGGCGGCGTTTGTGTTGGGTCCTTGAGTCGCGCGGTCTCCTCGCTCCATCTCAGGGTGGCTTCCGTCGGGGCCGGTCTGCAGTGGACAATTTGGTGCGGCTGGAATCTGCTGTCCGTACGGCTTTTGCCCGACGTCAGCACCTTGTTGCTGTATTTTTCGATCTGCGGAAGGCGTATGACACCACATGGAGGCATCACATCCTCGCCACGTTGCATGGGTGGGGTCTTCGTGGTCGGCTCCCGGCTTTTCTACAAAGCTTTTTATTGCGCCGCTCTTTCCGGGTGCAAGTCGGTGCCACCTCTAGTTCCTCTTATATACAGGAAAATGGGGTCCCGCAGGGCTCGGTGTTGAGCGTCTCGTTATTTCTAGTGGCCATTAATGGTCTGGCTGCAGCAGTGGGGTCGTCGGTGTCTCCTTCTTTGTATGCCGACGACTTCTGCATCTCATTTAGCTCCACGACTTCGGGAGTCGCCGAACGCAGGTTGCAAGTCGCCGTTCGCAAGGCAGCATCATGGGCTCTGGCTCATGGTTTTCAGTTCTCTGCTGCCAAGACTCGGGTTATGCACTTCTGCAGGCGTCGGACGGTCCACCCTCATCCTGACCTTTACCTCGACGGCCACCTGCTTGAAGTGGTGGACACTTGCCGCTTCTTGGGACTCGTGTTTGATGCCCGGCTCACATGGGTTCCTCATGTTATTCAGCTGAAGCAAACATGCTGGCGGCACCTCAACGCCCTCCGCTGCCTTAGCCACACGTCTTGGGGTGCAGATCGCTGCACGCTACTGCAATTGTACAGAGCTCTTGTGCAGTCCCGGCTTGATTATGGGAGCCTGGCCTATGGGTCTGCGTCCACCTCAGTGTTGAAGTTGTTAGACCCCATACATCACTGTGGGGTTCGGCTTGCTACTGGCGCTTTTCGCACCAGCCCCGTGGATAGTCTACTGGTGGAGGCCGGGGTTCCCCCGCTGCGGATTCGCCGCCATCGTCTGCTCGCCGACTATGCTGTCCACGTACATTGCTCGCCAGGCCATCCCAATCGTCGCCTGCTTTTCCCTGCCTTGGTCCACCGCCTGCCCGAACGGCGACCTCGGTCTGGGCTTTCCGTAGCTGTCCGTGTCCAGTCCCTGCTGTCAGAACTGGGGTCATTCCCTCTTCTGCCTCCCTTCCGGGTCCGTACACCTACGCCTCCCTGGTGTTTGTCCCGGCCGTCCGTCCGTCTGGATTTGGCACAGGGACCTAAGGACTCGGTTCCGCATGTGGCCCTCCGTCGCCGTTTTCTTGCGCTCCTCGACTCATTTCCGGGCTGTGAGCCTGTCTACACTAATGGTTCCCTGGTTGATGGTCGCACTGCCTACGCTTTTGCTCACGCTGCCCCTGTTGAGCAACGCTCCTTGCCGGCTGGCTGCAGTATTTTTACTGCAGAGCTGGTGGCCATCTTGCGAGCTCTTGAGCATATGCGTTCCTGCTCAGATGCGTCCGTCGTCATCTGCAGTGACTCCCTGAGCAGCCTCCAAGCCATCGACCGCTGCTATCCCTCCTCTCCTCTGGTGTCCTCCATTCATTAGGCTGTTTCCGACATTGCCCGTTCTGGTCGTTCGGTGGTCTTGGTTTGGACGCCCGGTCATGTTGGCATCCCTGAACGTGTAGACAGGCTGGCCAAAGGGGCGATCGACGCCCCGGCTTTGGAGATCGGCCTTACGGCTCGCGACCAGCAGCTGGTGTTGCGCCGTAAGCTGATTGGGATGTGGGCTGCTGAGTGGCGTGGCTTGACAGCCCCGAATAAACTGCGGGCTGTCAAGGAGACGACCGATGTGTGGCGTTCCTCCCTGCGGGCTTCTCGCAGGGACTCGGTAGTCCTGTGTCGGCTGCGCATCGGCCATACATACCTGACGCACGGCCATCTGTTGCGTCAGGAGGATCCCCCCTTGTGTCGGTGTGGGTCCCGGCTGACGGTCGGCCACATTTTGCTGGAGTGTCCTCGACTGCGCACACTCCGGCAATCTTTTAATCTCCCGGGCACTTTGGCTTTGGTTTTATCCGACGATGCCTCCATGGCTGATACCGTTTTAAATTTTATCCGTGGTAGTCCGTTTTATGGTTCGATTTAGGGAGGTCCTGCGCCTTTCCCTTTCTGTGTCTATTGTCCTTGTGTCTGTTGCTGTTCTGGTGTGCCGTGAGATGGTTGACTCTTTCCCATTTTTGATCTCGTGGTCAGTCAACCAGTCTCCGGCCATCTTCCTTTCGTCTGTTTCTTTCTGTCTGGTGTGCCACTGTCCTGTTCTTGTTTGTAGTGTTTGTTGCTGCATTTGTGTTCTTTTAGCGCCTGGGGGGACGTCTCCTCCCCCTTTGGTTTTTACCTGCTCCGTCGCTTTTGGGCTCGCCTGATTTTGGAATGGGGGACTGATGACCTTCGCTGTTTAGTCCCCCTTAAACATCCAACAACCACCACCACCACTTCAATGCCCACCACCTGCTTTGGGGATCTCCGCACCCTTGTCCACGCGGCTCACTATTGATAAACGTCTTCCACCAATCGGATCTTGTTTGCCTCAATACTGGGGACCCTACATTTTTGTCTGCCTCCACGACGAATTTCCCTCATTTGGACCTTTCGGTCAGTACTGTTCCGCTAACTGGGCGCTTCGACGAATTGTTCGCTCTTGCTGATACACATTCGAGTGACCACTTTCCATGCGTTCTTCGATTGCAGCCACAGCTGCCGTATATGTACCCGAGTCGCCGGATGTTTGCCCAAGCGGATTGGACACTTTTTTCGTCTCTAGCGACATTCGATGACCGTTACTTTCCTATCGTCGACGATGAGGTCACTCATATTACAGAAGTTATTCTTACGGCTGCGGAACATTCAATTCCTCGCACCTCTGAATCGCCCCCCCCCCTCCCCCCCTCCCAGTTCCCTGGTGGAATGAGGCATGCCGTGATGCAATACGTGAGCAGCGACGTGCTCTTCGCGTTTTCCAGCACCATCCTACATTGACCAACTGTATCTGCTATAAGCAGTTCCGTACGCGATGCCGTCGCGTCATCCGCGATGGCAAGAAGGCAAGCTGGGACTTCTTTACCAGCTCATTTAACAGCTTCACTCCCTACTCGGAAGTTTGGAGTCGGATTCGACGGTTATCTGGCGGGCCTCGTTTCTCCCCGATCTCTGGGCTCACTGTCGTGCATGATACATTAGTGGACCCCGTCGCAATTTCTACCTCATTGAGTCAACACTTTGCTGAGATTTCGAGCTATTCAAATTACTCGCCAGCCTTTCTCCTGAAGAAACGTGCAGCGTAAGTGCGATCTCTTGCTTTCTTGTCTCAAAATCACGAAAACTATAATAGTGTTTTCTCCATGCGGGAACTGCAACACGCACTCTCTTCTTCTCGCTCTTCTGCCCCAGGACCAGATGGTATCTACATCCAAATGTTGCTGCATTTATCAACCCATAGTCTACGTTCCCTCCTTCGCCATTATAATCGAATTTGGACCGACAGTACTTTTCCCAGAAGATGGCGGGAAGCTACCGTCGTTCCTGTTCCGAAACCTGGAAAGGACACACATCTCCCCTCTAGCTATTGCCCCATTTCTCTCACGAGTAGTGTATGTAAGGTTTGGGAGCGTATGGTGAATTGCCGTTTAGCCTGGTGTCTGGAGTCCCGAAGTCTTTTAACACCTGCCCAATGCGGTTCCCGAAAGCATCGTTCTGCATCTCGTTGCTCTGTCCACTTACATCATGAAACATTTTCTCAGGAAACGCCAAACAGTAGCAATATTTTTTGATCTGGAGAGAGCATAAGATACCTCTTGAGGGACAGGCATCCTCCGCACGCTGTTCTCTTGGGGGTTTTGAGGTCAGCTGCCCATATCATTCATAAATTTATGCGGACATTTAAAGTGCGGGTGAACAGTAAACTTTCCCATACTTTCTCCCAAGAAAACGTGGTACCCCAGGGCTCCATCCTAAGAGTTGTACTGTTTGCCATTGCCATAAATCCAATTATGGGTTGTTTCCATCCTGATATCTCGGGCTCCCTCCTCGTGGACGAATTTGCGATCTACTACATCTCTCAACGGACCAGCCTTCTTGAACGACGATTTCAAGGATGTCTCGATCGCCTCCACTCGTGGAGCAGCGAAACCGGCTTCCGCGTTTCTCCCAGTAAGACCGTTTGTGTCAGTTTTTGGCGTCGTACAGAGTTTCTTCCGCCTTCCTTGCATCTAGACCCTGTCAACCTTCTGTTCACAGACGTCGCTAAATTCTTGGGTCTTATGTTTGACAGAAAACTATGCTGGTCCTCCCACGTTTCTTATCTTTCGGATCGCTGTCTGCGATCCCTCAACACCCTCTGTGTCCAGAATGGTACCTCCTGGGGAGCGGACCGAGGGGTCCTTCTCCGCCTCTACCGCGCCATAGTGCACTCGAAATTGGACTATGGAAGCATAGTTTACTCTTCTGCTCGGCCGTCTATTCTTCAGCGTCTCGACTCTGTCCACCTCCGTGGATTACGTTTAGTGTCCGGAGCTTTTTACACCATCCCTGAGACTGCTGAACCTCCGCTGTCCAATCGGCGAGCTGTCCTTCTGAGTCGTTATGCTAGCCATCTCCCTTCCATGCCTGCTAATCCGGCCCATAACCATTTTTTCAACGCCTCCTTGGAATTAGGTTATGCAGGCCACCCTTCCTCCCTACTATCACAGGGAGTCCACTTCCGTCAACAGCTACATTCTCTTTCCTTCCACTTCCGTAAGACTTTCTTGACAACTCGGGGTAGAGCACCGCCTTGGCTCCGGCCCCAGACCTGCCTGCTCCGTGACCTTTGTCAGTTTCCCAAGGATGGTACCCATTCTTTTGTTTATCATCGGGCATTTGCTGCTCAAAGCGCACAAATGAAGGATGCCACATTTATTTACACTGATGGCTCAAAAACATCGTTTGGTGTTGGGAATGCCTATATTGTTGGCGCCACACCAATTCGATTTCGGCCTCCTGACCAGTGTTCAGTATTTACTGCGGAGCTTTACGCTGTTCTCCAGGCTGTCCAATACATCCGTCGCCATCAGCGGATACACTATGTTATCTGCTCAGGTTCGCTCAGCTCTCTCCTCAGTCTCCAAGCTCTTCACCCTGTCCACCCTCTGGTCCACAAGATTCGGGACTGCCTCCATTTTCTCCACTTGGGGGGCGTCTCTGTGGCGTTCCTCTGGATCTCAGGTCATGTTGGTATCTGTGGAAATGAGGCGGCCGATATAGCGTCCAAGGCTGCAGTCTCTCTTCTTCAGCCTGCTATTCACATGACTCCCTTCGCTGATCTACGGAGTGTTTTATGTCGTCGTGTGGCTCTTTTATGGCACGCACGTTGGTTGACACTTCCCAATAATTAATTGTAGGACTTGAAAGCTCTTCCCTGTGCTTGGACCTCTTCCTCCTGAACTCGTCGTCCGGAGGAGGTAATTTTAACTATACTCCAGATAGGGCACTGTCGTTTTAGCCATCGACATCTTTTAAGTGGCGATCCTCCCCTACTCTGTCCCTCACTGCTCTCAACTGTGGATGGTGAGACACCTACTACTTGAGTTCGCCTATTTTACTCCGGTACGCGCCCATCTACAGCTGTCGCCTGATATATCTTCCATTTTAGCAGATGACACGCACTCAGCCAATGGCGTTCTCGAGTTTATTAGTGCCAGTGAAATGACGTCAGTTATTTGAAGGTCTTTTTGGGGACACACAACCCCCCTTCCATAGTGGTTTTTAAGCTTTCCTTCTGTTTTTAGTTTCTCCACTTTTTTGAGTTTCGCTCCCATTGCTACTGGTTTCCAGTTTCGTTTTTTTTACCTTTTCCTAAGACATAGACCGGGCACAAATGACTGTAGCAGTTTTGCACCCTAAAACCACATAATGAAAAGAGCACTGAGAGGGAAGCTTTCTGCAGCTTATTTCAGGAGTATTTCACATAGCGTTACTTATCATATGTCATAAACGTGGCACTTTTGTGACCGTACCTACCGAAAGAAACGTGAGAGAAGCTTCCCGCACCTCCTTACAGAAATATTTCACATAGTGTTAATTATCAAACGTGATGACAGTGGCTTTGCTTTCCCTGTACCTACCGAGAGCAGTGTGAGAGAAGCTTTCTGCAGTTTCTTACAGAAATATTTCTCATATGTCATAATCGTGGCTCTTTATTGACCATACCTACCGAGAGAAGTGTGAGAGAAGCTTACTGCAGCTTCTTACAGAAATATTTCACATAGGGTTATTTATCAAACGTGATGATTGTGGTTTTGCTGTCACTGTACCTACCGACAGGAGAGTGAGATCCCCCTGTGTGTCCGGGTGTTAGTATAGGCCCGGGGTATTCCTGCCTGCCTTAAGAGGTGACTAAAAGGAGTCTCTCCCCCTCAAGGGGGTAGTTTGCACCTGCGTCCGGAGACGGATGGTTCCACGACTTACATTTGTGGTCATTTTTGTTTTTTTCGCTTATTCTGGTTTCTTTCTTCCTTTGTTTGTTTCCTTTCTTTGTTCTTCTCCCTTTCTCACTGTCTTCCTTGCCTTCTTCTCTTTGCCTTCTTGTCCACCCTATGGTCTCCGCCTTGGCATTTGAGACAGTCTGTCCTTTCCCTCCCCCTCACCTATTTTTTATCCCCTGCGGGTCCGGGGTAAGAATAGGCCCGAGGTATTCCTGCCTGTCGTAAGAGGCGACTAAGAGGAGTTTCAACCCTTTCGGCCTTCCATGTGATGGTCCCCCTTGGGGTTTGACCTCCATTTTTCAAAATTCTACAGAAGTACGAGCCTTTCGGGGAAGGACTCCTTATGTGGTGTACCACTGGTCCTAAGTGCACTAAGACCTTGGCACTCAGCATTGTACCGGCGTTGTAACCATACCCACTATTCCTCAAATTGGGCCTAAACGCCTGATGGGTTGTACAAGTTACGCCCATAGTGCGTCCCCATCTGCACCAGCGATCATGATGGACTTTCCATGCACCAGAAATCCAGCACGGTAGCCAGCCCGTTGTGGTGGGGTCGTCATGTACCCTCTAGGTTGTAGCCCCCTGACAACACAGGGATCGTACTGCCGATACCTGAGCTGCACCCTCCCCACGTCGGCCAAGGAGTAGATGCCCATCTCCTTGGGGCATCAGGACTCCCGGCAACGGTCATCCTGCCAGGTGGCCCTTGCTGAAGCTGGGTGGCACCCGTGGGGAGAGCCCCTGGTCGGAGTGGGTGGTATCGGGGCGGACGCTTTGCACATGAAACGTCAACACGTATCAGGTCGCTCTGCGGCCGAGTCTTTCAAAAGAAAAGGTACCGTTTCTAGTTCTGGTTTTCCTGCCCTTTCCCCCTTGGCCACTCTCTGGGAGGAGGGACAGGCCCGCCGGCTTGGGGCGAAGTACTTCCCCCGCTATTTGGTCTGTTCTCGAACCGATGGGGGGCCGTTCGCCACCTCCAAGTCCATGTTCTTTGTTCAGCACATTGAGGACATCTTCGGGCAAATCGAGGCTCTCAGCAAGATGCGTTCAGGGTCCGTTCTTATCAAGACCACCTCCGCCACACAGTCGGCGGCGCCTAAGGCGTGCGACCGAAAAGGGGACATCCCAGTGTCCATTGCCCCGCATCTGGCACTAAATAGGACGCAGGGGGTTATTTTTCATCGTGACCTCCTGCTACAATCTGATGAGGAGCTCAGGGCCAACCTGGAGCGCCGAGGCGTGCATTTCGTCCGGCGAGTCCAGCGCGGCCCCAAAGACCGTCGCATCGACACCGGGGCCTTTATCCTCGCCTTCGAGGCGGACGTTCTCCCAGAGAAGGTAAAGGTGATGTGCTACCGGTGCGACGTGCGACCTTACGTCCCGCCTCCTATGCGCTGTTTTCTGTGTTAGCGCTTTGGGCACATGTCGTCACGGTGTTAGGCTGAGCCCCTTTGTGGCGACTGTGGACGTCCTCTTCGTGAGGAACATACATGCACCCCACCACCTCGGTGCATTAATTGTCCTGGCATCCACTCGCCTAGATCCTTGGACTGCCCCGCCTATCAGAAGGAGAAGAAGATACAAGAACTCAAAACTTGGGATTGGCTCTCTTATTCTGAGGCCAAGAAGAAGTATGACCACCTCCATCCCGTGCCGTTGACCACTTCGTTGGCCTCAGTTGTGTCCACTCCTTCCGCGGTATCCTCACCCCTATCCTGTCCCCCCTCCGCCTCCTCGGCCCATCAGGGGGCTCTGCCTCTGCCTCCGCCTCCCAAATCCTTCCCCTCCAAATCCTCCTCCCACGTGTCCCTGCCCCCTCTGCCCCAGGGGCCACCCTTCCTCATCCTCCTCTCCCCCCGCCACCTGACAAGCGATCCTCTTCACAGGCGTCCATCGGGGAAACGTTCCGGTCCCCAGCTTCCGTGGTCCGGCGTTCCAAAATGGACCCTGCACGTGAGGACCTTCTTTGGGTCCAGCCCACCATCCCTGTGCCTCCTCGGCCTTCCAAGAAGGCCTCCAAGAAGAAGTCTCTCTCCCCCTCTCCACCCCGGCGCGGTTCGTTTCACGCTCCATCCGTGAGTCGCTGCTCCCGGCCGTTCTCAGTTTCGCCGGGACGCTCTGCTGCCAGGCGCTCAGCTGGCCTCTCGTCGGCAAATGATGCTGCCCCTCCTACACAACCAGGGACAGCGGCCGCAGCTGGCGACGACTCGATGGAACCGGATCCGCATCCCGCCGGTTGTAGCGTCGAGGTGACCAGCTCTTCCCCTGTCTCGTTCCCCCAACTTTTTGACTAGCGATGGCCTTGTTACATTGGAACATAAGAGGTATTCGATCTAATTGGGAGGAATTGCAACTGCTCCTCCCCCTGCACTGACCGCTCGTCCTTGGTCTCCAGGAAACCAAGTTGCGCCCAACTGACCGTATAGCCTTTACCCAGTATACCTCGGAGCGATATGACCTCACCCCTGTGGACGGTATCCCAGCTCATGGTGGGGTCATGTTGCTCGTTCGGGACGATGTCTATTACCATCCCATCCCATTGACCACCCCTCTCTGAACAATAGCTGTCCGTATTACTCTTTCTGCTTTTACTTTTTCAGTTTGTACCATCTACAATCCGTCATCTGCTGTTAGTCGGGCTGACATGATGCACCTGATCGTTCAGCTTCCCCCGCACCCCCTGCGGGTTCGGGGGTTAGAATAGGCCTGCGGTATTCCTGCCTGTCGTAAGAGGCGACTAAAAGGAGTCTCCAACGTTTCGGCCTTATGTGATGGTCCCCTCTCGGGTTTGACCTCCATCTATCTAAATTATTCCGAAGAGCGAGCCAATTGGGGAAGGGCACCTTACATGGTGCACTGTATCCTTCGTGCAATTAGACCTTTAGCCGTCTTTCTCGTCGTTGCAATGGTGTCCCGCTCGTTTTCGATCTCTTGGGCGATTACCACGCTGCACTCTGCAGTGTTTCTTTTAACTGTGACGACGACCTTGGCCATTTTTGCACCTAAGATCCAGCACGGTAGCCAGTCCTTTGTGGTGGAGTCGCCATGTACCCTCTTGGTTGTAGCCCCCTGACAACACAGGGATCGCTCTACTGATGCCTGCGCCGTTCACTCCCCACGTATGCCAAGGAGTAGATGCCCATCTCCCTGGGGCATCAGGACTCCCGGCAATGGCCTTTGCTGTGGCTGGGTGACGCCCGTGGGGAGGGCCCTTGGTCGGAGTAGGTGGCATCAGGGCGGATGACCCGCAATGAAGCGTGGTACATCATCTGTCGCTGGCGGCCAGCCGTCAGCAGTCTCTAAGCGTTCGAGAGCCCATTTTAAAGGTAACGTTTCTGACCCCAAATCGTTCCCCTCCCTCGCCACACCATGGGAGGAACGACAGGCATTGCGTGACACTGAGACGTATTCGCCCAGATATCTTGTCTGTACCAGAGCTGATGGGGAATCTTTTCTATCCGTGAAGCCTCAGTTCTTTGTAGAGCATTTAGAGGACAAGTTCGGTGAGGTGGAGGGCTTGTCCAAGATGCGGTCTTGATCGGTGTTGATAAAAACGGCATCCTCTGCCCAGTCACGGAGGTTGCTCAATTGTGACACGTTGGGGGATGTTTCCGTTAGCATCACGCCGCATAAGAGTCTGAACATGGTCCAGGGTATTATATTCCACCGGGATCTTCTTCTGCAGTCCGACGATGAATTACGCGCCAACCTCGAACGACGAGGTGTTCACTTCGTCCGGCACGTCCATCGGGGTCCGAGGGATAATCAGGTCGCCACCGGTGCCTTCATCTTGGCCTTTGAGGGTGATGTCTTACCCGAAAAGGTTAAGGTGATGGTTTACCGTTGTGATGTGAAACCATATATCCCTCCTCCGATGCGGTGTTTTAAATGCTGGAAGTTCGGGCACATGTCATCTCGCTGTACTTCCAGCATGACGCGTCGGGATTGCGGACGTCCTTCGCATCCCGATACTCCATGTGCCCCGCCTCCTATCTGTGTTAACTGCGGAGAACACCATTCCCCCTGCTGGCCGGACTGTAGGATATTGCAGAAAGAACGGAAGATAATGGAATATAAGACCTTGGACCGGCTGACCTACCCCGAGGCTAGACGGAAATATGAGAGGCTCCATCCTGTGGCAATGCCGTCAACTTAAGCCGCTGCTGCAACGACGGTTCTCCCGTCATCACGAATCGGCTCTAAGATCGGTCAGCATCCACCGGCCCCCTTGCTTGTGGGGGGCACTTCACACCCTGTTGCTCCTGCTCCATCTTCTCCAGGAGCAACACCCTCCCAACCATCGGGGACATCAGCTCCCCCTTCCCAGCCGGAGAAGCGTAAGACTTCTTCGGCTGCTCTCGCCAGGAAGGGATCCCTTGGGGCTCTCCCTTCACCAGTTCTGACCAGTGGAAAAGCGGACGCCCGCAAGTGGTTGAAACAACCGCCAGTCCCTGGTCGTCGGGCCTCGCGGTCGTCGTCTGTCCCTGAGACTGACCCAGTGAAGCCCATGCCACCTGAACCGCCGAAGACGCAGCGTGACAAGCAGACAAAGAAGAAATTCCCCAAGACCAACGGTATTGCGGTGGCACCGATCCCACCGCTTCCTACAAGCTCTGCCTCTGAGGACGAGGTGGAGATTCTGGCGTCCGCTGAGGACCTCGCTCTTGCCGGTCCCTCGGACGCAATGGATGGCATTTGTACAGATGCTCCATCAGAGGCAGCAGGTGACCCAGTGGCGTAATCTGCCTTCCCAGTCTCGTCACGCCTTTCCCAGCCATGGACAACACCATCCTCCAGTGGAACTGCAGCGGTTTGTTCCAACATGTAGCCGAGCTCCGTCAACTTATCAGCCTTCACCCTTTCTTCTGCATTGCTCTCCAGGAAACTTGGTTTCCAGCGATGCGAACCCCCGCCCTCCGTGGCTATCGGGGTTATTATAAGAACCGAGCAGCTTATGAAAGGGTGTCTGGTGGCGTCTGCATATATGTCCTTCACACTCTGCACAGCGAGTCTGTTCCTCTCCAGATGCCTTTAGAGGCTGTCGCTGTACGCGTGTGGACGCCACAGGCTGTTACCGTCTGCAGTCTTTACATCCCACCGGATGGTTATGTCTCGCAGCATGTCCTGGCTGCACTGGTCGCCCAATTGCCGCCACCTTTCCTGCTATTGGGCGACTTCAACGCCCATAACCCTCTGTGGGGTGGGTCAGTGGCAACAGGTCGAGGCACCATCATTGAGCATTTCTTGTCGCAGCTCGATCTCTCGCTGTTAAATGATGGTGCCTTCACACACTTCAGTGTGGCGCATGGTACCTACTCCGCCATTGACCTTTCAATCTGTAGCCATAGCCTCTTACCGTCTGTCCAATGGAGTGTGCATGACGACCTGTGTGGTAGTGACCACTTTCCGATCTTTTTGTCACTACCACAGCGCCACTCTTCTGGGCGCCCTAGCAGATGGGCTCTGAATAAGGCTGACTGGGACTTGTTCTCCTCCACTGCCGCTTTTGAGCCTCTCTCTACCGATGACATTGATGCGGTGGTTCAATCGGTCACCACCGGCATCGTTACTGCCGCCGACTCTGCCATTCCCCATTCCTGTGGGTCCCCTCGGCGGAAGGCTGTGCCTTGGTGGTCGCCCGAGATCGCTGAAGCGATTAAAGATCGCCGGCGGGCACTCCAGCGTCACAAGCGACATCCCTCCCTCGACCACCTTATCGCCTTCAAACGGCTGCGTGCGCGGGCCCGCCTCCTTATCCGCCAAGGCAAGAAGGAGTGCTGGGAGCGGTATGTGTCCACGATCGGCCTCCATGTCACTCCATCGCAGGTGTGGGCCAAGATTCGACGCGTCTACGGCTATCGGCCACCTGTCAGCGTCCCTGCGCTCTCACTGAATGGAGCAGTTTGTATTGACTCCGACGTCATTGCAAATCGCTTAGCAGAGCATTTTGCTATGAGTTCCGCTTCTGCGAATTACCCCCAGGCCTTCCGCTCCATTAAAGAGCGGATGGAACGTCGGAGCCTTTCGTTTCGCACCGCCCACCCAGAATCTTACAATGCTCCATTTAGTGAGTGGGAATTTCGCAGTGCCCTCGCTGCTTGCCCTGATACCGCTCCTGGGCCAGATGGCATCCACTGTCAGATGCTGAAACACCTTTCAGTGGACTGCCAGCGGCGCCTTCTCGATCTTTACAACCGTCTTTGGGTCGAGGGGGAGTTTCCGTCGCAATGGCGGGAAGGCATTGTCATCCCCGTTTTGAAGCCTGGAAAGAAGCCTCTGGAGGTGGACAGCTACCGTCCCATTAGCCTCACCAACGTTTTTTGCAAGTTGCTTGAACGGATGGTGAGCCGGCGCTTGAATTGGATACTGGAGTCTCGGGGCCTTCTGGCTCCATCTCAGGGTGGGTTCCGTAAAGGCCGCTCCGCCGCCGACAATCTGGTGAGCCTGGAGTCGGCCATCCGTACTGCCTTTTCCCGCCGTCAGCACCTGGTCGCTGTCTTTTTCGACATGCGGAAGGCGTACGATACGACGTGGCGTCATCACATTCTTTCTACGCTTCATGGATGGGGTCTTCGGGGTCCTCTGCCGATTTTTATCCGCAATTTTCTGTCGTGTCGTACCTTCCGCGTGCAAGTCGCGGCCTCGTATAGTTCCTCCCACGTCCAGGAGAACGGTGTGCCACAGGGCTCTGTTTTAAGTGTCTGTCTGTTTTTAATAGCCATTAACGGGCTTGCTGCGGCCGTGGGTAATTCTGTCTCTGCTTCCCTGTATGCTGACGACTTCTGCCTTTATTACAGCTCTACTGGCATTGCAGCTGTTGAACGTCAGCTACAGGGCGCTATCCGTAAGGCGCAGTCTTGGGCTGTAGCCCATGGGTTTCAGTTTTCGGCAGCCAAGACCCGCGTTATGCATTTCTGCCGGCGCCGAACAGTCCATCCTGAGCCGCGGCTTTATCTTGCCGACAAACTCCTTGCTGTGGTGGAGACCCACAGGTTTTTGGGGGTGGTTTTCGATGCCCGGTTGACTTGGCTGCCTCATATCCGGCAGCTTAAACAGACGTGTTGGCGGCATCTAAAGCCCTGAGATGCTTGGGCAACACCCGCTGGGGCGCCGACCGCTCTACACTGTTGCGGCTCTACCAGGCGTTAATCCAGCCCCGTCTGGATTATGGGAGCCTGGCTTATGGCTCAGCATCCCCATCTGCGTTACAGGTGCTGGACCCAATTCTCCACAGCGGGATACGCCTTGCCACTGGTGCTTTCCGCACCAGCCCCGTGGACAGCGTACTAGTGGAGGCGGGTGTACCTCCCCTGCGGTTCCGACGCCAACGTTTGCTGGCCGCTTATGCTGCCCATGTTCTAAGCTCGCCCGGGCATCCAAATTATCGTCTCCTGTTCCCGCGATCGGTCGTCCATCTGCCAGATCGTCGGCCCCGGTCTGGTTGTACAATAGCGGTCCGCGTCAAAGAGCTTCTCTCTGGGCTTCAGGTTTTCACTGTTCCACCTACTTTCCGGGCTACTTTGCATACACCCCCATGGTGTGTTCGTCGCCCTTGCCTTCGGCTGGACCTGGCACAGGGCCCGAAGGACTCAGTCCCTCCAGAGGCCTTCCGCCGCCGCTTTTATTCTCTCCTGGCCACGTATCAGGGCTCTGGTATTATCTACACTGACGGTTCGATGGTTGCTGGTCGTGTCGGGTATGCGCTCACTCTAGGGGACCGTTCCGAACAACGTTCCTTGCAGGATGGCTGCAGCGTTTACACTGCTGAATTGGTCGCCATCCTTCGTGCCCTAGAGTATATCCGCTCCTGCTCTGGTGAGTCCTTCGTTATCTGTAGCGATTCCCTGAGCGGTTTACGAGCTCTCGACCAGTGTTTCCCTCGTTCTCGTTTGGTGATGGCTATCCACGAGTCCCTGCATACTCTCGCCTGTTGCGGCCGCTCTGTGGTCTTTGTGTGGACCCCCGGTCATGTCGGTATCCCGGGTAACGAACATGTTGACCGCCTGGCGAAAGAGGCCACCAGCAAGCCATCTCTGGACCTTGGCCTCCCAGAGACTGATTTGCGGGCAGTCTTCCGCCGCAAAATCTTGGCGCTATGGGACGATGAATGGCGCGAACTGACAATGTCCAATAAACTCCGTGCTGTCAAGGAGACGACGGCTGTGTGGCGGTCATCCCTGCGAGCCACTCGCAGGGACTCGGTAGTTCTTTGCCGGCTCCGCATTGGCCACTCCCGGCTGACACACGGTTATTTACTGCGCCGGGAGGACCCTCCTCTATGTCGCTGTGGGGCAGCTTTGACAGTGGCCCACATTTTGCTGGCCTGCCCCCTTTTAGCTGTGGTCAGGCAGACATTTGCGCTGCCTGCTACGCTCCCTGCCCTTTTAACAGACGACTCCACTATGGCTGACTTAGTTTTACGTTTTATTCGGGCAGGGGGATTTTATCATTTACTCTGAGTGTTTCTGTTTTATTTTATCGTTTTGTGTTGATTCTGGCCTTTGGCCTATGATTTTACACTGATTTTTTAATGTGTTTCTAAGTGGTTGGCTTTTCCTTATTTATTTCTATGGTCGGCCAACCACCGTCACACTCTGTGTGGTTTTAGTTCGTTTTGTCTTGTCCTTGTCTCCGTCTCTCTTGTTCTGTATCGTCTGTGTTCTCTTCTGTTCCTCTTTTTTTATTCTCTGTGGGTGTTCTTTGTCTTTGGAAAAAGGGACCGATGACCATGGCAGTCTGGTCCCTTTCATCCCCCAAACCAACCAACCATCCCCTTTGGGGCTCTCCTGCATCCTGTCTAAGAGGTTCACTCTTGGCGGATGTCTTCAACCATCTCAATCTTGTCTGCCTCAATACTGGCGCCCCGACTTTCCTCTCGGACTCTACTCATACCTACTCCCACTTGGACCTTTCGATCTGTTCTACCACTCTTGCCCATCGGTTCGAGTGGTATGTCCTATCTGACCCCTATTCAAGCGACCACTTCCCCTGTGTCGTTCGTCTCCTGCACCACACCCCATCCCCACGTCCTTCGAGCTGGAACATACCGAAAGCTGACTGGGGACTTTACTCCTCCCTGGCGACCTTTACGGACCACGATTTTCTCAGTTGTGGCAGTCAGGTCGAATACCTCACAGCTGTTATCATCAATGCTGCCGAACGTTCCATTCCTCGTACTACCTCTTCTTCTCGTCGCCTTTCCGTCCCCTGGTGGAACGAGGCTTGTAGGGACGCTATCCGTGCTCGACGACGTGCTTTACGCACCTTTCGCCGCCATCCTACGTTGGCGAATTGTATTGAATACAAACGACTCCGAGCGCAATGCCATAGAGTCATCAAAGACAGCAAAAAAGCTTGTTGGGCCTCATTCACCAGCTCCTTTAACAGTCTTACTCCCACTTCTGTCGTATGGGGTGGCCAGCGCCGGCTATCGGGCATTAAGGCCCACTCCTTGGTACCTGGCCTGACCTCAGGTAATGAGCTCCTTGTTGATCCCATGGCTGTCTCCAACGCCTTTGGCCGCTTTTTCGCGGAGGTTTCAAGCTCTGCCCATTACCACCCTGCCTTCCTTCCCAGGAAAGAGGCAGAAGAGGCTCGGCGACCTTCCTCCTACTCGCTGAATCTGGAAACTTATAATGTCCCCTTTACTATGCGGGAACTCGTACATGCGCTTGCACTGTCCCGGTCCTCTGCTCCGGGGCCAGATGCCATTCACGTTCTGATGCTGGCACACCTTTCTCCGGCGGGCATAAGCTTCCTTCTTCGTACCTACAATCGCGTCTGGACCGAAGGTCAGGTTCCCATGCGTTGGCGTGACGCTGTCGTTGTTCCTATACCCAAACCCGGGAAGGATAGACACCTTCCTTCTAGTTACCGCCCCATTTCTTTTACAAGCTGTGTCTGTAAGGTGATGGAGCGCAAGGTTAATGCTCGGTTAGTCTGGATTCTTGAATCTCGACGGCTACTTACTAATGTCCAATGCGGCTTTCGTCACCGCCGCTTCGCTGTTGACCACCTTGTGACCTTGTCGACATTCATCATAAACAACTTTTTGCGAAGGCGCCAAACGGTAGCCGTTTTCTTCGATTTGGAGAAGGCTTATGATACCTGTTGGAGAGGAGGTATCCTCCGCACTATGCACAGGTGCGGCCTACGCAGTCGCCTGCCCCTTTTTATTGATTCCTTTTTAACGGATCGAAAGTTTAGGGTACGTGTGGGTCCTGTACTGTTGACGTCTTCCTCCAGGAGAACGGAGTGCCTCAGGGCTCCGTCTTGAGCGTAGCCCTTTTTGCCATCGTGATCAATCCAATTATGGATTGCATTCCACCTAATGTCTCGGGCTCTCTCTTTGTCGATGACTTCGCGATCTACTGTAGTGCCCAGAGAACATGCCTCCTGGAGCGCTGCCTTCAGCGTTGTCTAGACAGCCTCTACTCATGGAGCATGGCAAATGGCTTCCAGTTCTCTGAAGAGAAGACGGTTTGTATCAACTTTTGGCGATATAAAGCGTTCCTTCCGCCATCCTTACATCTCGGTCCCGTTGTTCTCCCATTCGTGGAAACAACTAAGTTTCTAGGGCTCACGTTGGACAGGAAACTGTGTTGGTCTCCACATGTCTCTTATTTGGCGGCCCATTGTACACGTTCCCTTAATGTCCTCAGAGTTCTTAGAGGTTCATCTTGGGGAGCGGATCGCACTGTCCTGCTTCGCTTGTATCAGTCCATAGTCCGATCGAAGCTGGATTATGGGAGCTTCGTCTACTCGTCCGCTCGGCCATCCCTCTTACGCCGGATCAACTCCATCCACCATCGGGGGATACGTCTTGCGACCGGAGCCTTCTACACTAGTCCTGTCGAGAGTCTTTATGCTGAAGCTGCCGAATTACCATTGACCTACCAGCGCGACATACTGCTGTGTCGGTATTCCTGCCGGCTGTTGTCTATGCCCAACCACCCCTCTTACCAGTCCTCCTTCACCGATTCTCTCGACCATCAGTACAGGTTGTATGTGTCTGCCCTGCTGGCCCTGGAGTCCGCTTCTGTCGCCTGCTTCGACAATTGGATTTTGCCCTCCCTACCACCTTCATAGAGGGTGAGAACCCAACACCTCCTTGGCTCCAGGCTCCGGTTCATATTTATCTCGACCTCAGCTCACTCCCGAAGGATGGTACTCCGGCTGCAGTGTATTGCTCACGGTTTGTCGAACTTTGTGCTTGACTTGCCGGTCACACCTTTATTTACACTGATGTCTCCAAAACTGACGATGGTGTCGGCTGTGCCCTTGTCGTTGGGGCCGCCACCTTTAAATACCGGCTCCTCGACCAATGTTCCAGCTTTACGGCCGAGCTTTTTGCTCTCCATCAGGCCGTTCAGTATGCCCGCCGCCACCGCCATTCATCGTATGTACTCTGCTCTGATTCCCTCAGTGCTCTTCAGAGCCTTGGAGCTCCCTATCCAGTCCATCCCTTGGTGCAACGGATCCAGCAGTCCCTCCATTCTTTTGCTGAAGATGGCTCTCCTCTCAGCTTTCTGTGGGTTCCTGGCCATGTAGGAGTGCCTGGGAATGAGGCTGCTGATGCTTTAGCCAAGGCTACAGTCCTCCTGCCTCGGCCACCCTCCCATTGTGTCCCGTCATCTGACGTTCGTGGGGTTGTTTGTAAGCGGCTTGTGTCGTTGTGGTGGGATACTGGGTTATCACTTCAAGGAAACAAGCTCCGCGCAGTAAAACTGTTCCCAAGTGCTTGGACAACCTCCTCCCGACCATCTCGGCGAGAAGAGGTCCTTCTGACCAGGTTGCAGATTGGGCATTGCCGATTTAGCCACCGCTACCTGCTCTGCGGTGACCCAGCCCTGCAGTGCCCTTGTTGTCATGCATTAACAGTGTGCCATGTTTTACTGTCGTGTCCCCGTTTTAGTCAATCTCGTGTTGTCCTAACTCTGCCATCTACTTTACAGGATATTTTAGGTGATGACGCTCGAGCAGCTGCTCGTGATCTTCATTTCCTTACTTTGACCGGCTTGTCTAAAGACATCTAACTCTTTCACTTATTTAATCTGCATCTTTGTAAGAACTTTCTGGTACCCCCCCCCCCCCTACCGCCCTTGAGTTTTATTAGATTCCATGTGCTCTAGCAACTGTGACTGGGCGCTAATGACCTCAGTAGTTGAGCGCCCTTAAACCCCTACAAAAAAAAAAATAAATAAATAAATAAATCAGGTTTGGTGAGTAGATTCCAGTCTGATGCCCAGGAGCATTAATAAAACAGTATTAAGACACCAAACTGTTATCGCTGATAAAGCACAACCGTTGACGTTTCTTCACTCGCTGCAGCTGGCTTTGGTGGGGGGCAGTGGCAGGAGGCATCCACCTGATACCCGCTGACAGAAGTGAGTGGCGGCATCATTGGCTCTGGCCATGTTACGTCACCAGACTTGTCAGTCCTGCACAGCCGACACGTTGGAAGAGTGCTTCAGTTACTGAATATATTCCATGAAGGCTTAAACTGTGAAACATTACCTACTTTTGTGCTTACCTTTCATTTATTCTGCTCTAGTTTGAACACTTTGATGTGTATCACTTCCATCTGGTATGACTGATCATGGCTATTAACCTTGGGGTGACCTAGTTTTGATTAACTTCTGCGTTTTTCGCATTCAGTAACAAACGGGTCTGCAATACTTAAATAAATGGCCAGTGCACGCGCAATACACCTGAATGCTATTCTGTTGGTCATGGCCTGAGAATTAACAGACATAAATTTATGTCGTGCAACAGATATTTGCATCAGAAACGCATTATCCAACATGAGCGACATGCAAGTGGATCTCCAAGTTAATGTCGTGAGCAGTGCGAAATTGTTAATTCAGTAATTAAAAGGGCTATGCTACTCTCATAGTTAAGTGAACTCAACATTTTCATGACCAGAACAACTTCTTACATCACATAAGTGACAAGGATAGGGAATATGTGGAGTGTTAACAGGTATGAATTACTGTAAAATTTTTTCATCTATACTGTGGTTTTCCACAATTCTTGATTGATCTTACTCACTTTCTAAACATGGAACAAATTCCTTACTGATTTCTGATCTTCAGTAACAATCTGCAGTACTTAAAGATATAGCCATTCACATGGAACAAATTCCTTATTAATTTAGTTCTGATTTTCTTTGCATTCTACTCTTTTTCAAGGAACAGCTGAATGGTAACCACAATAAAAGAGCAGGTGGAAGAACGTAGTATTTGTTTGCACTCATTCACATTCCATAAATAAGCATGCAACCGTTTATTTACCTCGGATTATTATTGCAAACTATGTCTCGAGGGGATCGAGAGACAGAAGTAGCTTATGCTATTCAGATGCCCACATGGCCACAACGTTTTCCCCCCTATCATGAGATGTGGTATAATTATGGGAGCATAATTTAATATACAGAAGGATATAGTTACTTGTCTGCTATGACCCCAGGTCTTAGTTTGAAAATGTACACTACAGTCGTAAGGCTAGTACTAACTTGTGGACACAGAATTTTGATCTGCTTTTGTCCATTATCACTCGATACATGACAAAATCTGAAATATTGGACCTACACAGTCCTGCATGCTATTAATAGAATGTATGCGAAAAGATAAGAGTACAAGCCTTGCTTAAAATGAATCTTACATAAAATTCACAAATACGCGACAGTAAGATGCCACCCACTGCACACATTTCAAATGAGCGATTATTTCTTAGAATTTACATGATCGGCCCATTATCTATGTATGAGTGAGGTATGTGAACATAGAAATGCTGTTAGATTGCTTTAGCTGATGTGCGTATCAAATTAAAAAACCACTTAATGAATAGACTCTTTGGTCATAGCTCATACAAAGAAGTATCATTAATTTCTAAATTAAATATATGCATAATTTGATTTCTACTGTCTCCTAATAACAGTGATGTTAATAGCTTGAACCCCACCAGGGGGCTTGCCATGCTTTGGTGGGCTCATACTTGGCTACCACGTGACCCCAGCCTTTGCAGCATTTTTTCCCTTCCTTGCTCCAAGTCTGTCCTCTTGCTATTCGTTTTCCCCTCCTGTGGGGAAAATGTCTGGTGTGTTGTTAGAGCGTTCTGTATCATCGCTGAGGTAAGAACAGTCTCACCTTTGTTTTTCACTCCTTTTTTTTTTTCTTTGTCTCCCTTCTCCTCTCATTCCTCCAAATCAGCGTTTGAGGCTCCTCTTTTTCTTCTTCCTCCCTTTGTGCTCACCCCCCTGCGGGTTCGGGGGTTAGAATAGGCCCGCGGTATTCCTGCCTGTCGTAAGAGGCGACTAAAAGGAGTCTCAAACGTTTCGGCCTTATGTGATGGTCCCCTCTCGGGTTTGACCTCCATCTGTCTAAATTATTCCGAAGAGCGAGCCAATTGGGGAAGGGCACCTTACATGGTGCACTGTATCCTTCGTGCAATTAGACCTTTAGCCGTCTTTCTCGTCGTTGCAATGGTGTCCTGCTCGTTTTCCATCTCTTAGGCGATTACCGCACTGCACTCTGCAGTGTTTCTTTTAACTGTGACGACGACCTTGGCCATTTTTGCACCTAAGATCCAGCACGGTAGCCAGTCCGTTGTGGTGGGGCCGCCATGTACCCTCTTGGTTGTAGCCCCCTGACAACACAGGGATCGCTCTACTGATGCCTGCGCCGTTAACTCCCCACGTATGCCAAGGAGTAGATGCCCATCGCCCTGGGGCATCGGGACTCCCGGCAATGGCCATCCTGCCAGGTGGCCTTTGCTGTGGCTGGGTGGTGCCCGTGGGGAGGGCCCTTGGTCGGAGTAGGTGGCATCAGGGCGGATGACCCGCAATGAAGCGTGGTACATCATCTCTTGCTGGCGGCCAGCCGTCAGCAGTCTCTAAGCGTTCCAAAGCTCAATTCAAGGCTAATGTGTATGACCCCAAATCGTTCCCCTCCCTGGCCACACCATGGGAGGAACGAAGGGCTATGAATGAGAGCGAAAGATACTCGCCCCGGTATCTCGTCTGTACCAGAGCTGACGGGGAATCTTTTATGTCCGTGAAGCCTCAGTTCTTTGTAGAGCATTTAGAGGACAAGTTTGGGGAGGTGGAGGGCTTGTCCAAGATGCGGTCCGGATCGGTGTTGATAAAAACGGCATCCTCCGCCCAGTCGCGGGCCTTGCTCGCTTGTACTAAGCTGGGGGATGTCTCTGTCACTATCACGCCCCATAAGAGTCTGAACATGGTCCAGGGCATTATCTTTCACAGGGATCTGCTTTTACAGTCCGACGACGAGCTGCGCGCCAACTTGGAGCGCCGAGGTGTCCATTTCGTCCGGCGCGTCCACCGGGGTCCGAGGGATCGTCAAGTTGCCACCGGTGCCTTCATCTTGGCCTTCGAGGGTGACACGTTACCTGAGAAGGTCAAGGTGATGGTGTACCGTTGTGATGTCAAGCCGTATATCCCTCCCCCGATGCGATGCTTCAAGTGTTGGAAGTTCGGCCACATGTCTTCCCGCTGTGCGTCCGACCTCGTCTGTCGCGATTGCGGTCGACCTTCCCATCCAGATCATCCCTGTGCGCCGCCTCCAATCTGTGTGAACTGTGGTGCGCACCATCCGCCTTGCTCGCCAGACTGTCCGATTCTGCAGAAGGAGCGGAAGATCATGGAAATAAAGACTCTCGACCGCCTGACGTACACTGAGGCGAAGCGAAAATATGATCGACTTCATCCGGTGCGCATGACAGCTTCATATGCCGCAACTGTCACTCCTTCTACAATTCCATCCGCACCAGTCAGCTCCCAGAGTCGAAGTCCCACACCTGCCCCCTTGATGGTGGGGGGCACTAAACCTCCTGTTGCTCCTGCTCCATCTACTTCAGGAGCAACACCCCCCCAACCATCGGGGACATCAGTCCCCCCTTCCCAGCCGGAGAAGCGTAAGACTTCTTCGGCTCCTCTCGTAAGGAAGGGGTCCCTTGGGGACCTTCCTTCGCACGCTCCGACCGGTTCCAAAGCCGACGGCCGCAAGTGGCTCAAACAACCGCCAGTCCCTGGTCGTCGGGACACACGGTCATCGTCTGTCCCTGAGACCGACCCAGTTGCGCCCTCCCAGCCTGCGCCACCAAAGGCACGGCGCGAGAAGCAGCAGAAGAAGAAACTCCCCAAGGCTACCGACATTGCGGTGGCACCCATTCCACCGCTTCCTACAAGCTCTGCGTCTGAGGATGAGGTGGAGATTCTGGCGTCCGCTGAGGACATGGATCTCGCCAGTCCCTCGGATGCAGTAGATGGCTGTTTTCCAGGTGGTGACTCTGTAGCAGCAGGGGCCCCGGAGGCGTAGTCTGCCTCCCCAGTCCCTTCACGCCTTTCCCATCCATGGCTAATAACATCCTCCAGTGGACCTGCAGCGGTTTCTTCCACCATCTAGCTGAGCTCCGCCACCTTATCAGCCGTCATCCTTTCCTTTGCATTGCTCTGCAGGAAACTTGGTTTCCAGCAATGCGAACCCCCGCCCTCCGTGGCTATCGGGGTTATTTTAAGAACCGGGCAACTTACGAAAGGGTGTCTGGTGGCGTCTGTATTTATGTCCTGAACTCTCTTCACAGCGAGTTTGTGCCTCTACAAACAGCTTTAGAGGCTGTCGCTGTTCGGGTGTGGACGCCCCAGGCCATTACCGTCTGCAGTATTTACCTTCCACCTGATGGTACTGTCGCGCAGCATGTCCTGGCTGCTCTGATAGCACAACTGCCGCCACCTTTTTTGCTGCTGGGCGATTTCAATGCCCACAACCCTCTATGGGGTGGGAGTGTCTCCGATGATCGTGGTCGGGCCGTGGAGCATGTGTTGGCTCAGCTCGACCTTAGCCTCTTGAACACCGGTGCTCCCACGCATTTCAGTGTGGCCCACGGCTCGTTCTCGGCCATCGATCTCTCTATTTGCAGCCCTGGACTTGTCCCATCCCTCCACTGGAGGGTGCATCCTGACCTGTGTGGTAGTGACCATTTTCCCATCTATTTGTCACTGCCACAGTGTCATTCTTCTGGGCGCTTGCCCCGCTGGGCTCTCCACAGGGCTGACTGGCCAGCTTTTACTTCCGCTGTAACCATTGCGTCTCCCCCACAGGGTGACATTGACGAGGTGGTCTGTGTTTTAACCACGTCCATCATTTCAGCGGCCGAGGCTACCATCCCCCGTTCCTCTGGCCTCCCTCGGCGGAAGGCTGTCCCCTGGTGGTCGCCGGAGATTGCTGAGGCTATTCGCGACCGTAGGCGGGCTCTCCAGCGTCATAGGCGGCACCCGTCTCTGGAGACCCTCATCGCCTTTAAGAGGCTCCGTGCCTTCGCCCGTCGACTTATTGCACGGCGTAAGCAGGAGTGCTGGGAGAGGTACGTCTCCTCCCTGGGCTCCCGTGTCTCGTCCTCGCACGTGTGGTCCCGGATCCGGCGGATTTATGGCTCCCAGACCCCTGTGGGTGTCCCTGGGCTCTCCTTGGACGGCGCTGTCTGCACGGACGCTGCCGCCATTGCTGAACGGCTAGCCGCGCACTTTGCTCAGAGCTCTGCGACTGCATCCTATCCCCCCGCCTTTCGCTCTCTAACGGAGCGAGCCGAGCGGACGCCGTTCTCATTCCACACGCGTCATTATGAAACATACAATGCTCCTTTCAGCGAGAGGGAACTCCTCGCTGCCCTCGCCGATTGCCCTGATACAGCACCAGGACCTGACTGCATCCACGCGCAGATGCTGAAGCATCTCTCCAGGGACTGCCAGAGACACATCCTCACCATCTTTAACCGTATTTGGAGCGAGGGCGTGTTCCCGTCGCAATGGCGAGAGGGTCTTATTGTCCCCATCGTAAAGCCCGGTGCGGACCCACTGGCGGTGGACAGCTATCGTCCCATTACCCTCACCAACGTTTTGTGCAAATTGCTCGAACGTATGGTGGGGCGGCGTTTGTGTTGGGTCCTTGAGTCGCGCGGTCTCCTCGCTCCGTCCCAGGGTGGCTTCCGTCGGGGCCGGTCTGCGGTGGACAATTTGGTGCGGCTGGAATCTGCTGTCCGTACGGCTTTTGCCCGACGTCAGCACCTTGTTGCTGTATTTTTCGATCTGCGGAAGGCGTATGACACCACATGGAGGCATCACATCCTCGCCACGTTGCATGGGTGGGGTCTTCGTGGTCGGCTCCCGGCTTTTCTCCAAAGCTTTTTATTGCGCCGCTCTTTCCGGGTGCAAGTGGGTGCCACCTCTAGTTCCTCTTATATACAGGAAAATGGGGTCCCGCAGGGCTCGGTGTTGAGCGTCTCGTTATTTCTAGTGGCCATTAATGGTCTGGCTGCAGCAGTGGGGTCGTCGGTGTCTCCTTCTTTGTATGCCGACGACTTCTGCATCTCATTTAGCTCCACGACTACGGGAGTCGCCGAACGCAGGTTGCAAGTCGCCGTTCGCAAGGCAGCATCATGGGCTCTGGCTCATGGTTTTCAGTTCTCTGCTGCCAAGACTCGGGTTATGCACTTCTGCAGGCGTCGGACGGTCCACCCTCATCCTGACCTTTACCTCGACGGCCACCTGCTTGAAGTGGTGGACACTTGCCGCTTCTTGGGACTCGTGTTTGATGCCCGGCTCACATGGGTTCCTCATGTTACTCAGCTGAAGCAAAAATGCTGGCGGCACCTCAACGCCCTCCGCTGCCTCAGCCACACGTCTTGGGGTGCAGATCGCTGCACGCTGCTGCGGTTGTACAGAGCCCTTGTGCAGTCTCGGCTTGATTATGGGAGCCTGGCCTATGGGTCTGCATCACCCTCAGTGTTGAAGTTGTTAGACCCCATACACCACTGTGGGGTCCGGCTTGCAACTGGTGCTTTTCGTACGAGCCCCGTGGATAGTCTACTGGTGGAGGCCGGGGTTCCCCCACTGCGGTTTCGCCGCCATCGACTGCTCGCCGACTATGCTGTCCACGTGCATTGCTCGCCAGGCCATCCCAATCGTCGCCTGCTTTTCCCTGCCATGGTCCTCCATCTGCCCGAACGGCGACCTAGGTCTGGGCTTTCCGTCGCTGTCTGAGTTCAGTCCCTGCTGTCGGACTTGGGTTCATTCCCTCTTCCGCCTCCCTTCCGGGTCCATGCACCTGCGCCTCCCTGGTGTTTGTCCCGACCGTCCGTCCGTCTGGACTTGGCACAGGGACCCAAGGACTCGGTTCCGCCTGTGGCCCTCCGTCGCCGATTTCTTGCTCTCCTCGCCTCATTTTCGGACTGTGAGACTGTCTACACTGATGGTTCCCTGGTTGATGGTCGCACTGCCTACGCCTTTGCTCACTCTGACCATGTTGAGCAACGCTCCTTGCCGGCTGGCTGCAGTATTTTTACTGCAGAGCTGGTGGCCATCTTGCGCGCTCTTGAGCACATGCGTTTCTGCTCAGGTAGGTCCGTTGTCATCTGCAGTGACTCCCTGAGCAGCCTTCAGGCCATCGACCGCTGCTATCCCTCCTCTCCTCTGGTGTCCTCCATTCAGGAGGCTGTTTCCGCCATTGCCCGTTCTGGTGGTTCAGTGGTCCTGGTTTGGACGCCCGGTCATGTTGGCATCCCAGGGAACGAACGTGTAGACAGGCTGGCCAAAGGGGCGATAGACGCCCCAGCTTTGGATATCGGCCTTACGGCTCGCGACCAGCAGCTGGTGTTGCGCCGTAAGGTACTTGGGATGTGGGCTGCTGAGTGGCGTGGCATGACAGCCCCGAATAAACTACGGGCTGTCAAGGGGACGACCGATGTGTGGCGTTCCTCCCTGCGGGCTTCTCGCAGGGACTCGGTAGTCCTCTGTCGGCTGCGCATCGGCCATACCTACCTGACGCACGGCCATCTGTTGCGTCAGGAGGATCCCCCCTTGTGTCGGTGTGGGTCCCGGCTGACGGTCGGCCACATTTTGCTGGAGTGTCCTCGACTGCGCACACTCCGGCAATCTTTTAATCTCCCGGGCACTTTGGCTTTGGTTTTATCCGACGATGCCTCCATGGCTGATACCGTTTTAAATTTTATCCGTGGTAGTCCGTTTTATGGTTCGATTTAGGGAGGTCCTGCGCCTTTCCCTTTCTGTGTCTATTGTCCTTGTGTCTGTTGCTGTTCTGGTGTGCCGTGAGCTGGTTGACTCTTTCCCATTTTTGATCTCGTGGTCAGTCAACCAGTCTCCGGCCATCTTCCTTTCTTCTGTTTATTTCTGTCTGATGTTCCTCTGTCCTTGTCTGTAGTGTTTGTTGCTGCATTTGTGTGCTTTTAGCGCCTGGGGGGCCGTCTCCTCCCCCTTTGGTTTTTATCTGCTTCGTAGATTTTCGGCTCGCCTGATTTTGGAATGGGGGACTGATGACCTTCGCTGTTTAGTCCCCCTTAAACATCCAACAACCACCACCACCATCCTGGCTGCTCTGATAGCACAACTGCCGCCACCTTTTTTGCTGCTGGGCGATTTCAATGCCCACAACCCTCTATGGGGTGGGACTGTCTCCGATGATCGTGGTCGGGCCGTGGAGCATGTGTTGGCTCAGCTCGACCTTAGCCTCTTGAACACCGGTGCTCCCACGCATTTCAGTGTGGCCCACGGCTCGTTCTCGGCCATCGATCTCTCTATTTGCAGCCCTGAACTTGTCCCATCCCTCCACTGGAGGGTGCATCCTGACCTGTGTGGTAGTGACCATTTTCCCATCTATTTGTCACTGCCACAGTGTCATTCTTCTGGGCGCTTGCCCCGCTGGGCTCTCCACAGGGCTGACTGGCCAGCTTTTACTTCCGCTGTAACCATTGCGTCTCCCGCACAGGGTGACATTGACGAACTGGTCTGTGTTTTAACCACGTCCATCATTTCAGCGGCCGAGGCTACCATCCCCCGTTCCTCTGGCCTCCCTCGGCGGAAGGCTGTCCCCTGGTGGTCGCCGGAGATTGCTGAGGCTATTCGCGACCGTAGGCGGGCTCTCCAGCGTCATAGGCGGCACCCGTCTCTGGAGACCCTCATCGCCTTTAAGAGGCTCCGTGCCTTCGCCCGTCGACTTATTGCACGGCGTAAGCAGGAGTGCTGGGAGAGGTACGTCTCCTCCCTGGGCTCCCGTGTCTCGTCCTCGCACGTGTGGTCCCGGATCCGGCGGATTTATGGCTCCCAGACCCCTGTGGGTGTCCCTGGGCTCTCCTTGGACGGCGCTGTCTGCACGGACGCTGCCGCCATTGCTGAACGGCTAGCCGCGCACTTTGCTCAGAGCTCTGCGACTGCATCCTATCCCCCCGCCTTTCGCTCTCTAAAGGAGCGAGCTGAGCGGACGCCGTTCTCATTCCACACGCGTCATTATGAAACATACAATGCTCCTTTCAGCGAGAGGGAACTCCTCGCTGCCCTCGCCGATTGCCCTGATACAGCACCAGGACCGGACTGCATCCACGCGCAGATGCTGAAGCATCTCTCCAGGGACTGCCAGAGACACATCCTCACCATCTTTAACCGCATTTGGAGCGAGGGCGTGTTCCCGTCGCAATGGCGAGAGGGTCTTATTGTCCCCATCGTGAAGCCCGGTGCGGACCCACTGGCGGTGGACAGCTATCGTCCCATTACCCTCACCAACGTTTTGTGCAAATTGCTCGAACGTATGGTGGGGCGGCGTTTGTGTTGGGTCCTTGAGTCGCGCGGTCTCCTCGCTCCATCCCAGGGTGGCTTCCGTCGGGGCAGGTCTGCAGTGGACAATTTGGTGCGGCTGGAATCTGCTGTCCGTACGGCTTTTGCCCGACGTCAGCACCTTGTTGCTGTATTTTTCGATCTGCGGAAGGCGTATGACACCACATGGAGGCATCACATCCTCGCCACGTTGCATGGGTGGGGTCTTCGTGGTCGGCTCCCAGCTTTTCTTCAAAGCTTTTTATTGCGCCGCTCTTTCCGGGTGCAAGTCGGTGCCACCTGTAGTTCCTCTTATATACAGGAAAATGGGGTCCCGCAGGGCTCGGTGTTGAGCGTCTCCTTATTTTTAGTGGCCATTAATGGTTTGGCTGCAGCAGTGAGGTCGTCGGTGTCTCCTTCTTTGTATGCCGACGACTTCTGCATCTCATTTAGCTCCACGACTACGGGAGTCGCCGAACGCAGGCTGCAAGTCGCCGTTCGCAAGGCAGCATCATGGGCTCTGACTCATGGTTTTCAGTTCTCTGCTGCCAAGACTCGGGTTATGCACTTCTGCAGGCGTCGGACGGTCCACCCTCATCCTGACCTTTACCTCGACGGCCACCTGCTTGAAGTGGTGGACACTTGCCGCTTCTTGGGACTCGTGTTTGATGCCCGGCTCACATGGGTTCCTCATGTTACTCAGCTGAAGCAAAAATGCTGGCGGCACCTCAACGCCCTCCGCTGCCTTAGCCACACGTCTTGGGGTGCAGATCGCTGCACGCTACTGCAATTGTACAGAGCCCTTGTGCAGTCCCGGCTTGATTATGAGAGCCTGGCCTATGGGTCTGCGTCACCCTCAGTGTTGAAGTTGTTAGACCCCATACATCACTGTGGGGTTCGGCTTGCTACTGGCGCTTTTCGCACCAGCCCCGTGGATAGTCTACTGGTGGAGGCCGGGGTTCCCCCGCTGCGGATTCGCCGCCATCGTCTGCTCGCCGACTATGCTGTCCACGTACATTGCTCGCCAGGCCATCCCAATCGTCGCCTGCTTTTCCCTGCCTTGGTCCACCACCTGCCCGAACGGCGACTTCGGTCTGGGCTTTCCGTAGCTGTCCGTGTCCAGTCCCTGCTGTCAGAACTGGGGTCATTCCCTCTTCTGCCTCCCTTCCGGGTCCGTACACCTACGCCTCCCTGGTGTTTGTCCCGGCCGTCCGTCCATCTGGATTTGGCACAGAGACCTTGCGAGCTCTTGAGCATATGCGTTCCTGCTCAGATGCGTCCGTCGTCATCTGCAGTGACTCCCTGAGCAGCCTCCAAGCCATCGACCGCTGCTATCCCTCCTCTCCTCTGGTGTCCTCCATTCAGGAGGCTGTTTCCGACATTGCCCGTTCTGGTCGTTCGGTGGTCTTGGTTTGGACGCCCGGTCATGTTGGCATCCCTGGGAACGAACGTGTAGACAGGCTGGCCAAAGGGGCGATCGACGCCCCGGCTTTGGAGATCGGCCTTACGGCTCGCGACCAGCAGCTGGTGTTGCGCCGTAAGCTGATTGGGATGTGGGCTGCTGAGTGGCGTGGCATGACAGCCCCGAATAAACTGCGGGCTGTCAAGGAGACGACCGATGTGTGGCGTTCCTCCCTGCGGGCTTCTCGCAGGGACTCGGTAGTCCTGTGTCGGCTGCGCATCAGCCATACATACCTGACGCACGGCCATCTGTTGCGTCAGGAGGATACCCCCTTGTGTCGGTGTGGGTCCCGGCTGACGGTCGGCCACATTTTGCTGGAGTGTCCTCGACTGCGCACACTCCGGCAATCTTTTAATCTCGCGGGCACTTTGGCTTTGGTTTTATCCGACGATGCCTCCATGGCTGACACTGTTTTACATTTTATCCGTAGTAGTCCTTTTTATGGTTCGATTTAGGGAAGTCCTGCGCCTTTCCCTTTCTGTGTCTTTTGTCCTTGTGTCTGTTGCTGTTCTGGTGTGCCGTCAGATGGTTGACTCTTTCCGTTTTTTTTCTCATGGTCAGTCAACCAGTCTCCGGCCTTCCTCCTTTCTTCTGTTTCTTTCTGTCTGGTGTTCCTCTGTCCTGTTCTTGTCTGTAGTGTTTCTTGCTGCATTTGTGTTCTTTTATCGCCTGGGGGGACGTCTCCTCCCCTTTTGGTTTTTGTCTGCTCCGTAGATTTTCGGCTCGCCTGATTTTGGAATGGGGGACTGATGACCTTCGCTGTTTAGTCCCCCTTAAACATCCAACAACCACCACCTTTGTGCTCTGGAAGGTCGGACCAAACATATGACGCAAAACAGGTAACTGGGTAACACATTAATTCTCAGCCCCTGGTCGACAGATAGGGTTCGCACGTGCCCCCTGGCACATTCCGGCCCCAGGGAGGGGTGATTGCCTGAGCTCCAACCTTCCCAAATTGCCAATTGGTCCCTCTGTCAGGTGTTCTGGAGGTGTGACCTAAGGCAGGTGCACCCTCTTGTGAAGAGGGCTGCCAGTTGGAAGGAGCATGCCACCAGAGACACTGGCAGTCATGGGGGATTTCCTCAATCATCTTCCCACTCAACTTCTACAAAATGTAAACACAATGAGGCTAGTGATAGAATGACCTTTCCTGCTGCACCAAGGTTTGTTCTGGTCTTATGTACTGAAGACAGTCAGTCGTTTGCCATGGTAATTCCATTTATTATTCAGAAAGGTGTTGATGTAAATGCTGGCCCTGTGAAATACTGTACTCGTTTAAGGAATGGCACTTTGCTTGTGGAGACCACTTCTGATTCTCAAGTGCAAAAACTGCTTGCACCCTCATTTCTCCACAGCTGCTCTGTCCATGTCGAGGCCCGTACAACTTCAAATTCTTGCCATGGTGTAATTTACAACAGGCAGCTCAAAGGTCTAACCGATGGTGTCACCACATGATACCTTAGCCCGCTTGGTCTCCATGCCACAGGTGCGCACCACCAATAGTTTTTCAGTGTTGGACTCCACAGACCAACCACCAAAGCATGTTGATGCTTTTGTGGAGTCCATGGAGTAGGATCCTCCTGCTTCTGTGCCATGTACTGGAGACTGTTCACCATCTGTCACTTGGCAGCAGCCGAGGTGACACACCTACATCACTTCCTCAATATGCCTCTCCTCCAATGGAATGTTGGCAGCCTTCAGTCCCACAAAGAGGATTTATGGCTGAGTTTACCATTGCAGCATCCCCTTGTACTCTGCCTTCAGGAAACTAAATTGAGCCCTCATGACCGCTTTGTGCTTTCACATTACTTACCGATTCGTTTTGACCTTCCTACTAAGGTCAGCATTCCATCTCATGGGGCATCATGCTGCTCATAAGGGATGACATTCATAGCCAACCCATCTACCTGACTACCAATCTTCAAGCTGTTGCAGTTCACCTTTTCCTTCCCCACCTGACTTTTTCCCTCTGTACCATTTATGTCCTTCTGTCATTCGATGCAACCAGGACAGACTTTCTTCAGCTTCTGAGGTAGCTTACTCCCCCATTTTAGGGACTTCAACACACATCATCCACTTTATGGTTCTCCCAGGACCTGTCTGAGAGGTGCCCTCTTGGCTGACCTTCTTAACCAACTTAAACTTTTCTGCCACTTTTCTGCCTTAACACCAGAGAACTGGAGCACCCACTTTCTTTCCTGACTCTTTGCACACCTATACCCATTTGGACCTATCCTTGTGCACTGCCCAGCTTGCTCCCTCGTCTAGAGTGGTCTGTTGTTTCTGACATGTATTCGAGCGACCATTTCCTGTGTCCTATCCAATTGCTGACTCCTACCCCATCGGTGTGCACCCCCAAATGGAATCTTCCTAAGGCTGACTGGCAGCTTTACTCCTCCCTGGCAGCCTTCAAAGAACGAGACATCTCCAGTTGTATGACCAGTTGGCATATCTCACAAACGTTATCCTTACTGCTGCAGAACGTTCCATTCCCGGCACTTCCTCTTTACCATGTCATGTCCCATTCCCTTGGTGGACTGAGGCACGCTGCTACGCAATTTGACAACAGAGACATGCTCTCTGCACTTTTAACCATCACCCTACGCTGGCAAACTGTATTCATTATAAACAGACGCGTGCAAAGTGTCATCGCGTTCTTTGGGGTAGCAAAAGAGCTAGCTGGATATCATTCACTAGTTCTTTCAGCAGTTCCACCCCTTTCTCTGACATGTGGGCCAACCTCCAATGTGTGTCTGGGACCAAGATCCATTCCCCAATTTCCAGCCTGACAGTAGCTGACGATGTCATTGTGGAACCTATTGCTATCCCCAACACCTTCAGCCGCCATTTTGCAGATGTTTCGAGCTCTTCCAACTATCACCCTGCCTTCCTCCATCAGAAATGAGTGAAGGAGAAAGGAGACTCAGGCTATACACTTCTCTTCTCTGGATCTTGAGTGCTACAATGCCGCCTTTTGTATGAAGGACCTAGATCTCACTTTCAGTTCATCTCGATCCTCCGCCCCAGAGCCAGACGCCATCCACATTCAGATGTTGCAGCACCTTCCTCTTGTGGGGGAGCTTTTCCTGCTTAAAATGTACAACTGAATCTGGGCAGGGCACATTCCCTGGGTACTGGCATGAAGCCACCATCATACCCACACCTAGTCCCAGTAAGGATAAACACCTTTCTTTTAGCTACACCCCATCTCTCTTACCAGCTGCATTGTCAAGATGATGGAATGTATGATTCATGCCCAGCTGGTATGGTGGCTAGAGTCTTGCTATTTACTGATGAATGCACAGAGTGGATTTAAGATTTGGCGTTACTTTGTCCACCTCGTTACTTTGTCCACCCATATCACGAAGGGTTTTCTGCAGAAATCCCAGACTTTGGCCATGTTTTTCCATTTGGGGAAGGCATACGACACCTGCTGGACAACTGGTATCTTCCACACTCTTTACACATGGGGTTTCCATGGCCGCCTGTAATGTTTCCTTCAGGAATTTTAAGAAGACCAAGTTTTCAAGGTGAATTTGGGTTCTGCCTTGTCGGACAGCTTTATCCAGGAAACTCGTGTCCCTCGGTGTTCCGTCCTGAGCATCATCCTTTTTGCTGTCGTCCACAGCTCGTGGTCTCGTGGTCGCGTTCTTGCTTCCCGAGCACGGGGTCTCAGGTTCTATTCCCGGCGGGGTAAGGGATTTTCACCTGCCTCGAGATGACTGGGTGTTTGTGTTGTCCTCATCATTTCATCATCATTCACGAAAGTGGTGAGTTTGGACTGAGAAAAGGTTGGGAATTTGTACGGTCATTGATAACCTTGCAGTTGAGTGCCCCATAAACCAAACATCATAATCATCATCATCATCATCATCATCAATCATCATCTTTTTGGTATTGCTGTTAACCCTATAATGGCCTGTCTCTCGCCGGTCATCTCCTGCTCCCTTTTTGTAGACTATTTTGCTATCTATTGTAGTTCTCCACAGACATGTCTCACTGAGCAACATCTTAAGTGATGTCTTAATTTTTTTATTTATTTTTTATTTAAACGTCAAGTTTGTTAGGACCAAATTGAAGAGAAAATCTCCAAGGTTGTGGAACATGTCAGTACATGAAATTACAACATAAAAGTAATAACAGACAAAAATAAAGTGGTTATGAACTCGAAAAAAGTAAGTCCTTAAGTATAAGTAAGCACAATCAACAATACAGCAAGGCTTATTTTTTCAAGGAACTGCTGTAGAGAAAAAGAGTGACCGATGAGGAAACTCTTCAGTTTAGATTTGAAAACATGTGGATTACTGCTAAGATTTTTGAATTAGAGTTGTATTTTATTGGAAATAGATCGGCAGTATAATGCACACCTTTCTGCATAAGAGTTAAGGAAGTCTTATCCAAATGAAGGTTTGATTTCTGCTGAATATTAACCAAGTGAAAGCTGCTTATTCTTCGGAATAAGCTAATATTGTTAACAAGAAATGACAGTAAGCAATATAGGGGCCGTCGTCAAAATACCTAGACCCGTGAACAGGGGTCGGCAAGAGGTTCATGAACTTCCACTACTTATTGCCCGAATCGCCAATATCTCAGCCAAAAATATCTTTTTAGAATGGGAAGATTTACCCCAAAATATTATACCATACCACATAAGCAAATGAAAATAAGTAAAGTAGACTAATTTTTGTGCCAAACAATCACTCGCTTCAGTTACCATTTGAATAGTAAAAATTGCTGCAGTAAGTCTTTGAACAAGATCCTCAACAAGGGCATTCTATGACAGTTTACTATCTATCTGAACACCTAGAAATTTGAACTATTCAGTTTCACTAATCATATGCCTATTCTGTGAAATTAAAATGTCAGTGTTTGTTGAATTTTGTGTTAGAAACTGAGTCTTACTGTGATTTAGCGTTACTTTATTTTCTACTAGCCATGAACTTAGGTTGTGAACTACACTATTTAAAATTGAGCCAATGTTGCACACAACATCCTTTACTACCAAGCTAGTGTCATCAGCAAAGAGAAATATTTTAGTTACCCATAATACTAGAGAGCATAGCATTTATATAAATAAGGAACAGGAGTAGCTCCAACACTGGGGCACCCTCCCCCCCCCCACCCCTCCCCCCACCCCCCACCCCCCACCCCACTTGACCGTACTCCACTCAGACCCCACATCACAGCCATTCTCAAAATTGTGATAATGACCTTTTGCTGTCTGTAGCTAAGGTGAGAGGTGATCCAGTTGTGAGCTACTCCCCATATTCTATAATGGTCCAACATCTGGAGCAATATTCTGTGATCAACAAAATCAAATGCCTTAGTTGAATCAAAAAATGTGCCTAGTGTTCGTAACCTTTTGTTTAACCCATCCAGTACCACATAGAGAAAAAAAGACTATAGCATTTTCAGTTGTTAAACGACTTCTGAAGCCGAATTGCACGTTTGATAGCTAATCTTATGATGTAAAATGATCAGTTATCCTTACATACACAGCCTTTACAATTACTTTAGCAAACACTGATGGCATAGAAATAGTAATAAAGCCACTCTATAAAAATGGAGAAAGGAGTATTGTAAATTATTTTAGACCTGAGTACTTTTATCATTCTGGAAACTGACCTTTCCTAAAGGAAATATTATAAATATGGCTAAATACATGGCTCTAACATGTGCAGCACAGTACTTAAATATTCTGCTAGGCACTCCACCATAGCCATAGGAGTCCTTAGTCTTCAGTGATTTAATTATTGACTCAATCTCCCTCTTGTCTGTATCACAGGGGAGTATTTCAGACATCAATCTCGGAAAGGCATTTGCCAAGAAAGTTGTATGATTCCCTGTAGAAAATAAATTTTTATTTAATCCACCAGCAATGATCATAAAATTGTAGTTAAATACTGCAGATATATCTGATTTATCAGTAACCAACATTTTTACTACAAACTTACTTTATATCATTGACCCAGGGCTGCTGACAAGACACTTCCTTCACAACTGACCATATGGTTCTAATTTTATCCTGTCAATTAGCTATTCTATTTGTGTACCACATACTCTTTGCCTTCCTAATTACATTTTTAAGCACATTCAAGTACTGTTTGTAATTGGCTATTGTAGCTTGATTGTGACTACTTCTAACATTTTGAAATATTTCTCACTTTGTTTTACATGATATCCTTATCACACTACTCAGCCACCTGGGCTGCCTATTACTGCTAGTACCCCATTTAAAATATTCTAATGGAAAGCAGCTCTCAAAGAGCATGAGAAACGTGTTAAGAAAAGCATTATATTTATGATCTATGTTATCGGCACTATAAACATCTGGCCACTCCTGTTCCTTGACAAGGATGAAAAAACTCCCTATTGCTGTTGGATTAACTTTCCTACATAGTTTGTAATTATATGTGACATTTGTTTGAGCACAAAATCCTTTTAGTGTTAAAATTTGTGCATCATGGTCTGAAAGATGATTCACCCTTTTACTAACAGAATGCCCATCTACCAAGGAAGAATGAATAAAAATATTGTCTATGGCTGTGCTACTGTTCCCCTCCACCCTAGTTGGAAAAAACAGTGTCTGCATCAGATCATATGAATTCTGGAGATCTGCTAACTTACTTTCCCTTGCACCATCGTATACAAAATTTATGTTGAAGTCACCACATGTATCTAATTTCTGGTACTTCCTCCAGAGTAAATCAAGAACACTCTCTATTTTCTTTACTCATAGTGCATTGACAGTGGACTACACTTTTCCACTGACAAAACCATCTGTATGAATTTCTTGTGGGCACAAATGGTTTCTCCCACCATCTTCACATCTAGGGCCTGTTGCCCTTCCATTCATTGACAAAACAAAATTCATGGGGCTCATGCTCAATACGAAACTTTCTTGGTCCTCCCATGTCTCTTACCTGGCAGCCCACTGTACTCGGTTCCTCAGTGTCCTGTATGTCCTCAATGGTACTTCCTGGGGTGCTGATCGAAGCACCCTCCTCTGTTTGTACCTGTCCCTTGTCCACCCGAAACTCAACTATGGGTGCTTTGTTTATGCATCTACATATCCATCCCTCTTATGTGTTCTCAACACCCCAGGGGGCCCACAACTCTTTTGTGGATACGTGCGTGGCGATCGAGGTCTAACCTCAACGGGAAGAAATTGGATCAAAGATCGTTTCCCTCCCTAGCTACTCCATGGGAGGAACGTCTTGCTAAAGAAGGCAGTGGCGAATATTCACCCCGGTACCTTGTTTGTACGCGGGTTGATGGAGAATCGTTTGTGTCGACCAAGCCCCAGTTTTTTGTGGAGCATTTAGAGGACAAGTTCGGGGAGGTGGAGGGCTTGTCCAAGATGCGCTCTGGTTCTGTGCTCATCAAAACGGCATCCTCTGCCCAGTCACGGAGGTTGCTCAATTGTGACAAGTTGGGGGATGTTTCAGTTACCATCACGCCGCATAAGAGTCTCAACATGGTCCAGGGTATTATATTCCACAGGGATCTTCTTCTGCAGTCCGACGATGAATTACGCGCCAACCTCGAATGACAAGGTGTTCACTTCGTCCGGCGCATCCATCGGGGTCCGAGGGATAATCAGGTGGCCACCGGTGCCTTCATCTTGGCCTTTGAGGGTGATGTCTTACCCGAAAAGGTTAAGGTGATGGTTTACCGTTGTGATGTGAAACCATATATCCCTCCTCCGATGCGGTGTTTTAAATGCTGGAAGTTCGGGCACATGTCATCTCGCTGTACTTCCAGCATCACGTGTCGGGATTGTGGACGTCCTTCGCATCCTGATACTCCATGTGCCCCGCCTCCTATCTGTGTTAACTGCGGAGAACACCATTCCCCCTGCTCGCCGGACTGTAGGATCTTCCAGAAATAAAGGAAGATAATGGAATATAAGACTCTGGACCGCCTGACCTACACCGAGGCAAGGCGGAAATATGAGCGGCTCCATCCCGTGCCCATGACATCCACCTATGCCGCAGCTGCACAAGCGGTCCGACCATCTCCCATGTCGTCACGTACTGTTGCCTCTCAGCTATGTCACAATGAACCGGCCCCCTTGGTTGTGGGGGGCACTTCGCCCTCTGTTGCTCCATCTACTCCAGGAGCAACACCACCCCAACCATCGGGGACATTCGTCCCCCCTTCCCAGCCGGAGAAACGTAGGGCTTCTTCGGCTACTCTAGCCCGGAAGGGGTCCCTTGGGGCCCTTCCTTCCCAGGCTTTGCCCTGTGTCAAAGCGGACACCCGCAAAGTTATGAAACAACAACCGGTCGCTGGTCATAGGGCTTCACGGTCGTCGTCCGTCCCTGAGACTGACCCAGTGGGGCCCTCCCAGCCAGACGCTCCCAAGGCACAGCGTGCGAAGCAGTTGAAGAAAAAGGCTCCCAAGCATCCTGACATTGTGGTGGCACCTGTCCCACCGCAGCCTTCAAACTCTGCGTCTGAGGACGAGGTGGAGGTCCTGGCGTCTGCTGAGGACCTCGATCTCGCCAGTCCCTCCGACGCCATGGAAAGCACTGGCACAGGTGCTCACTTGGAGGCAGCAGGTGACCCAGCGGCGTAATCTGCCTTCCCTGACCGTCACGCCTTTCCCAGCCATGGACAACACCATCCTCCAGTGGAACTGCAGCGGTTTCTTCCACCATCTAGCTGAGCTCCGTCAACTTATCAGCCTTCACCCTTTCTTCTGCATTGCTCTCCAGGAAACTTGGTTTCCAGCGTTGCGAACCCCCGCCCTCCGTGGCTATCGGGGTTATTATAAGAACCGAGCAGCTTATGAAAGGGTGTCTGGTGGCGTCTGCATATATGTCCTTCACACTCTGCACAGCGAGTATGTCCCTCTCCAGACGCCTTTAGAGGCTGTCGCTGTACGCGTGTGGACGCCACAGGCTGTTACCGTCTGCAGTCTTTACATTCCACCGGCTGGTGCTGTCTCGCAGCATGTCCTGGCTGCACTGGTCGCCCAATTGCCGCCACCTTTCTTGATATTGGGCGACTTCAACGCCCATAACCCTCTGTGGGGTGGGTCAGTGGCAACAGGTCGAGGCGCCATCGTTGAGCATTTATTGTCGCAGCTCGATCTCTCGCTGTTAAATGATGGTGCCTTCACACACTTCAGTGTGGCGCATGGCACCTACTCCGCCATTGACCTTTCAATCTGTAGCCATAGCCTCTTACCGTCTGTCCAATGGAGTGTGCATGACGACCTGTGTGGTAGTGACCACTTTCCGATCTTTTTGTCACTACCACAGCGCCACTCTTCTGGGCGCTCTAGCAGATGGGCTCTGAATAAGGCTGACTGGGACTTGTTCTCCTCCACTGCCGCTTTTGAACCTCTCTCTACCGATGACATTGATGCGGTGGTTCACTCGGTCACCACCGGCATCGTTAGTGCCGCCGAATCTGCCATTCCCCATTCCTGTGGGTCCCCTCGGCGGAAGGCTGTGCCTTGGTGGTCGCCTGAGATCGCTGAAGCGATTAAAGATCGCCGGCGAGCGCTCCAGCGTCACAAGCGACATCCCTCCTTAGCGTACCTTATCGCCTTCAAACGGCTGCGTGCGCGGGCCCGCCTCCTTATCCGCCAAGGCAAGAAGGAGTGCTGGGAGCGGTATGTGTCCACAATTGGCCTCCATGTCACTCCATCGCAGGTGTGGGCCAAGATTCGACGCGTCTACGGCTATCGGCCACCTGTCAGCGTCCCTGCGCTCTCACTGAATGGAGCAGTTTGTACTGACTCCGACGTCATTGCAAATCGCTTAGCAGAGCATTTTGCTATGAGTTCCGCTTCTGCGAATTACCCCCAGGCCTTCCGCTCCATTAAAGAGCGGATGGAACGTCGGAGCCTTTCGTTTCGCACCAACCACCCAGAATCTTACAATGCTCCATTTAGTGAGTGGGAATTTTGCAGTGCCCTCGCTGCTTGCCCTGATACCGCTTCTGGGCCTGATGGCATCCACTGTCAGATGCTGTAACAATTTTCAGTGGACTGCCAGCGGCGCCTTCTCGATCTTTACAACCGTCTTTGGGTCGAGGGGGAGTTTCCGTCGCAATGGCGGGAAGGCATTGTCATCCCCGTTTTGAAACCTGGAAAGAACCCTCTGGAGGTGGACAGCTACCGTCCCATTAGCCTCACCAACGTTCTTTGCAAGTTGCTTGAACGGATGGTGAGCCGGCGCTTGCATTGGGTACTGGAGTCTCGGGGCCTTCTGGCTCCATCTCAGGGTGGGTTCCGTAAAGGCCGCTCCGCCGCCGACAATCTGGTGAGCCTGGAGTCGGCCATCCGTACTGCCTTTTCCCGTCGTCAGCACCTGGTCGTTGTTTTTTTCGACATGCGGAAGGCGTACGATACGACATGGCTTCATCACATTCTTTCTACGCTTCATGGATGGGTTCTTCGGGGTCCTCTGCCGACTTTTATCCGCAATTTTCTGTCGTGTCGTACCTTCCGCGTGCAAGTCGCGGCCTCGTATAGTTGCTCCCACGTCCAGGAGAACGGTGTGCCACACCCCCCTGCGGGTTCGGGGGTTAGAATAGGCCCGCGGTATTCCTGCCTGTCGTAAGAGGCGACTAAAAGGAGTCTCAAACGTTTCGGCCTTATGTGATGGTCCCCTCTCGGGTTTGACCTCCATCTATCCAAATTATTCCGAAGAGCGAGCCAATTGGGGAAGGGCACCTTACATGGTGCACTGTATCCTTCGTGCAATTAGACCTATTGCCGTCTTTCTCGTCGTTGCGATGGTGTCCCGCTCGTTTTCGATCTCATGGGCGATTACCACGCTGCACTCTGCAGTGTTTCTTTTAACTGTGACGACGACCTTGGCCATTTTTGCACCTAAGATCCAGCACGGTAGCCAGTCCGTTGTGGTGGGGTCGCCATGTACCCTCTTGGTTGTAGCCCCCTGACAACACAGGGATCGCTCTACTGATGCCTGCGCCGTTCACTCCCCACGTATGCCAAGGAGTAGATGCCCATCTCCCTGGAGCATCGGGACTCCCGGCAATGGCCATCCTGCCAGGTGGCCTTTGCTGTGGCTGGGTGGCGCCCGTGGGGAGGGCCCTTGGTCGGAGTAGGTGGCATCAGGGCGGATGACCCGCAATGAAGCGTGGTACATCATCTGTCGCTGGCGGCCAGCCGCCAGCAGTCTCTAAGCGTTCTCGGGCTCACTTTAATGCTGAAAAGTACAATCCGAAAACGTTCCCCTCTCTGGCCACGCCGTGGGAGGACCGTAAATCTCAGGATGGCAGTAGCACTTATTCGCCCCGATTCTTAGTTTGTACGAGAGCTGATGGGGAGTCTTTTCTCTCAACAAAGCCTCAGTTCTTCGTCGAGCATTTAGAGGACAAGTTTGGGGAGGTGGAGGGCTTGTCAAAAATGCGCTCTGGATCGGTCCTGATCCAAACGGCATCCTCTGCCCAGTCACGACGGTTACTTGCTTGTGATAAGTTGGGGGATGTTGCTGTTACGATCACACCGCATAAGAGTTTAAATATGGTCCAGGGAGTTATTTACCATAAGGACCTTCTTTTGCAGTCTGATGACGAGCTGCGCGCCAACTTAGAGCGCAGAGGTGTACATTTCGTCCGGCGCGTTCATCGGGGTCCGAAGGAAAATCAGATAGCTACCGGTGCCTTCATCTTGGCCTTCGAGGGTGATACGTTACCGGAAAAGGTCAAGGTGATGGTCTACCGATGTGACGTCAGGCCCTATATTCCTCCCCCGATGCGGTGCTTCAAGTGCTGGAAGTTTGGCCATATGTCTTCCCGCTGCACTTCCAGCCTCACATGTCGAGATTGCGGACGCCCGTCTCATCCCGATACTCCATGTGCCCCGCCTCCCATCTGTGTCAACTGTGGGGAGCACCATTCACCTTGCTCGCCAGACTGCAGACTCTTCCAGAAAGAACGCAAAATCATGGAATATAAGACCCTGGACCGACTGACTTATACTGAAGCCAAGCGGAAATACGACCGATTACATCCCGTGCGAATGACGTCATCCTACGCCGCCGCTACGACACCTGTGCCCGCCCCATCAGTTTCACGACTTCCAGCCAGCTCGATACCCAGTAAGACTCCTCCTGCCCCCTTGCCAGTGGGGGGCTCTACCCACCGGGTTGCTCCTGCGCCACCTACCTCAGGGGCAACACCATCCCCCCCATCAGGGACGTCCGTCCCTGCTTCTAAGCCGGAGAAGTGTCCAACTTCTTCGGCTTCTCACGCTCGCAAGGGGTCCCTCGGGTCCCTCCCTTCCCAGGTTTCTACCAGTGGGAAGGCTGACGACCGCCAGTGGCGTAAGTGCCCGCAATCAGCTGGTCGACGGGCTTCACGATCCTCCTCAGTCCCGGAGACTGAATCGGTGAAGACCTCCCAGCCAGTTAAACCCAAGGAGCAGCGTGAGAAATCAAAGAAGAAGTGCTCTAAGCCCAAGGAACTCGCGGTGGCAGCCACCCCACCGCCCCCTTACAGCTCTGCGTCTGAGGACGAGGTGGAGATCCTGGCGTCCGCTGAGGACCTAGAACTCGCCGGTCCCTCAGACGCCATGGATAACACTAGCACGGGTGCTCAATCGGAGGCAGCAGGTGACCCAGCGGCGTAATCTGCCTTCCCCGTCCTGTCACGCCTTTCTCAGCCATGGACAATACCATCCTCCAGTGGAACTGCAGCGGTTTCTTCCACCGTTTAGCTGAGCTCCGCCAACTTCTCAGCCTTCGCCCTTTCTTCTGCATTGCTCTCCAGGAAACTTGGTTTCCGGCGATGCGAACCCCCGCCCTCCGTGGCTATCGGGGTTATTACAAGAACCGAGCAGCTTATGAAAGGGTGTCTGGTGGCGTCTGCATTTATGTCCTTCACACTCTGCACAGCGAATCTGTCCCTCTCCAGACGCCTTTAGAGGCTGTCGCTGTACGCGTGTGGACGCCACAGGCTGTTACCGTCTGCAGTCTTTACATTCCACCGGATGGTGATGTCTCGCAGCATGTCCTGGCTGCACTGGTCGCCCAATTGCCGCCACCTTTCTTGCTATTGGGCGACTTCAACGCTCATAACCCTCTGTGGGGTGGGTCAGTGGCAACAGGTCGAGGCGCCATCATTGAGCATTTATTGTCGCAGCTCGATCTCTCGCTGTTAAATGATGGTGCCTTCACACACTTCAGTGTGGCGCATGGCACCTACTCCGCCATTGACCTTTCAATCTGTAGCCATAGCCTCTTACCGTCTGTCCAATGGAGTGTGCATGACGACCTGTGTGGTAGTGACCATTTTCCGATCTTTTTGTCACTACCACAGCGCCACTCTTCTGGGCGCCCTAGCAGATGGGCTATGAATAAGGCTGACTGGGACTTGTTCTCCTCCACTGCCGCTTTTGAGCCTCTCTCTACCGATGACATTGATGCGGTGGTTCAATCGGTCACCACCGGCATCGTTACTGCCGCCGAATCTGCCATTCCCCATTCCTGTGGGTCCCCTCGGCGGAAGGCTGTGCCTTGGTGGTCGCCTGAGATCGCTGAAGCGATTAAAGATCGCCGGCGGGCGCTCCAGCGTCACAAGCGACATCCCTCCTTAGCGTACCTTATCGCCTTCAAACGGCTGCGTGCGCGGGCCCGCCTCCTTATCCGCCAAGGCAAGAAGGAGTGCTGGGAGCGGTATGTGTCCACCATTGGCCTCCATGTTACTCCCTCGCAGGTCTGGGCCAAGATTCGACGCGTCTACGGCTATCGGACCCCTGCCAGCGTCCCTGCGCTCTCACTGAATGGAGCCGTTTGTACCGACTCCGACGTCATTGCAAATCGCTTAGCAGAGCATTTTGCTACGAGTTCCGCTTCTGCGAATTACCCCCAGGCCTTCCGCTCCATTAAAGAGCGGCTGGAACGTCGGAGCCTTTCGTTTCGCAGCAACCACCCGGAATCTTACAATGCTCCATTCAGTGAGTGGGAATTTCGCAGTGCCCTAGCTGCTTGCCCTGATACCGCTCCTGGGCCAGATGGCATCCACTGTCAGATGCTGAAACACCTTTCAGTGGACTGCCAGCGGCGCCTTCTCGATCTTTACAACCGTCTTTGGGTCGAGGGGGAGTTTCCGTCGCAATGGCGGGAAGGCATTGTCATCCCCGTTTTGAAGCCTGGAAAGAACCCTCTGGAGGTGGACAGCTACCGTCCCATTAGCCTCACCAACGTTCTTTGCAAGTTGCTTGAACGGATGGTGAGCCGGCGCTTGAATTGGGTACTGGAGTCTAGGGGCCTTCTGGCTCCATCTCAGGGTGGGTTCCGTAAAGGCCGCTCCGCCGCCGACAATCTGGTGAGCCTGGAGTCGGCCATCCGTACTGCCTTTTCCCGCCGTCAGCACCTGGTCGCTGTCTTTTTCGACATGCGGAAGGCGTACGATACGACGTGGCGTCATCACATTCTTTCTACGCTCCATGGATGGGGTCTTCGGGGTCCTCTGCCGATTTTTATCCGCAATTTTCTGTCGTGTCGTACCTTCCGCGTGCAAGTCGCGGCCTCGTATAGTTCCTCCCACGTCCAGGAGAACGGTGTGCCACAGGGTTCCGTTTTAAGTGTCTGTCTGTTTTTAATAGCCATTAACGGTCTTGCTGCGGCCGTGGGAAACTCTGTCTCCGCTTCCCTGTATGCTGACGACTTCTGCCTTTATTACAGCTCTACTGGCATTGCAGCTGTTGAACGTCAGCTACAGGGCGCTATCCGTAAGGCGCAGTCTTGGGCTGTAGCCCATGGGTTTCAGTTTTCGGCAGCCAAGACCCGCGTTATGCATTTCTGCCGGCGCCGAACAGTCCATCCTGAGCCGCGGCTTTCTCTTGCCGACGAACTCCTTGCTGTGGTGGAGACCCACAGGTTTTTGGGGGTGGTTTTTGATGCCCGGTTGACTTGGCTGCCTCATATCCGGCAGCTGAAACAGACGTGTTGGCGGCATCTAAACGCTCTGAGATGCTTGAGCCACACCCGCTGGGGCGCCGACCGCTTTACCCTGTTGCGGCTCTACCAGGCGTTAATCCAGTCCCGTCTGGATTATAGGAGCCTGGCTTATGGCTCAGCATCCCCATCTGCGTTACAGGTGCTGGACCCAATTCTCCACAGCGGGATACGCCTTGCCACTGGTGCTTTCCGCACCAGCCCCGTGGACAGCGTACTAGTGGAGGCAGGTGTACCTCCCCTGCGGTTCCGACGCCAACGTTTGCTGGCCGCTTATGCTGCCCATGTTCTAAGCTCGCCCGGGCATCCAAATTATCGTCTCCTGTTCCCGCGGTCGGTCGTCCATCTGCCAGATCGTCGGCCCCGGTCTGGTTGTACAATAGCGGTCCGCGTCAAAGAGCTTCTCTCTGGGCTTCAGGTTTTTACTGTTCCACCTACTTTCCGGGCTACTTTGCATACACCCCCATGGTGTGTTCGTCGCCCTTGCCTTCGGCTGGACCTGGCACAGGGCCCGAAGGACTCAGTCCCTCCAGAGGCCTTCCGCCGCCGCTTTTATTCTATCCTGGCCACGTATCAGGGCTCTGGTGTTGTCTACACTGACGGTTCGATGGTTGCTGGTCGTGTCGGGTATGCGCTCACTCTAGGGGACCGTTCCGAACAACGTTCCTTGCAGGATGGCTGCAGCGTTTACACTGCTGAATTGGTCGCCATCTTTCGTGCCCTAGAGTATATCCGCTCCTGCTCAGGTGAGTCCGTCGTTATCTGTAGCGATTCCCTGAGCGGTTTACGAGCTCTCGACCAGTGTTTCCCTCGTTCTCGTTTGGTGATGGCAATCCACGAGTCTCTGCATACTCTCGCCTGTTGCGGCCGCTCTGTGGTCTTTGTGTGGACCCCCGGTCATGTCGGTATCCCGGGTAACGAACATGTTGACCGCCTGGCGAAAGAGGCCACCAGCAAGCCATCTCTGGACCTTGGCCTCCCTGAGACTGATTTGCGGGCAGTCTTCCGCCGCAAAATCTTGGCGCTATGGGACGAGGAATGGCGCGAACTGCCTTTGTCCAATAAACTCCGTGCTGTCAAGGAGACGACGGCTGTGTGGCGGTCATCCCTGCGAGCCACTCGCAGGGAATCGGTAGTTCTTTGCCGGCTCCGCATTGGCCACTCCCGGCTGACACACAGTTACTTACTGCGCAGGGAGGACCCTCCTGTATGTCGCTGCGGGGCGGCTTTGACAGTGGCCCACATTCTGTTGGCCTGCCCCCTTTTAGCTGTGGTCAGGCAGACATTTGCGCTGCCTGATACGCTCCCTGCCCTTTTAACAGACGACTCCACTATGGGTGACTTAGTTTTACGTTTTCTTCGGGCAGGGGGATTTTATCATTTAATCTGAGTGTTTCTGTTTTATTTTATTGTTTTGTGTCGACTCTGGCCTTTGGCCTATGATTTTACACTGATTTTTTAATGTGTTTCTAAGTGGTTGGCTTTTCCTTTTTTATTTCTATGGTCGGCCAACCACCGTCCATCTCTATGTGGTTTTCGTTCGTTTTGTCTTGTCTTTGTCTCAGTCTCTGTCTCTCCTGTTCTGTATCGTCTGTGATCTCTTCTGTTCCTCGTTTTTGTTCTCTGTGAGTGTTCTATGTCTTTGGAAAAAGGGACCGATGACCCTGGCAGTCTGGTCCCTTTAATCCCCCAAACCAACCAACCAATCTGCGAATTACCGCCAGGCCTTCCGCTCCATTAAAGAGCGGATGGAACGTCGGAGCCTTTCGTTTCGCACCAACCACCCAGAATCTTACAATGCTCCATTTAGTGAGTGGGAATTTCGCAGTGCCCTCGCTGCTTGCCCTGATACCGCTCCTGGGCCAGATGGCATCCACTGTCAGATGCTGAAACACCTTTCAGTGGACTGCCAGCGGCGCCTTCTCGATCTTTACAACCGTCTTTGGGTCGAGGGGGAGTTTCCGTCGCAGTGGCGGGAAGGCATTGTCATCCCCGTTTTGAAGCCTGGAAAGAACCCTCTGGAGGTGGACAGCTACCGTCCCATTAGCCTCACCAACGTTATGTGCAAGCTTCTCGAACGGATGGTGAGCCGGCGCTTGCATTGGGTACTGGAGTCTCGTGGCCTTCTGGCTCCGTCTCAGGGTGGGTTCCGTAAAGGCCGCTCCGCCACCGACAATCTGGTGAGCCTGGAGACTGCCATCCGTACTGCCTTTGCCCGCCGTCTGCACCTGGTCGCTGTCTTTTTCGACATGCGGAAGGCGTACGATACGACATGGCGTCATCACATTCTTTCTACGCTTCATGGATGGGGTCTTCGGGGTCCTCTGCCGATTTTTATCCGCACTTTTCTGTCGTGTCGTACCTTCCGCGTGCAAGTCGCGGCCTCGTATAGTTCCTCCCACGTCCAGGAGAACGGTGTGCCACAGGGCTCTGTTTTAAGTGTCTGTCTGTTTTTAATAGCCATTAACGGGCTTGCTGCGGCCGTGGGAAATTCTGTCTCCGCTTCCCTGTATGCTGACGACTTCTGCCTTTATTACAGCTCTACTGGCATTGCAGCTGTTGAACGACAGCTACAGGGCGCTATCCGTAAGGCGCAGTCTTGGGCTGTAGCGCATGGGTTTCAGTTTTCGGCAGCCAAGACCTGCGTTATGCATTTCTGCCGGCGCCGAACAGTCCATCCTGAGCCGCGGCTTTATCTTGCCGACGAACTCCTTGCTGTGGTGGAGACCCACAGGTTTTTGGGGGTGGTTTTCGATGCCCGGTTGACTTGGCTGCCTCATATCCGGCAGCTCAAACAGACGTGTTGGCGGCATCTCAATGCACTCCGGTGTTTGAGCCACACCCGCTGGGGAGCCGACCGCTCCACCCTGCTACGGCTCTACCAGGCGTTAATCCAGTCCCGTCTGGATTATGGGTGCCTGGCATATGGCTCAGCCTCCCCGTCTGCGTTGCGGGTGCTGGACCCAATTCTCCACAGCGGGATACGCCTTGCCACTGGTGCTTTCCGCACCAGCCCTGTGGACAGCTTACTCGTGGAGGCAGGTGTCCCTCCCCTGCGGTTCCGACGCCAACGTTTGCTGGCCGCTTATGCTGCCCATGTTCTCAGCTCGCCCGGGCATCCAAATTATCGTCTCCTGTTCCCGCGATCGGTCGTCCATCTGCCAGATCGTCGGCCCCGGTCTGGTTGTACAATAGCGGTCCGCGTCAAAGAGCTTCTCTCTGGGCTTCAGGTTTTCACTGTTCCACCTACTTTCCGGGCTACTTCGCATACACCCCCATGGTGTGTTCGTCGCCCTTGCCTTCGGCTGGACCTGGCACAGGGCCCGAAGGACTCAGTCCCTCCAGAGGCCTTCCGCCGCCGCTTTTATTCTATCCTGGCCACGTATCAGGGCTCTGGTGTTGTCTACACTGACGGTTCGATGGTTGCTGGTCGTGTCGGGTATGCGCTCACTCTAGGGGACCGTTCCGAACAACGTTCCTTGCAGGATGGCTGCAGCGTTTACACTGCTGAATTGGTCGCCATCTTTCGTGCCCTAGAGTATATCCGCTCCTGCTCAGGTGAGTCCTTCGTTATCTGTAGCGATTCCCTGAGTGGTTTACGAGCTCTCGACCAGTGTTTCCCTCGTTCTCGTCTGGTGATGGCTATCCACGAGTCTCTGCATACTCTTGCCTGTTGCGGCCGCTCTGTGGTCTTTGTGTGGACCCCCGGTCATGTCGGTATCCCGGGTAACGAACATGTTGACCGCCTGGCGAAAGAGGCCACCAGCAAGCCATCTCTGGACCTTGGCCTCCCAGAAACTGATTTGCGGGCAGTCTTCCGCCGCAAAATCTTGGCGCTATGGGACGATGAATGGCGCGAACTGACACTGTCCAATAAACTCCGTGCTGTCAAGGAGACGACAGCTGTGTGGCGGTCATCCATGCGAGCCAACCGCAGGGACTCCGTCGTCCTTTGTCGGCTCCGCATTGGCCACTCCCGGCTAACACACGGTTATTTACTGCGCCGGGAGGACCCTCCTCTATGTCGCTGTGGGGCAGCTTTGACAGTGGCCCACATTTTGCTGGCCTGCCCCCTTTTAGCTGTTTCTACGTGGTTGGCCTTTCCTTTTTTCTGTCTATGGTCGGCCAACCACCGTCACACTCTGTGTGGTTTTAGTTTGTTTTGTCTTGTCTTTGACTCCGTATCCCTTGTTCTGTATCGTCTGTGATCTCTTCTGTTCCTCGTTTTTATTCTGTGTGGGTGTTCTTTGTCTTTGGAAAAAGGGACCGATGACCATAGCAGTCTGGTCCCTTTAATCCCCCAAACCAAACCATGGATGACCTGTCATTCATGGATGTCACCCCCTCCTTGTTGGTGACGTGTGGGGACCCAGTGGTGTGACTGGCTTTAGCATGGTCAGACCCCATTGAAATCATCATTCTGTGGGTCTCCAATGGAATTGTAGTCAATACTATCGTCACCTTCTGGAATTGAAATACCTTCTTTCGTCTTACTCTGCAGCTTGTGTGGCTCTCCAGGAATCTCATTTTATTGATGTTCACTCACCGACCCTCCGTGTTTTCTGCCAAAATCAGGTCGGACCCCTGCGGGCTTCTGGTGGCATTTGTACGTAGGTCCGTACAGACATTGCTAGCACATTGATTCCTCTTCAAACTACATTGGAAGCGGTTGCTGTTAGGGTCCACCTAGGCCCTGCGGTCATGGTTTGCAATCTTTATCTCCCTCCTGACAGGACTCTTACACCTGCTGGCTTAACTGCCTTTCTTCAGCAACTTCCTCCTTCCTTCCTGCTCCTTGGGCATTTTAATGCTCATCATCCCTTGTTGGGCAGTGCCTTTCCATCTAGACGAGGTCTTCTCATAGACCAGTTTATTGCAGACCACGACTTTTGCATCTTAATGATGGCTCCCCTACTCATTTCAGTGCCGGTCATGGTACGTTTTCTGCCATTGATCTTTCTCTTTCTTCTCCCTCTCTCCTCCCTTCATTACACTGGTCGCCACATGACGACCTCTGTGATAGTGACCATTTCCCGTTGATCCTCTCTCTCCCTTCCCGCTCCCCGATCGGCAGGTTACCTCATTGGTCTTTCCAACGCACTGATTGGCCTCTATACACTGCACAGGTCATGTTTTCTCCCTGTTTGTTGGGTTGTATTGATGACGTCCTACGTGATGTTTCTGACGTGATTGTTTGCGCTGCTAGCCTTGGTGTCCCGCGCTCATCTCGACCATTTCGTTACCGGCAAGTCCTATGGTGGAGTACGGCCATTGCCATTGCTATCTGTGATAGCCGTCGAGCTTTCCAACACCTTAAGAGGCACCCTTCCGTAGCCAGCCTTACTAACTTTAAACGCCTTCGCGCTAAAGCCCGTTATTTAATCAAACAGAGCAAGTGGATATGTTGGGAATGATTCATTTCTTCCCTTGGTTCTACTGTCCCTCTGTCATGGGTATGGGCTACACTTCGCTCTCTCCAATGTTGCCATCAGCAGTCCACCCTCCCAGGCCTTCACCTCCCAGATGGCCCTTGTACGGACCCATTAGTTCTTGCAGAACATCTTGCGACCCATCTTTCAGTGGCCTCAGCATCAGCCTCCTATTCAGCTGCTTTCCTTCACCAGAAACAGCGGGCTGTAACTTAGACCTTATGTTTTACCCCTTGTGAGTCAGAATCTTACAACCAATCTTTTACTGAATGGGAATTTCTTTCTGCTCTATCTTCTTCTCATGATACGGCCCCTGGGCCTGATTCCATTCATAACCAACTGCTTCAACATCTCAGTGTTCCACAACGGCAACATCATCTTCGGGTGTTTAAACGTATCTGGCTCCAGGGTGACTTCCCTTCTCAGTGGACGGATAGCATCGTGGTTCCTGTCCTTATGCCTGGTAAGAACTCCTGTCTTCTGACAGCTATCGGCCAATTAGTTTGACCAATGTTGTTTGTACGTTACTTGAACATATGGTAGCCCGTCGGCTCAATTGGGTCCTCGAATCTCAGGATCTATTGTCCCCATACCAGTGTGGCTTTTGAGAGGGACGGTCTCCAACCGATCATTTACTTCGCTTGGAATCCGCAGTTCAGCAGGATTTTTCTCAGCGCTGCCATTTAGTTGCAGTGTTTTTGACCTTCGCAAGGCCTATGACACGGCCTGGCGCCATTGCATCTTACTTACCCTTCATCAGTGGGGTCTTCAGGGCCCACTCCCGATCTTTTATCCACCAGTTCCTGTTCCAAGCCCCCAGGGGCTCAGCATTCATTTGCTGGGTACGGTCTTGGCGACCCCGGGGTTCATGAGCTGGGGACTGGTAAGCGCCACCTGTCCCCCGTCACCGTAAGCTCCGAGTACACTTCAGCGACCACTGTGCGGCGCGGCGGTGGAATGTTGTGTGTCTCAGGGAATGGGGATCTTGGCTTGGCCGCCCAGATCGCGAGGATGGAACAAACCTCTATAAAAAAAAACCCTCAATCTTCCGGTGTGCTCCGCGCCTATGAGATGCATGGCTGTTGAGGTGGAACAGTCGCAAGCGGGCAACCTCTGGGGCACCTGCCACACCCCAGTTGTATACGGCTTACTCAGGCACGCGGGGCTCTGTCTGAGCGGACCTTTAGTTCCCTAGCTGCTCGTGGGACCGCAATGGACCCTTCGACTTCTACATTTCCCCCTACCAGTGGATTGGGTGGGCCGCTGGTAGGCAAACACACCCCTTCGAAAAAGCGACTTCGTGCTTCGAGTCCTCCAGCTCCTGGTGTTGCTAGAGATTTATCAGACTGTTGTAACAGAGCACATGCTGATAATCAGAATGTGTTTTTGATTATTAAACGAAAGGAGGGTAGCTTTGAGAGGGTTTCTCCCTTTTACATCCACAAGGGTCTTGAAGGAATTGCAGGTACACTGAAATCTGTTAAGCGACTGCGCAATGGTACTCTCTTAGTTGAGACTTCTAGTTCCCGTCAAGTCGCTTCTCTTCGGAAAGCACCCTGTCTCGGAGAGTACGCTATCGAGACCGAGCTCCACTCCACACTCAACTATAGTAAGGGTGTTGTGACATGTAGGGACTTGGTGGATATCTCCACAGACGAGTTGAAATCTGAGTGGGCTGCCGAAGGTATTGTTGATGTGCAGAATATTATGCGGCGAGTCGATGGGGACCTAGTAAAATCCGACTCGTTTATTCTCACGTTCCGTTGCCCGCGACTTCCAGAGCATGTTAAAGCGGGGTTCTTACGTTTGCCAGTCCGGCCATATTTCCCCAACCCAATGCGCTGCTTTAAATGTCAGCGCTTTGGGCATACTACATTGGGGTGCAATGGGATAGCCACTTGCGGTAAATGTGGTCAGCCTGCCCATGAAGGAGCTGATTGTTCGTCGCCTGTGAAGTGCGTGAATTGCTCTGGGAGTCACCCTGTCTGGAGCCGGGTCTGCCCCATCTATCTCGACGAACGGAAGATACAGGTGATTAAAACATCTAAGCGCATACCCTATGGTGAGGCCAAGAAGCTCTTTAAGGCCATGCAACCTCCTGTGTTTACTACATCTTTCGCTTCCATTCTGAAAAAACCGGTACAAATGGCCACTGTTGCTACGCAAACGGAGGTTGCTAGTGTTAGCACTAATACCTGCGTTTGCCAGTGCACTTGTGCTGCTGCGGTTCTTTTGCAACCTGCAGCTCTCCCCGCAACGTCGGACAAGGCCGTGGTTGCTGACATTGGGGTACTTCCTGCCTCTTCCCCTATGGCGCCTTCTGCCCAGGCGAGTAAAGCTCCAACTGCTGACAAGGCTCTGCATTCTAAGCCCCCTAAGACCAAGACGCCGAAGGTGAAGATTTTGCCACCTGCGGAGACTGATCAGGGTCGGTCCGATGACGAGACCATCGTACTGTCTGGCATCTCCCGTGGGTCGTCATCGGAGCTGATGGACATTGATGTCGACCGGGGGCGCTCTTCTCGCCCCAGGAATAAATCTCCGCCCAGTACGGGCTCTCCTCCAAAACACAGAGGCAGGGTGAAAGTTCAGCCACCCTGATCACTGGCTCCCATATTACAGTGGAACCTGAATGGGTTCAGGACGCATGTGGCCGAACTACAACTCCTTGTACGTGAGTTCCCTTTGTGCTTATGTCTCCAAGAGACACATTTTCGGGCCACTGATGCTCCTTCTTTACGGGGCTATACCGTCTATCGGAAAGATGATCTGACGGGGGAAATGGCAAAGGGTGGTGTTGCGGTTTTTGTCCGTGACATGCACCCCTCATCTGAGCTCCCTCTCGTTACAGACTTGCAAGCAGTTGCAGTTGACCTTCTTGTGGGTCGGAGGCTCACAGTCTGTTCACTTTACTTACCTCCTCAGGATGCGATAGACTCTGAGGCTCTCTCAGACCTTATTGGCCAACTTCCCCGCCCCTTTCTTCTTCTGGGGTACTTCAATGCTTATAATGTCTTATGGGGCTCGTCGACTACTTGCCCCAGGGGTCGCATTCTGGAACGCCTCATAGTGTCTGAAGAACTGTGCATCCTCAACTCTGGTGCCCCCACTCATTTCTGTACTGCTTCTGGGTCGTCGTCAGCTATTGACCTTTCCTTTTGCTCTCCAGCACTAGCGGATTCTGCTCTATGGGAGGTTGATGCTGACCTCCATTCTAGTGACCACTTCCCCCTTTGGATTCGCCTCCTGGATGAGGCTATGGCATTTCCGGTACCGCCCCGGTGGCACCTCTGCAGGGCTGACTGGACACTTTTTAGCCACCTGGCCGTTTTGGAACACCGTGACAGCGTCCACGAATGGGTAGACCATGTTACAGCTGTGATCTCCCATGCTGCTGAATTGTCAATCCCACGGTCATCCGGTCATCCCAAGAGGCGTCCTGTCCCTTGGTGGACCCCTGAGTGCCGCTCAGCCATCCGAGCCCACCGTGCCGCTCTGCGCCGCTTCAAGTGCCGTCCCACGGCTGACAATCTTGCAACCTTTAGGGTGGCAAGGGCTAAAGCGCGACGCGTGATTAAAGAGAGCAAACGACGGTCATGGCAATCGTTCTTGAACTCCATCTCCCGCTCCACTAGTTCTACGAAAGTATGGGAAGCCGTCAGGAGGATTTCCGGGAAACTCGGCCAGCTATCCGTCACGGCCTTGCTGCATCAGGGAAGTCTCCTCACGGCGCCGAGAGACATTGCCCAGACACTGGCCATGCATTTTGCGGAATCTACCGCCACTATTAACTGTGATCCAGATTTCTGCCGCTACCGCACTGCCATCGAGAGGGGTCACTTGGACTTCCGGTCTCCTAATTCTGAACCCTACAACTGCCCCTTCACAATGTGGGAACTGGATTTGGCGCTGTCTGTGGCTCATGATACTGCGCCTGGTCATGATCAAATCCGGTATAGCATGCTGCGGCACTTGTTACTGCCTTCCAAGGAAATTCTCCTGAATTGTTTTAATATGATATGGTTATCCGGCACGTACCCTGACTCGTGGAGGGAAGCGATTTTGATACCCCTCCTCAAACCAGGGAAGGACCGAACGCATCCCAGTAGTTATCGAAGTATCGCCTTGACGAGCTGTGTCGGGAAGACGTTGGAACGCATGGTCAATCGTCGCCTGGTTTGGCTGCTCGAGACCAGGCAGCTCCTTAGCCCCTCTCAGTGTGGCTTTCGGAGATGGCGTTCCCCTATAGACAACTTGACCCTGCTTGAGGCGGCCATCCAGCAGGCCTTCCTGCGTAACCAGCATTGTCTAGGTGTATTCTTTGACATTCATAAGGCGTATGACACTACTTGGCGCCGCCATATCCTCAATCAACTCCATGAGTGGGGCTTTCGTGGCCGTCTCCCCATCTTCATTCGGTCCTTTCTTTCCCACCGCCTCTTTCGCTATAGGGTTGGTAATGTGCTATCTGCTTTGTATGTGCAGGAGAATGGTGTCCCTCAGGGAAGCGTTTTAAGTGTCACCCTCTTTGCCGTCGCCATTAACAGTATCACGTCCACTATCCGGAGTCCTGCCCAATGCTCCTTGTTTGTGGACGATTTTGCTGTTTTCTGTTCTTCCTCCAGTCTTGTCACTGCTAGTCGACAGTTGCAGCTTACGATACAGCGATTAGAGGCATGGACTGCGAAGACGGGTTTTACCTTTTCTGCAGACAAATGTGTGTGTGTTCATTTTAATCGTTCTCGACCTGCTTTTACCTCCCCTGAATTGCGTCTGAGGGACACCATTCTTCCTTTTAGCGACACTGTGCGGTTCCTGGGCCTCACTTTTGATTCCAAGTTGTCGTGGTTGCCTCACCTTAAAGACCTCAAGGTGCGGGCCCTGAAGGCACTGAATATTTTGAAGTGTCTGAGCCATCCGTCCTGGGGAGCAGATCAGGCGCGTCTGCTGCAGTTTTATAGGGCTTTCGTCCGATCGCGACTTGACTATGGTTGCACCGTGTATGGGTCAGCAAGGCCTTCGTATCTGAAGATTCTTGACGCAGTACACCATGAGGGTATCAGGCTGGCCACTGGTGCCTTCCGTACTAGTCCCATCCCCAGCCTGTGTGCTGAGGCAGGGGAACCGCCGCTCGCCATCCGGCGGAAACTCCTCATGGAGCGACGGGTGTGTCAATTCCTTGCCTGACCTACCTCCCCTGCGTACCCTACCGTTGCCCGACCGCCTATGGAACGTCTCTTTTCCAGTCGTCCCAGGGCAACGAGACCGTTTGGGATTCGTGCCAAGCATTTGCTTGAGTCCCTTGGTGTGGAGCGCGTGGCCCCCCAACGACAAGGTTTTACTCGCCTGCCTCCCTGGTTGCTCCAGAGGCCCAGCGTCATTTTAGACTTGTCGGAGTACCGGAGGAGCTGCACTCCTGCGTTTGTTTTTACCGCCTTATTTTCCGATATTTTAAACCAGCATCCCGACCATGTACCAGTATTTACGGATGGCTCTAAACAGGGGGACTCTGTTGGTTGTGCTGTTGTTTTCCCTGATCGACTCGTCAAGTTACGGCTTCCTGCGGCGTTTACCATCTTTGATGCCGAATTGTTTGCGATCATGCGGGCATTGGAGCAGATGAGATGTGTCCCCAGTCGTAAGTTCCTCATCTGTTCTGACTCCCTGAGTGCCCTTCAGACCATGCAACACTTGTACCCAGCGGATACGGTCGTCCAGAACGTCCATGATGCCCTACTCCACCTGCAGCGGCAGGGGAAGGAGGTTTCCTTCTGCTGGGTGCCGGGGCACGTGGGAATTACGGGAAACGAGCTGGCGGATGTGGCTGCCAAAGATGCATGTTCCCTCCCTGACGTTGTTGAATGTGCCGTCCCCCTCCATGCTGTTACCTCCCTCCTGCGTTTTCGCGTTATGCGTCAGTGGGAAGAGGAGTGGCTGGCAGTCGGTGAAAATAAGCTGCGTCTGGTGAAGGCCACCACGCGGCCATGGCGTACTTCCTCCCAGTCATGCAGGCGGGATGAGGTTCTCCTCACTCGCCTCCGCATCGGGCACAGTCCCTTCACACATGGTTTTCTACTCCGGCGGGAGGATCCCCCAATCTGCAGTGCTTGTGGCGTCCGGATTACTGTCCGCCACATTTTACTTGATTGTCTTTTATTCTCTGACCAGAGGGCGGTGGTTTCTTTGCCACCGGATTTGCCCTCTATTTTGCAAGACGACGCATCGTCTGTGGTGAAGGTTTTACGGTTTTGTGTCCTGTCCAATTTGTTGCCACGGATTTTAGGGAGAGGGTTTTAATGTGCAGCTGGATGACTGGCTCACCCAGATTTTAGGTAAGAGGTCCGCCAGTCACGAATACCTCCTTGTTTCCCTTCGGTTTCTGTCCTCCCTTCCTTGTGTTTCCTTTCCTTTTTTCGTGCTTTCCTTCTCCTCTTGTTTTGCCTCTGTACGTGAGGATTTGGAACTGCGTCTTTTCGCTGTTCCCCTTGTTCGCTGTTCGTCTTAGTCCCTTCACTGCATGTGTTCCTGTTTTTATACGTTTGGGCGCTGATGACCTCGCTGTTTAGCGCCCGTAAACCTCAAACACACACACACACACACACACACACACGAAGCTGCTGATGCTGCAGCCAAGGCTTCAGTCCTTGTACATCAGCCTATGAGCCCTTATGTTCCGTCCAATGATCTCTGTGTTGCCATCTGTCAGGAGCTGGTGTCTTTTTGGCATTGCCAATTGTTTTCCCTTCATGGGAATAAGCTCAGGATTATTAAGTCTCTCTCAGCGGCTTGGACAACCTCCTCTTGGCACTCCCACCATGAGGAGGTCATTTTAACCAGTCTGCATATTGGGCACTGCCTTTTTAGCCATTGTCATTTGATAAGTGGTGATCCCCCACCATCTTGTACACATTGTGCCAAAGTTTACACTGTCTGCCACTTCCTGATGGTATACCCATATTTTAACCATTTACATTCCTGCTTGGGTTTGCTGTCTGAGTTACTGGCTGTTTTAGCAAATGACGCATGGTCTGTTGACCGCGTTTTATTTTTTATTCACCAAAGCAATTTAATTTTTAGTTTTGTAACCCCATTTCAGCATGTTGTCTTTTCTAGCCCTTTTCCCACATACCTGTTTTATGTCAATAGGGACTGATGTAGAGTCATTTTTTAACTCGTCTCTGCCTTCGTGTTCTGCACTTTTGACTTGGGCACATATGACCCCAGTTGTTTTTTGCACCCTAATGCATAACAAAACAAACAGCCAGCTTACATGTTAAAGAGCCTGCTAAGCTAGGACAAAGTCTGGAATTGTAACTACATCAGCACTGACAAAGCAGAATTCAGAATTGGCATTTACTCCAAAACAGGTGAAATTAATTACACAGTCCTACACTTCATCACGAATTATTTCTATCTAGTAACTTAAGGAAATTAAACTGGATTCCAAACTATTAAAGCTTGGTTCCTAAAAGATGGTGCAAAAGCATTACTCACCAGATCTTTGCTCACTCAGCCTGCCTTAGACTTTATGGGGTAATGGGAAGGAAGAGTATTTCCACTAACTTTAATTCCCCCCATGGGTAACTGGCCATTCTCTCACTAGAGGCAACTCCTCTGAATCTGCTTTGATACTGGAAGTAGTTGATATCCAGATCCCACACCACTATGCTACCTCCAGGCCCTGAGAGAGCACAATGGAAATGAGCTTGCAAATGTGCTGGGTGGATGGCAGCAGCAGTCATAGTGGAGCCCTCCAGACAGTCTGGTAAGACTCATTGTGGACTCCTAAAGTCACTCAGCAATGAAAACTAATGAAATACATCAGAATTTGAATCAAGAACTGCTTCCAATGTGCGTAACTTAAGAAAGAGATACCCTTGGTTTTACAAAGCAGCTGAAATCTTTTAATAAAGACCAGTCCTCCAGTCCAGATTATCTACCAATTAAATTACTTTGAGTATGCTGATATAATAGCTCCATACTTCACACTTACATACAGCTCCTCACTTGATGAAAGTTGCACAAGTCACACCACTAATCAAGAAATGAAGAAAGAGTAATCCAGTGAATTATTGACCTATATCACTGACTTCTATTTGTAGTAGGATTACGGAACATATACTGTGTTCCACCATTGTGAATTACTTTGTGAGAATAAAGAGCTAGTTGGCATTCACAAGATGAATATATTCTGAATCAGTGCTGACCATCTGCCATTAGAGAGTTTTCTTCAAAGTAACAAGTGCTATCAATAGGGAGTCTAAAATTTACTCCATTTTTATAGAATTCCAAAAGGCTTATGGTAATGTTCCTTACAAACAACTTCTAATCAAATTGCATGCACATGGAGTGCCATCGCAGTTGTGTGGCTGGATTCATGATTTCCTGTCAGAGGGGTCGCATGAGATATCCAGAATTCCCCAATGAAGTGTAATAGGTGCTCTACTGTTCCTAATATGTATGAATAGTTTAGGAGACAGTCTGAGGAGCCCTCTTAAACCTGTTTGCAGATGATATTGTCATTTACTGAGTACGACAGGCATCATAGTATCAAAACCAATTGCAAAATGTTATAGACAAAATATCTGTATGATGTAAAGAGTGGCAATATGACCAAAAAAAAAATGAAAAGCTTGAGGTGATCTATATGAGTACTGAAAGAACTCCATTAAATTTCGATAGATGATAAGTCACATAAATCTATAGACGGTAAGTTCTACCAGTCATGTAGGCATTAAACAGGAACAACTTTAATTGAAATTATCACAGACAATAATGTTGTGGGAAGCCAATGTAATAAATTAATAGAGATCAGAGATCGCATGGAGAGATTTAAATGTTCATCTTCCCTGTGTGTTGTTAGAGAGTGGAATGGTACAAAAATAATGTGAATGCTGTTAAATGAACCTTCTGCCAGGCACTTGCATGTGAATTGGAAAGTAGTCGTGTAGATGTTGGTGGATGAGTATACAGCAGACTGACTTAGGTCCCACCCTCCAGGCAGTTCTGCTACAGACGCACATAGGTGCAATGAAAATTAGCCGTTTTCATGTGAGGCTGCTCCATGTTTGTCATGCCACTGAGAACTTATAATGACAGTACCTGGTCTGCTTTGCCCATCTGATCAGCTTTGCTGAGTGTTCCATGATGTCCCAACATTCCATTCCACTTGCTGTGGCTAGTATATTTTGTAGCATCAGAATAGTGCTGTTGTGTGTAAGTTACACTTTCCTACTTAATCATGCACAGTCAGCAGATTGGTGGCACCTCTGTCTTAAGATATTTTGCTGCATATGCATTTGACTGCCCAGCTCATATGGTATGTAGCAATCTGTTCCGTAAATCAGACATAATATCGACAGTATCTGCAAACTGAAGCTCCAGTGTATTACTATAGCTTGGCCTGGTTTCCTCTGCTTACTGAGTTGCCAGGGAAGATGACTAGATTTTTACTTGGCTACACCAATATATTCTTCTGCGGCACACCACTACATAAGAGAGTGCTACCAGGATTCTACTAAGACTTGGATGTATCAGATGACTATCCACTGGTCAGTATCATTGGAGTGTTCAACATTTTGCCAGTAGAATAGAATTTGTTACCAGATTTCATTCACTAAACACCAGAAATAAAGCTCTTTAAATTTTACAGTGAGTGTTTATCTCATATGCAGAAAACGTCTGGCCTCCACCACACTTCCCTCATTCCGGACATTGAAAACATTTTGTACATACACAGTCAGTATTTGAAATAAGCATTTAATCTTGGCATTGATACACAGTTCATTTTGCAGGTTAGTCACATAGTTGAAAATACGAGAGTACGCATTCTGAACAAGGTTAGCATCGACCGATCTCCACTGTGTACTGGGAGATGGCCAGATTCCCATTCTGTGGATTAGGAAGTGAATCATCTCCCATCTGCTAACAGGGCCAATGTGATATTCAGACATAGAAAGCATGGGAGTCTGCTGAAGGAAGTCTTGTAATTTTTACATAGTAATCAAGGTGACTCAGTCCACTCGTAAAATAAAAATGTAATGGCAGATTATTAAGGTTTATGTGTGTTACCAACCAGCTCAGGTACTTGGTAGGACTTCATGTTTTGTGGAAGTTTGTGGATTGAATTGTGACTGAAATATACGTAACTGATATGCCACATTGTGTTGGGTACATGTGAATGTTATGGGTAGAAATTAGAGGTCAATATTTCCGTGCAGAGATGATTGTGGAAGCAGGTCTGTCATAAACAGCAATGACCAAAATATTGGAATAGCCAGGAAGGTGAGGCATAACAGTGTTAAGGTGCTAGCTGTCGATAGCATTTGTGTCCACCAGCTGATCAATAGACGTAGCAGAATAATACAAGAATAGGATATGTGTTGCTAGTGTTGAGGTGTCAAGTAGTCAAGTAGGATCAGGATGCATCTCCTTATGCCAGGGAGTAAGATCCTTTCTCAAAACAGCCTAGAATTGTTAAAAAAAAATTTATTTCTCAGATTGATTACACACAATCTTGATTTAAGCTGGAAGTTGAACCATAATTGACATTCATACTTCGTTTGGCTTACGAAAAGATCAAAGAAAGATTTTACTACCATAATGAAACCTTTTTGGAAAGGTGAATATTCATCATCACCAACTATCTTACTTGAACACATCCAAGGACCTCTCTTATAGTATTCTCGTGAATTATTATACCAATTTCAAAGCTATTTTATGGAGGTGAACATTTATCATTTGGAGGTTTGGAGTTAATGACACCTTTTATGCCTTGAACACTTTCAGTAGTATCCTTCTGTAGAACATACTCAAAGGTCTGAGCCATTAGTTGTGAAAATATGCATGGTGCCATCCAGTCTACATTGCCTATTCATTTACACTAAAGAGCATTTTGGTAATCTGGTGTATTATTGTGAAGTCACTTTTTTGGTGGTAACAAATGCTGCAATAGAGAAACTTCCTAATTTCCAAACTATTACATAGCAGAATGCCTCATTTCAGTGCACTCACTCCAGAACAATTTCAACAGATGTGGTGTGTTGAAGGAAACCCATATGTTACTGCTGTTACCTGCTGGATTCAGGAAAGGTTTCATATAATACCTGATATTTTCTGCAAGTCTATCATGTCACAGCTACAGCATATGTTGAAGATTCTTTGACAGTTCTTGATTCTAGTCTAAAGCACTCTACTAGTCATAACTGTATAGTAATTGTAATAAACTAGTTGCCTATACAACCCATGAATCTTGATAATCTGAACATTGGAATGTGGATTGACTCCCATGAATGGCAACACTTAACAGATGCATGAAGGTGATGTGTTGGCAGAAGAGCCAACACCGTGTTGCTAGAGGAGGCCAAAATGCACGCGTTTAAGCTCACGCAGACTGGCATGAGGTCTGGAACAATTAAAGGAGTTGAGTCTAATAAATAAAGTGCGAAGCTCTTGGAATACTTAACTTTAATCCATAATTGGAGAAAATCAGTCTTGATGATACATAATTACAATCTCAATATAAACTGGTAATGGCGCCTTGCTAGGTCATTGCAAATAACGTAGCTGAAGGCTATGCTAACTATCGTCTCGGCAAATGAGAGTGTAGTTTGTCAGTATAGCATCGCTAGCAAAGTCGGCTGTATAACTGGGGCAAGTGCTAGGACGTCTCTCTAGACCTGCCGTGTGGTGGCGCTTTGTCTGCAATTACTGACAGTGGCGACACGCGGGTCCGACGTATACTAATGGACCGCGGCCGATTTAAAGGCTACCACCTAGCAAGTGTGGTGTCTGGTGGTGACACCACAGAAGGAATTAGTCATAACTGTATAGTAATTGTAATAAACTAGTTGCCTATACAACCCATGAATCTTGATAAACTGAACATTGGAGTGCGGATTGACTCCAATGAATGTCAACACTTAACAGATGCATGAAGGAATTTTTTTGCAAACCTGGTAACCTGGAAGTTGTTGTACATTTATTGGTGGGGGCATAGTTGTGAAAGTAAACAAAAAAAAAGTCCTTTTCTAAGTGCATATCTTTGGGGAGGAGCTTGTAAGGTTAACGAATGGGGACTCTCTTCTCAATTCGATGTTATCCTCATTTTCTGTTCAACAGACAGTGCATAAGTGTGGAAAGTGTTCTGCCATAATGTTTTACACTAGCACAATTGACATGTGGTTATATCTTTCACACTGGGAAACCTATTTGTCCTCATTAAAGAAAGAAAATTGCAGAGAGCATTTCTTCTGCTCTTCAAGGCTCTAGGATCTTAATAGTTTGGTTCCTTTTTCTGCCGTCCTCTCATATGAGGTTGATATCACAAAATACCAACCGGTTACAGACTGTCTGGATCTGAAGAACCATTAACATTACCAGTGTCATCCCGATTTGCTTTCAAGACCCCAGCAGATTGTTTGTTATCAAAACATGACATTCTGACCTCACCTGTACCTCAATCAAAAGATTCTGGCTCATTTTGTGATGTAGATGCAGTAAGAAATATCCGTTAACTATAGTCAGATTGAAATTACTTGATAGTTGGTGCTTCGTGCTTTGCGGCTTGTTTCCTTCAGAGTGCTCAACATCAGGCACAAACCGTTTGCTGTTGCAAAACTATCACAGCAGTTGGTTAGTTCACTTTCAAGTCCTTACCAAGTTATTTTTCCTTGCTGTGTTTGGATCTAGATTCCTGGGTTTGGACCTTTTATTTAGTGTTTCATCACATGTGATAACCACACCAAAAACCAACCAACCCCCCCCCCCCCCCCGACACACACACAATACTAATTAAATACACATGTTTCTTAGATAGCACTAACCATACTACTGGATCCTTCTGCACGAGATGTGATGTGGCACCATTCGTTCAGTTGTTACAATTACAGAGATTGGTTTAGATTAGATAAGCTTTGCACAACATTGTGCAAAGTTAAATTTTTAAAGGCTACCATTCATGATTGTGGCTGGGTCACCATAGCAAAGGATATAACCAGTTGCCGTAAAGTAGCTTACCATAACACAGTGCTTAGTGTAAAATTCTGACGTGTAGATGTCCGTAGGTTCGAACCTCATCAAATAAAGAGACATTTTTATTTCTAAATCTAATCAAAAGACTTTGATTATTAGTTCTATTGAATTAATTGGTTTAAATGTAATATATTTATTTTATTTCTAATACTTTGCTGTAACATTTTCATCATTGTATTAACTTTTCTACTTTGTCTTACTTATCTTCCTATCACTCTTTATTCATTTGGAATCTGCATGTGTCGCCTATAATCTGAAACAAAGTGCCAACCAGGAAAGCTCATTGATTGGTCCCAATATCTTGTCTCAAAACACAATTTTCAAATCTTGTTCTTGTTTTCTTCAGTCCAAAGACTGGTTTGATGCAGGTTTCTTAACAACACATGGATACCATATAATGTCAATTCTACTTTTACACAACTGAAATTGAATACTGCACATTGTTCACTTAAATAATTTACCCTTAAGTGTGTGTGTGTTGTAAGAAGTACAACAGCGACAAATGTGGCTGCGAACTTCTTATGTCATTACCACATGTAGTTCAAAGTGTTGCATTCAAACTTTTCTCCTTCCCCACAATTCCTCTCTGAACTTCCATTATTGGTTGTGACTGGTTTGGCATGATACCCTCTTTCTTGTAGGTACTAAAATGGTCTCACTAAAAGAGCAAGACAGGATATTCATTATCAAGAATGCAAGAGGGAAAGAATTCATCAACAAAGATAATGACGGGGGGAACCACAGAGGCCTGATGTCTATCGTTCACTTCCAACAATAATCTCCGTATATCTGCAAGATCTAAAAAATCAATACTGCTAAAACCGCTTTGTTCTATCCTCTCTCTTGAATCAATTACCACTTGACTCATCATTCTTGTGAGGGACTTTCTGCTGCAGAATTATTTCCTAGGTTGACAGATGTAACCTTAACCCTTAGCTACTGGAGGGGTCTATCAGACAGCCTTTTCATTTTTTTATGTACAAAACCACTTCATTGGTGAATGTATATTTTCATGGCTTCCTGTTGTTTGTTACACTTCTTGGAAACAGAATTTATGGGAATTTTAAATACACCATTTCTGGTACCGCGCGCCACGGTATTTGAATCCGTGTCAGACCCATAGAGGTCTCTGCTGTGGCGGCGCACATCTCCTGGCCCGCTTTTAGTGTGGGGGCGCCACAGTGGAACACATAGTCATAGCGGCCAATAGCGGTGCCCCCGATAGCATACTTAAATGCCGGCCACTCGCTCAGCCAGTCAGTCTAATCTCACTTAAGTCGGGTTACACCTCGCTTTGCGCTAGACTGCTTACTTCCAAGTTTGTGTACGAGTTTGTTTCCTTCTGACTCTGTTGTTCAGTCTTGTTGTATTCGTTCCGTCCTATGTTGGTCATGTCGGTCCTCTTCCTTAGTGTTGTTGCTTGGGGGCCTCTCCGCAGGTCCCGTCGCACCTTCCATCTTTGCTACCCCGCGACTGTCCTGGTCGCAGTTACGACATTTTCGCAACGAGGTAAACATTGATCATTCTTGGTATGGAGGCGAAGATGGTCTGTCTGTTGGAGCAACAGCAGCAGCTCATGCAGCAGCAGCCAGTCCAGTTAGACATCTTACAAAAGTCACTGCAGTTGCTAACAGACAAAGTCGATGCCCAGGACGCTTTACTGCACCAGCTTCCGGGTCCACAGGTGTCCAATGTTTTCCCGTGTCCGCCGTCGTTTCCACCCTTTAATGACGCTAAAGAAGACTGGGAAACCTACTTACATAGGCTGAAACAACATTTCACAGCTTTTCAAGTCATGGACCAATCCTTGCAGTGGTTGTTGTTTTTGTCTTGGGCCTTGTAACAACGGTTTAATCTACTGACTTATCCCGCTCGTTCGGGATCTGATAGCAGCCCAAATGGATAATAATTAATGTGACCGTGTACCTAATGGGGCTGGCAATCGGATTGGACTGTTACGGAGTTGTTACATTCCATTTTGTCCTTCTCGAATGCTGTAATAATAAAATGTCTGGTGGCAAGAAGAACAACAACACAGCTTCATTAATCAACGACCTATATTCATCACAAAACACCAAAGTAAGGAGACAGCCACTGCCTTCGTCGTACAAATTTAATAACGGCTAATCTCAGCACAGGCCCCTTTGTTATTCATTATCGTCACACGCAAATTTTAATCACTGTCTCCAACACTGCAATCCAAATAATGCCGGCGCGGTAGACGCGAAAATACAAATATCGGCCCTGAAATATCACTGAATCACACTAGTAATTATACTTTTTCACTTTCCCATATATTTCTAACACAAAGGGGTTAAACCACAGCGATGGCCACTCCCTTTGTCGGTACGGTCTTGCATTCCAGCAACAGACCTCCACCCGGTCGGCCCGCAGCGCGTACCACACTACTTATGTCTCAACACTCGCTCTCGCTCTCGCCACCCGACACCCGACGCACACTATCGACTGTTTGTCCTGTCGACCTGTGCTGTCGCAAAACTTATAGTAAGGGCCTACGGACCCCTTACAGCCTCTCCGGACATGTTCTTTCTTCTCCGCAAGTTGGCACCATTGTCTGATCCTGTGATTTTTGATCTCGTGGTCAGTCAACCAGTCTCCGGCCATCTTCCTTTCTTCTGTTTCTTTCTGTCTGGTGTTCCTATGTCCTGTTCTTGTCTGTAGTGTTTGTTGCTGGATTTGTGTGCTTTTAGCGCCTGGGGGGACGTCTCCTCCCCCTTTGGTTTTTATCTGCTTCGTCGATTTCCGGCTCGCCTGATTTTGGAATGGGGGACTGATGACCTTCGCTGTTTAGTCCCCCTTAAACATCCAACAACCACCACCATCTGATCCTGTGGCTCTCTCTTTCCAGGAGATCTGCCTTTAGCTGACAAACTATTATTCCCAATGCTACCACATAGTCACCTCTCGGCTGGAGTTCCACCAGTGCCATAAACAGACTGGTAAATCGTATCGTTCCTGGGTCAAGGACTTGCAGGTCTCAGCCGTCCCCCCCTGCGGGTTCGGGGGTTAGAATAGGCCCGCGGTATTCCTGCCTGTCGTAAGAGGCGACTAAAAGGAGTCTCCAACGTTTCGGCCCTATGTGATGGTCCCCTCTCGGGTTTGACCTCCATCTATCTAAATTATTCCGAAGAGCGAGCCAATTGGGGAAGGGCACCTTACGTGGTGCACTGTATCCTTCGTGCAATTAGACCTATAGCCGTCTTTCTCGTCGTTGCAATGGTGTCCCGCTCGTTTTCGATCTCTTGGGCGATTACCACGCTGCATTCTGCAGTGTTTCTTTTAACTGTGACGACGACCTTGGCCATTTTTGCACCTAAGATCCAGCACGGTAGCCAGTCCGTTGTGGTGGGGTCGCCATGTACCCTCTTGGTTGTAGCCCCCTGACAACACAGGGATCGCTCTACTGATGCCTGCGCCGTTCACTCCCCACGTATGCCAAGGAGTAGATGCCCGTCTCCCTGGGGCATCAGGACTCCCGGCAATGGCCATCCTGCCAGGTGGCCTTTGCTGTGGCTGGGTGGCGCCCGTGGGGAGGGCCCTTGGTCGGAGTAGGTGGCATCAGGGCGGATGACCCGCAATGAAGCGTGGTACATCATCTGTCGCTGGCGGCCAGCCGTCAGCAGTCTCTAAGCGTTCGAGAGCCCATTTTAAAGGTAACGTTTATGACCCCAAATCGTTCCCCTCCCTCGCCACACCATGGGAGGAACGACAGGCATTGCATGACACTGAGACGTATTCGCCCAGATATCTTGTCTGTACCAGAGCTGATGGGGAATCTTTTCTATCCGTGAAGCCTCAGTTCTTTGTAGAGCATTTGGAGGACAAGTTCGGTGAGGTGGAGGGCTTGTCCAAGATGCGGTCCAGATCGGTGTTGATAAAAACGGCATCCTCCGCCCAGTCGCGGGCCTTGCTCGCTTGTACTAAGCTGGGGGATGTCTCTGTCACTATCACGCCCCATAAGAGTCTGAACATGGTCCAGGGCATTATCTTTCACAGGGATCTGCTTTTACAGTCCGACGACGAGCTGCGCGCCAACTTGGAGCGCCGAGGTGTCCATTTCGTCCGGCGCGTCCACCGGGGTCCGAGGGATCGTCAAGTTGCCACCGGTGCCTTCATCTTGGCCTTCGAGGGTGACACGTTACCTGAGAAGGTCAAGGTGATGGTGTACCGTTGTGATGTCAAGCCGTATATCCCTCCCCCGATGCGGTGCTTCAAGTGTTGGAAGTTCGGCCACATGTCTTCACGCTGTGCGTCCGACCTCGTCTGTCGCGATTGCGGTCGACCTTCCCATCCTGATCATCCCTGTGCGCCGCCTCCAATCTGTGTGAACTGTGGTGCGCACCATCCGCCTTGCTCGCCAGACTGTCCGATTCTGCAGAAGGAGCGGAAGATCATGGAAATAAAGACTCTCGACCGCCTGACGTACACTGAGGCGAAGCGGAAATATGATCGGCTTCATCCGGTGCGCATGACAACTTCTTATGCCGCAACTGTCACTCCTTCTACAATTCCCTCCGCTCCAGGCAGCTCTCAGAGTCAAAGACACACACCTGCCCCCTTGATGGTGGGGGGCACTAAACCTCCTGTTGCTCCTGCTCCATCTACTTCAGGAGCAACACCCCCCCAACCATCGGGGACATCAGTCCCCCCTTCCCAGCTGGAGAAGCGTAAGACTTCTTCGGCTACTCTCGTAAGGAAGGGGTCCCTTGGGGACCTCCCTTCCCAAGTTCCGTCCGGTACAAAGGCCGACAGCCGCAAGTGGCTTAAACAACCGCCGGTCCCTGGTCGTAGGGACACACGGTCGTCGTCTGTCCCTGCGACCGACCCAGTTGCGCCCTCCCAGCCTGCGCCACCAAAGGCACAGCGCGAGAAGCAGCAGAAGAAGAAACTCCCCAAGGCTACCGACATTGCGGTGGCACCCATCCACCGCTTCCTACAAGCTCTGCGTCTGAGGATGAGGTGGAGATTCTGGCGTCCGCTGAGGACATGGATCTCGCCAGTCCCTCGGATGCAGTAGCTGGCTGTTGTCCAGATGGTGACTCAGTAGCAGCAGGGGACCCGGAGGCGTAATCTGCCTCCCCAGTCCCTTCACGCCTTTCCCATCCATGGCTAATAACATCCTGCAGTGGAACTGCAGTGGTTTCTTCCACCATCTCGCTGAGCTCCGCCACCTTATCAGCCATCATCCTTTCCTTTGCATTGCTCTGCAGGAAACTTGGTTTCCAGCAATGCGAACCCCCGCCCTCCGTGGCTATCGGGGTTATTTTAAGAACCAGGCAGCTTATGCAAGGGTGTCTGGTGGCGTCTGCATATATGTCCTGAACTCTCTTCACAGCGAGTTTGTGCCTCTACAAACAGCTTTAGAGGCTGTCGCTGTTCGGCTGTGGACGCCCTGGGCCATTACCATCTGCAGTATTTACCTTCCACCTGATGGTACTGTCGCGCAGCATGTCCTGGCTGCTCTGATAGCACAACTGCCGCCACCTTTTTTGCTGCTGGGCGATTTCAATGCCCACAACCCTCTATAGGGTGGGACTGTCTCCGATGATCGTGGTCGGGCCGTGCAGCATGTGTTGGCTCAGCTCGACCTTAGCCTCTTGAACACCGGTGCTCCCACGCATTTCAGTGTGGCCCATGGCTCGTTCTCGGCCATCGATCCCTCTATTTGCAGCCCTGGACTTGTCCCATCCCTCCGCTGGAGGGTGCATCCTGACCTATGTGGTAGTGACCATTTTCCCATCTATTTGTCACTGCCACAGTGTCATGCTTCTGGGCGCTTGCCCCGCTGGGCTTTCCACAGGGCTGACTGGCCAGCTTTTACTTCCGCTGTAACCATAGCGTCTCCCCCACAGGGTGACATTGACGAGGTGGTCCGTGTTTTAACCACGTCCATCATTTCAGCGGCCGAGGCTACCATCCCCCGTTCCTCTGGCCTCCCTCGGCGGAAGGCTGTCCCCTGGTGGTCGCCGGAGATTGCTGACGCTATTCGCGACCGTAGGCGGGCTCTCCAGCGTCATAGGCGGCACCCGTCTCTGGAGACCCTCATCGCCTTTAAGAGGCTGCGTGCCTTCGCCCGTCGACTTATTGCACGGCGTAAGCAGGAGTGCTGGGAGAGGTACGTCTCCTCCCTGGGCTCCCGTGTCTCGTCCTCGCACGTGTGGTCCCGGATCCGGCGGATTTATGGCTCCCAGACCCCTGTGGGTGTCCCTGGGCTCTCCTTGGACGGCGCTGTCTGCACGGACGCTGCCGCCATTGCTGAACGGCTCGCCGCGCACTTTGCTCAGAGCTCTGCGACTGCATCCTATCCCCCCGCCTTTCGCTCTCTAAAGGAGCGAGCCGAGCGGACGCCGTTCTCATTCCACACGCGTCATTATGAAACATACAATGCTCCTTTCAGCGAGAGGGAACTCCTCGCTGCCCTCGCCGATTGCCCTGATACAGCACCAGGACCGGACTGCATCCACGCACAGATGCTGAAGCATCTCTCCAGGGACTGCCAGAGACACATCCTCACCATCTTTAACCGCATTTGGAGCGAGGGCGTGTTCCCGTCGCAATGGCGGGAGGGTCTTATTGTCCCCATCGTGAAGCCCGGTGCGGACCCACTGGCGGTGGACAGCTATCGTCCCATTACCCTCACCAACGTTTTGTGCAAATTGCTCGAACGTATGGTGGGGCGGCGTTTGTGTTGGGTCCTTGAGTCGCGCGGTCTCCTCGCTCCATCCCAGGGTGGCTTCCGTCGGGGCCGGTCTGCAGTGGACAATTTGGTGCGGCTGGAATCTGCTGTCCGTACGGCTTTTGCCCGACGTCAGCACCTTGTTGCTGTATTTTTCGATCTGCGGAAGGCGTATGACACCACATGGAGGCATCACATCCTCGCCACGTTGCATGGGTGGGGTCTTCGTGGTCGGCTCCCGGCTTTTCTTCAAAGCTTTTTATTGCGCCGCTCTTTCCGGGTGCAAGTCGGTGCCACCTCTAGTTCCTCTTATATACAGGAAAATGGGGTCCCGCAGGGCTCGGTGTTGAGCGTCTCGTTATTTCTAGTGGCCATTAATGGTCTGGCTGCAGCAGTGGGGTCGTCGGTGTCTCCTTCTTTGTATGCCGACGACTTCTGCATCTCATTTCGCTCCACAACTACGGGAGTCGCCGAACGCAGGTTGCAAGTCGCCGTTCGCAAGGCAGCATCATGGGCTCTGGCTCATGGTTTTCAGTTCTCTGCTGCCAAGACTCGGGTTATGCACTTCTGCAGGCGTCGGACGGTCCACCCTCATCCTGACCTTTACCTCGACGGCCACCTGCTTGAAGTGGTGGACACTTGCCGCTTCTTGGGACTCGTGTTTGATGCCCGGCTCACATGGGTTCCTCATGTTACTGAGCTGAAGCAAAAATGCTGGCGGCACCTCAACGCCCTCCGCTGCCTTAGCCACACGTCTTGGGGTGCAGATCGCTGCACGCTACCGCAATTGTACAGAGCCCTTGTGCAGTCCTGGCTTGATTATGGGAGCCTGGCCTATGGGTCTGCGTCACCCTCAGTGTTGAAGTTGTTAGACCCCATACATCACTGTGGGGTTCGTCTTGCTACCGGCGCTTTTCGCACCAGCCCCGTGGATAGTCTACTGGTGGAGGCCGGGGTTCCCCCGCTGCGGATTCGACGCCATCGTCTGCTCGCCGACTATGCTGTCCACGTACATTGCTCGCCAGGCCATCCCAATCGTCGCCTGCTTTTCCCTGCCTTGGTCCACCACCTGCCCGAACGGCGACCTCGGTCTGGGCTTTCCGTAGCTGTCCGTGTCCAGTCCCTGCTGTCAGAACTGGGGTCATTCCCTCTTCTGCCTCCCTTCCGGGTCCGTACACCTACGCCTCCCTGGTGTTTGTCCCGGCCGTCCGTCCATCTGGATTTGGCACGGGGACCTAAGGACTCGGTTCCGCCCGTGGCCCTTCGTCGCCGTTTTCTTGAGCTCCTCGACTCATTTCCGGGCTGTGAGCCTGTCTACACTGATGGTTCCCTGGTTGATGGTCGCACTGCCTACGCTTTTGCTCACGCTGCCCATGTTGAGCAACGCTCCTTGCCGGCTGGCTGCAGTATTTTTACTGCAGAGCTGGTGGCCATCTTGCGAGCTCTTGAGCATGTGCGTTCCTGCTCAGATGCGTCCGTCGTCATCTGCAGTGACTCCCTGAGCAGCCTCCAGGCCATCGACCGCTGCTATCCCTCTTCTCCTCTGGTGTCCTCTATTCGGGAGTCTGTTTCCACCATTACCCACTCTGGTCGTTCGGTGGTTTTTGTTTGGACGCCAGGTCACGTTGGCATCCCGGGGAACGAACGTGTTGACAGGCTGGCCAAAGGGGCGATAGACGCCCCGGCTTTGGAGATCGGCCTTACGGCTCGCGACCAGCAACTGGTGTTGCGCCGTAAGGTACTTGGGATGTGGGCTGCTGAGTGGCTTGGCATGACAGCCCCGAATAAACAACGGGCTGTCAAGGGGACGACCGATGTGTGGCGTTCCTCCCTGCGGGCTTCTCGCAGGGACTCGGTCGTCCTTTGTCGGCTGCGCATCGGCCATACCTACCTGACGCACGGCCATCTGTTACGTCAGGAGGATCCCCCCTTGTGTCAGTGTGGGTCCCGGCTGACGGTCGGCCACATTTTGCTGGAGTGTCGTCGACTGCGCACACTCCGGCAATCTTTTAATCTCCCGGGCACTTTGGCTTTGGTTTTATCCGACGATTCCTCCATGGCTGATACCGTTTTAAATTTTATCCGTGGTAGTCCGTTTTATGGTTCGATTTAGGGAGGTCCTGCGCCTTTCCCTTTCTGTGTCTTTTGTCCTTGTGTCTGTTGCTGTTCTGGTGTGCCGTCAGATGGTTGACTCTTTCCCATTTTTGATCTCGTGGTCAGTCAACCAGTCTCCGGCCATTCTCCTTTCTTCTGTTTCTTTCTGTCTGGTGTTCCTCTGTCCTGTTCTTGTCTGTAGTGTTTCTTGCTGCATTTGTGTTCTTTTAGCGCCTGGGGGGACGTCTCCTCCCCCTTTGGTTTTTATCTGCTCCGTCGATTTTCGGCTCGCCTGATTTTGGAATGGGGGACTGATGACCTTCGCTGTTTAGTCCCCCTTAAACATACCAACAACAACAACAACAACAACGTGGTCATAGGGCTTCACGCTCGTCGTCCGTCCCTGAGACTGACCCAGTGGGGCCCTCCCAGCCAGACCCTCCCAAGGCACAGCGTGCGAAGCCGTTGAAGAAAAAGGCTCCCAGGCAACCTGACATTGCGGTGGCACCTGTCCCACCGCCACCCTCATACTCTGCGTCTGAGGACGAGGTGGAGATCCTGGCGTCCTCTGAGGACCTCGATCTCGCCAGTCCCTCCGGCGCCATGGAAAGCACTGGCACAGGTGCTCCCTTGGGGGCAGCAGGTGACCCAGCGGCGTAATCTGCCTTCCCAGTCCTGTCACGCCTTTCCCAGCCATGGACAACACCGTCCTCCAGTGGAACTGCAGCGATTTCTTCCACCATCTAGCTGAGCTCCGCCAACTTATCAGCCTTCACCCTTTCTTCTGCATTGCTCTCCAGGAAACTTGGTTTCCAGCAATGCGAACCCCCGCCCTCCGTGGCTATCGGGGTTATTATAAGAACCGAGCAGCTTATGAAAGGGTGTCTGGTGGCGTCTGCATATATGTTCTTCACATTCTGCACAGCGAGTCTGTCCCTCTCCAGACGCCTTTAGAGGCTGTCGCTGTACGCGTGTGGACGCCACAGGCTGTTAGCGTCTGCAGTCTTTACATTCCACCGGATGGTGATGTCTCGCAGCATGTCCTGGCTGCACTGGTCGCCCAATTGCCGCCACCTTTCTTGCTATTGGGCGACTTCAACGCCCATAACCCTCTGTGGGGTGGGTCAGTGGCAACAGGTCGTGGCGCCATCGTTGAGCATTTATTGTCGCAGCTCGATCTCTCGCTGTTAAATGATGGTGCCTTCACACACTTCAGTGTGGCGCATGGCACCTACTCCGCCATTGACCTTTCAATCTGTAGCCATAGCCTCTTACCATCTGTCCAATGGAGTGTGCATGACGACCTGTGTGGTAGTGACCACTTTCCGATCTTTTTGTCGCTACCACAGCGCCACTCTTCTGGGCGCCCTAGCAGATGGGCTCTGAATAAGGCTGACTGGGACTTGTTCTCCTCCACTGCCGGTTTTGAGCCTCTCTCTACCGATGACATTGATGTGGTGGTTCAATCGGTCACCACCGGCATCTTTACTGCCGCCGCATCTGCCATTCCCCATTCCTGTGGGTCCCCTCGGCGGAAGGCTGTGCCTTGGTGGTCGCCTGAGATCGCTGAAGCAATTAAAGATCGCCGGCGGGCGCTCCAGCGTCACAAGCGACATCCCTCCTTAGCGCACCTTATCGCCTTCAAACGGCTGCGTGCGCGGGCCTGCCCCCTTGTCCGCCAAGGCAAGAAGGAGTGCTGGGAGCGGTATGTGTCCACCATTGGCCTCCATGGCACTCCTTCGCAGGTCTGGGCCAAGATTCGACGCGTCTACGGCTATCGGACCCCTGCCAGCGTCCCTGCGCTCTCACTGAATGGAGCCGTGTGTACCGACTCCGACGACATTGCAAATCGCTTAGCAGAGCATTTTGCTACGAGTTCCGCTTCTGCGAATTACCCCCAGGCCTTCCGCTCCATTAAAGAGCGGCTGGAACGTCGGAGCCTTTCGTTTCGCACCAACCACCCGGCATCTTACAATGCCCCATTCAGTGAGTGGGAATTTCGCAGTGCCCTAGCTGCTTGCTCTGATACCGCTCCTGGGCCAGATGGCATCCACTGTCAGATGCTTCCCCCTGCGGGTTCGGGGGTAAGAATAGGCCCGCGGTATTCCTGCCTGTCGTAAGAGGCGACTAAAAGGAGTCTCAAACGTTTTGGCCTTAATGTGATGGTCCCCATTAGGGTTTGACCTCCGTTTTTCCAAATTCCACAGAAGTACGAGCCTTTTGGGGAAGGACACCTTACGTGGTGCACCATCAGTCCTCTGTGCCCTACGACCTTGGCACTCTTGATCGTCTTTGCGTCGTACCTGCACCCTCCATCCCTCATTTTGGGCATAGACACCTGATGTATTGTGTAAGTACCGCCCTTAGTGCGTCACCACCAGCACCTACGATCACTATGGACTACCCATGGCACCCAAAATCCAGCACGGTAGCCAGCCCGTTGTGGTGGGGTCGTCATGTACCCTCTAGGTTGTAGCCCCCTGACAACACAGGGATCGTACTGCCGATGCCTGAGCTGACACCTCCCCACGTAAGCCAAGGAGTAGATGCTCGTCTCTCTGGGGCATCGGGACTCCCGGCAACGGCCATCCTGCCAGGTGGCCTTTGCTGTGGCTGGGTGGCGCCCGTGGGGAGAGCCCCTGGTCGGAGTGGGTGGCATCGGGGCGGATGCCCCGCAATGAAGCGGGTGAAATCTCAATCTGGTGGTCGTCCGACCGCCAATGTCTCTAAGCGTGGTAAGGTGGACTTTAACGCTGTGACATATAACCCGAAGTCGTTCCCTTCCCTAGCCACACCATGGGAGGAACGTAGGGCTGCAGACAGACAGGAGCCGTATTCGCCACGATACCTTGTATGCAGCAGAACTGATGGGGATTCGTTTTTGGGGACTAAGCCTCTTTTCTTCGTGCACAATCTCGAAGATAAGTTTGGGGAAGTGGCATCTCTTTCCAAAATGAGGAGCGGGGCCATTTTGATACAAGCAGCTTCATCTGCGCAGTCCCAGGCATTACTCGCCTGTGAGAAGCTCGGTGACATCCCCGTCACTGTCACTCCCCATAAGTCCTTAAATTTGGTCCAGGGGATTATTTTTCATAAAGATCTTCTGCTACAGTCTGATGACGAGCTACGTGAGAACCTGGCACGACGAGGTGTACACTTTGTCCGTCGTGTCTTTCGGGGGCCGAAGGATAATAGGGTCGCTACCGGTGCTTTCATCCTGGCCTTTGAGGGCGACTGCTTGCCTGAGAAAGTCAAGGTCATGATATACCGGTGCGATGTCAAGCCCTATGTCCCGCCCCCTATGCGATGCTTCCAGTGCTGGAAATTCGGACACATGTCCTCCAGGTGCACTTCCAGCCCCACGTGTCGTGATTGTGGACGACCTCCACATCCTAATGCTCCATGTGCTCCGCCTCCCACCTGCGTTAACTGTGGGGAGCATCATTCTCCCTGCTCACCAGACTGTGCAGTCTATCAACGAGAGCGGAAGATACAAGAAATTAAGACCTTGGACCGTTTAAGTTACCAAGAGGCAAAGAAGAAATTCGAACGGCTCAACCCCACACCTATGTTGAGGAGTTATGCTACTGTCACACTGCCGCCACCAGCTCCTGCACAGACTCCCTTCTCTGTTGGCCCACAGAGAAATCAGGTAACGTCTGCCCCACCGCTGGGACAGGCCGCTCTCTCTTCCACTGCTCCCGAAACACCGAGTTTGGGAGCAGTGCGCCCCAAGCAAACGGGGACGTTGGTCCCCACCTCTCAGCCGGAGCGGCGACAGCCCTCTCCGGCTCCTCAGCCGGGGAAGCGACAGCTCCCTCCGGCTGCTCAGCCGGGGACGCAACAGCCTCCTCCGGCCTCACTTGTTCGGAAGGGATCCCTTGGGGGCGTCCCTTCCAAGGACTTCCCCAGTGTCTCACAAGACACTAGCCAGTGGCTGAAGAAGCCACCAGCTGCTGGTCGAAGGGCTTCACGCTCTTCCTCTGTTCCTGATGATGCGTCAGGAAAGCCCTCCCAGCATGACAACCCTCCTCCCAAAGACAAGAGAGAGAAAAGGAAGCTCTCCAAGAAGAATAAGGACCCAGTGGTTCCCGCACCAATGCTCCCTGTCAGCTCAGCCTCTGAGGACGAGGTCGAGCTCTTTGCGTCCCCTGATGACCTGGATCTCGCCGTCTCCTCAGAACCGATGGCCGTAGTGACGTCCATCGCTCAGTCGGTGGCAGCATGTGACCCTGCCAAGTAATTTGCCTTTTCAGTGCCTGCATGCCCCTACCGGACACGCTTTGTACAATCCTCCAGTGGAATTGTGGCGGTTATTTTAGCCATCTCCCTGAGCTACGACAGCTCCTAAGCCTGACACCTGCTTTCTGCATTGCCCTCCAAGAAACCTGGTTCCCGGCAATGCGGACCCCTGTTCTTCGTGGATACAGGGGCTATTACTGCAACCGTAGCACTTACAATTGTGTGTCCGGTGGAGCCTGCGTGTATGTCCTTACCTCTGTATATAGTGCTCCTGTGCCCCTTCAAACATCATTGGAAGCTGTGGCTGTACGTGTAAGGACTACCCAGGACATAACCGTCTGCAGTGTCTATCTCCCTCCAGGTGGTACAGTCTCCCTGACCGAAATGGCTGCGCTTGTCGCCCAACTCCCCACGCCTTTTCTTCTCCTGGGGGATTTTAACGCCCACAATCCCCTGTGGGGTGGAACGAAGGTTACTGGCCGAGGCAGGGAGGTCGAGAATCTCACCTCCCGACTCGACCTCTGCCTCTTAAACTCTGGCGCCGCCACACATTTCAGTGTGGCGCATGGCACGTTCTCGGCCATAGATCTGTCGTTGTGCAGCCCAGGGCTTGTACCATCGGTCCACTGGAGAGTCCACGAGGACTTGTGTGGTAGTGACCATTTTCCGATCTTCCTTTCACTACCACAGCGTCACTCCTTTGCGCGCTCGCCTAGATGGGCATTTAGCAAGGCACACTGGGCCACGTTCTCCTCTGCTGCCACTGTTGACTCTCTCCCCCATGGTACCATCGATGTGGCGGTTGAGACACTGACTGCAGCGATTGTTTCCGCTGCGGAACGTACCATTCCTCGTTCGTTCGGGTGCCCCCGGCGAAAGTCGGTGCCTTGGTGGTCTCCAGAGGTCGCTGAAGCCATTAAAGAACGTCGGCGGGCTCTTCAGCGACATAAGCGGCACACGTCTTTGGAGAACCTCATTTTATTCAAACGTCTCCGTGCTCAGGTACGGAGGCTTATCAAAAGGCGGAAACAGGAGTGTTGGGAGAGGTACGTTTCCAAGATTGGTTCCCGTACTTCCCCCTCCCAGGTGTGGCTGAAGATTCGGCGCATCTTTGGATTGCAGTACTCTACAGGTGTCCCAGGGCTTACCATCAACGGGGCAGTATCCACCGATGCCGATGCAATCGCCGAGCATTTCGCTCAGCACTATGTCCGGGCCTCTGCGTCGGGGAATTACCCGCCTGCGTTTCGCGCGCTCAAACGCCGGGAGGAAGGCAAACGGCTTTCTTTCGCTTCTCGCCACCCTGAGGCGTATAACGCCCCATTTAGTTTGTGGGAACTCCAGAGCGCCCTGGCACAGTGCCCCAATACAGCCTCTGGGCCAGATGGCGTCCACAATCAGATGCTAAAACACCTGTCCCCGGACTGTCAGCGATGTGTTCTTGCCATCTTCAACCGCCTATGGGGTGATGGTGTCTTTCCGTCGCAGTGGCGAGAAAGTACCATCATTCCGGTGCTGAAGCCTGGTAAGGACCCGCTTACTGTGGATAGTTATCGGCCCATTAGCTTAACCCATACTCTGTGCAAGCTGCTGGAACGCATGGTGAGTCGACGGCTGTGTTGGCTGCTCGAGTCTCGGGGTCTCCTGGCTCCATGCCAGAGCGGCTTCCGTCAGGGCCGTTCCACCGCCGATACTTTGGTCCTCCTTGAGTCTGCAATCCGCACTGCTTTTTCCAGGCGCCAACACCTCGTCTCCGTCTTTTTTGACCTCTCCAGAGCATATGACACGACGTGGCGTCACCATATTCTCGCCACGTTGCACGGGTGGGGTCTCCGGGGCTCTCTCCCCATTTTTATTCAGAATTTTTTATCTGTTCGGACATTCCGCGTTTTAATTGGCACATCCCATAGTTCCCTTCATATCCAGGAGAACGGCGTTCCACAGGGCTCTGTATTGAGCGTGCCCCTTTTCCTTGTGGCCATTAATGGCCTTGCAGCAGCAGTAGGGTCGTCTGTCTCGCCCACGTTATATGCTGACGATTTCTGCATCTTTTACAGCTCCTCCACCATTGGCGTTGCAGAACGTCGGTTGCAGGGAGCCATATGCAAGGCACAGGCGTGGGCCCTAGCCCATGGGTTTCAGTTTTCTCCTGCGAAGACTTGTGTTATGCACTTTTGTCGGCGTCGCACTGTCCATCCCCACCCTGAGCTTTATCTTCAGGATGCTAAGCTCAGGGTTGTTGACGCTTACCGTTTTCTGGGATTGCTGTTCGATGCCCGGCTTACTTGGCTTCCACATATTCGTGAGCTCAAGCGTCAGTGCTGGCAGCATCTGAATGCCCTCCGCTGCCTCAGCAACACAACTTGGGGTGCAGACCGTAACACGCTGCTGCAGCTCTACAAAGCCCTTGTGCTGTCCCGACTGGATTATGGGAGTGTGGCGTATGGCTCAGCGTCGCACTCAGCGTTGCAACTGCTGGACCCCATTCACCACTGTGGGGTTCGACAGGCGACAGGAGCATTCCGCACCAGTCCTGTTAATAGCCTACTTGCTGAGGCTGGGGTTCCTCCGCTCTACATTCGGCGTCAACAACTCTTAGCCAACTATGCTGCCCACGTCCGTTGTTCTCCCCGTCACCCTAACTACCGTCTCCTTTTCACCGATGCGGCAGTCCATCTTCCACGCCGGCGGCCGCGATCAGGCCATGCAATTGGGATCCGTGTTCAGTCCCTGCTTAGTGAACTCGAGTCTTTGCCTCTTCCATCTGCTTTTCAGGTCCGCCCACATACGCCACCTTGGTGTATCCGTCGGCCGCAGCTTCAGCTGGACCTCTCCCAATGGCCAAAGGATTCAGTTCCTCCTGCAGTCTTGCGCCGCCAATTTCTTGCTCTCCTCGACGAATCCCGTGACTCGGAGGTTATCTATACCGATGGCTCGATGTTTGATGGCCGTGTGGGGTACGCTTATGTTCATGCGGACTATGTCGACCAGCGCTCCTTGCCGGACGGCTGCAGTGTTTACACTGCAGAGCTAACAGCTCTTTTTCGTGCCCTTGAGCGTGTTCGTACCAGCACTGGCGAGTCTTTTGTCATTTGCAGTGACTCTCTCAGTAGTCTCCAGGCTCTTGACCAGTGCTACCCACGCCATCCCATTGTTGTTGCCATCCAGGAGTCCGTTCATGCTCTTGCACAACGTGGCCGTTCAGTGGTGTTCATATGGACCCCGGGACACGTTGGGATAGCGGGCAACGAACACGCCGACAAGTTAGCTAAAGAAGCCACCCGCAAACTGCCGTTGGAGATCGGCCTCCCGGCAACTGATCTCCGATCGGTGTTACGCCGTCGGGTCTTTGGGATGTGGGCCGACGAATGGCGCACCCTGTCTGTACCCAACAAGCTGCGGCGTGTAAAGGAGGCCACGACTGTGTGGGGTTCCTCCATGCGGGCCTCTCGGAGGGATTCTGTGGTTCTCTGTAGGCTCCGCATTGGTCACTCTTGGCTGACGCATGGTCATCTGCTGCGTCGAGAGGACCCCCCTCATTGTCGCTGTGGTGCGCTTATGACGGTGGCCCATATTTTGCTGGACTGTCCTGTTTTTAACCGCCCTCAGGCGTACTTTTAATCTCCAGGGTGCTTTATCATCTCTCTTAGGTGACAATGTCTCTATGGCAGATCGGGTTTTAAGTTTTATTCGCGCAAGCGGCTTGTATAGGTCCATTTAAATTTTTTTTTAACATCACCCTCTTTTGAGCTCTCTCTTTTACTTAGTTTTGTGTTGTGATTCGACTCCGCCCTAAACTTTTAGGCCGGAGGTTTTAACGTGTTGCAGAGTGGCTGGCTCATCCTATTATTTTCGTGATCAGCCAGCCACAGTTCTCTGCTGTGCAGTTTTACTTCCATCTGCCTTTGTTCTCTATGTTGTTTTTGTTGCTGTGCTCTGTTTTTTATGTTGTCTTACAATGGCCCATGGGGCTTATCTTCCCCTGGAGTTTTTCTTTTAGTGCTTCGCTTGACTGGTGGATAGTTCCCCTGTGCTCTGTGTTTTTATGAAACAAGGGACCGATGACCTTTGTAGTTTGGTCCCTTTAATCTTTAACCCAACCAACCAACCAACCAACTGTCAGATGCTGAAACACCTTTCAGTGGACTGCCAGCGGCGCCTTCTCGATCTTTACAACCGTCTTTGGTTCGAGGGGGAGTTTCCGTCGCAATGGCGGGAAGGCATTGTCATCCCCGTTTTGAAACCTGGAAAGACCCCTCTGGAGGTGGACAGCTACCGTCCCATTAGCCTCACCAACGTTATGTGCAAGTTGCTTGAACGGATGGTGAGCCGGCGCTTGCATTGGGTACTGGAGTCTCGGGGCCTTCTGGCTCCGTCTCAGGGTGGGTTCCGTAAAGGCCGCTCCGCCACCGACAATCTGGTGAGTCTGGAGACTGCCATCCGTACTGCCTTTGCCCGCCGTCAGCACCTTGTCGCTGTCTTTTTCGACATGCGGAAGGCGTACGATACGACATGGCGTCGTCACATTCTTTCTGCGCTTCATGGATGGAGTCTTCGGGGTCCTCTGCCGATTTTTATCCGCAATTTTCTGTCGTGTCGTACCTTCCGCGTGCAAGTCGCGGCCTCGTATAGTTCCTCTCACGTCCAGGAGAACGGTGTGCCACAGGGCTCTGTTTTAAGTGTCTGTCTGTTTTTAATAGCCATTAACGGGCTTGCTGCGGCCGTGGGTAATTCTGTCTCTGCTTCCCTGTATGCTGACGACTTTTGCCTTTATTACAGCTCTACTGGCATTGCAGCTGTTGAACGTCAGCTACAGGGCGCTATCCGTAAGGCGCAGTCTTGGGCTGTAGCGCATGGGTTTCAGTTTTCGGCAGCCAAGACCCGCGTTATGCATTTCTGCCGGCGCCGAACAGTCCATCCTGAGCCGCGGCTTTATCTTGCCGACGAACTCCTTGCTGTGGTGGAGACCCACAGGTTTTTGGGGGTGGTTTTCGATGCCCGGTTGACTTGGCTGCCTCATATCCGGCAGCTGAAACAGACGTGTTGGCGGCATCTCAATGCACTGCGATGTTTGAGCCACACCCGCTGGGGAGCCGACCGCTCTACCCTGTTACGGCTCTACCAGGCGTTAATCCAGTCCCGTCTGGATTATGGGTGCCTGGCATATGGCTCAGCATCCCGTCTGCGTTGCGGGTGCTGGACCCAATCCTCCACAGCGGGATATGCCTTGCCACTGGTGCTTTCCGCACCAGCCCTGTGGACAGCTTACTCGTGGAGGCAGGTGTCCCTCCACTGCGGTTCCGGCGCCAACGTTTGCTGGCCGCTTATGCTGCCCATGTTCTAAGCTCGCCCGGGCATCCTAACTATCGTCTCCTGTTCCCGCAGTCAGTCGTCCGTCTGCCGGAACGTCGGCCCCAGTCGGGTTGTCCGATCGCCATACGCGTCAAGGAGCTTCTCTCCGGGCTTGGGCTTGTCCCTGTTCCACCTCCTTTCCGGGCACCTCTGCGTACACCCCCGTGGTGCGTTCCTCGCCCTTGCCTTCGGCTAGACTTGGCACACAGCTCGAAGGACTCAGTTCCTCCAGAGGCCTTCCGCCGCCGCTTTTATTCCATCCTGGCCACGTATCAGGGCTCTGGCATTGTTTACACCGACGGCTCGGTGGTTGCTGGTCGAACCGGGTACGCGCTCACTCTAGGGGACCATTCCGAACAACGTTCCTTGCCGGCTGGCTGCAGCGTTTACACTGCTGAGCTGGTCGCCATCCTTCGAGCCCTAGAGTATATCCGCTCCTGCTCAGGTGAGTCCTTCGTTATCTGTAGCGATTCCCTGAGCAGTTTACGAGCACTCGACCAGTGTTTTCCTCGTTCCCGTCTGGTGATGGCTATCCATGAGTCCCTGCATACTCTTGCGCGTTGCGGCCGCTCTGCGGTCTTCGTGTGGACCCCAGGCCATGTTGGGATCCCCGGCAACGAGAATGTTGACCGGCTGGCGAAAGAGGCGACTAGTGCACCATCTCTGGACGTTGGCCTCCCGGAGACAGATTTGCGGGCGTTCCTACGCCGCAAAATTCTGGACCTTTGGGACACTGAATGGCGCGCCCTGCCTTCACGCAACAAACTTCGGGCCATCAAGGGGGCTACCGGTGTGTGGCGCTCCTCCTTGCGGGTTTCTCGCAAGGAGTCTGTTGTCCTCTGCCGGCTGCGCATTGGGCACACTCGGCTTACCCACGGCCACTTATTGCGCCGTGAGGATGCGCCTCTCTGTCGCTGCGGCTCCGTTTTATCCGTGGTTCATGTTTTATTGGAGTGTCCGTTTTTAGCTGCGCTCAGGCAGTCGTTCGCACTGCCTGACTCGCTCCCTGCCCTTTTAACAGATGACCCGGCTATGGCTGACTTAGTTTTACGTTTTATTCGGGCAGGGGGTTTTTATTCTTTACTCTGAGAGTTTCTGTTTTTATCTTATTGTTTTGTGTTGATTCTGGCCTTTGGCCTCCGGTTTTAAACTGATTTTTAATGTGTTTCCAGTGGTTGGCTTTTCCTTTTTTATTTCTCTGGTCGGCCAACCACCGTCACACTCTGTGTGCTTTTAGTTCGTTTTGTCTTGTCTTTGTCTCAGTTTCTCTTGTCCTGTATCGTCTGTGATCTCTTCTGTTCCTCGTTTTTATTCTCTGTGGGTGTTCTTTGTCTTTGGAAAAAGGGACCGATGACCATAGCAGTCTGGTCCCTTTAATCCCCCAAACCAACCAACCAACCAAGTTTTACGTTTCCTCGGGCAGGGGGATTTTATCATTTACTCTGAGTGTTTCTGTTTTATTATATTCTTTTGTGTTGACTCTGGCCTTTGGCCTATGATTTTCCACAGATTTTTTTAATGTGTTTCTAAGTGGTTGGCTTTTCCTTATTTTTTCTATGGTCGGCCAACCACCGTCACACTCTGTGTGGTTTTAGTTTGTTTTGTCTTGTCTTTGTCTCAGTATCTCTTGTTCTGTCTCGTCTGTGATCTCTTCTGTTCCTTGTTTTTATTCTCTGTGGGTGTTCTTTGTCTTTGGAAAAAGGGACCGATGACCATAGTAGTCTGGTCCCTTTAATCCCCCAACCAACCAACCAACCTGTCCGTGTTGTGTTGAGAACTTTCGCCATCTTATTCGTCGTTGCATTGCAGTCTTGCCCGCTCTCCATCTCTTGGGCATCGATGCGCCCCTGCGTGCACTTTCTGCCAAGCACTGTGCAGGGCCATTTTCTGCACTGACGACGCCCATTGACCACATGTCACCTAACATCCAGCATGGTAGCCAGTCCGTTGTGGTGGGGCCGCCATGTACCCTCTTGGTTGTAGCCCCCTGACAACACAGGGATCGCTCTACTGATGCCTGCGCCGTTCACTCCCCACGTATGCCAAGGAGTAGATGCCCATCTCCCTGGGGCATCAGGACTCCCGGCAATGGCCATCCTGCCAGGTGGCTATTGCTGTGGCTGGGTGGCGCCCGTGGGGAGGGCCCTTGGTCGGAGTAGGTGGCATCAGGGCGGATGACCCGCAATGAAGCGTGGTACATCATCTCTCGCTGGCGGCCAGCCGCCAGCAGTCTCTAAGCGTTCTCGGGCTCAATTTAATGCTCAGAAGTACGATCCGAAAACGTTCCCTTCCCTGGCCACGCCGTGGGAAGAGCGTAAGTCGCAGGATGGAGTTAACAGTTATTTGCCCCGATTCTTAGTTTGCACGCGAGCTGATGGGGAGTCTTTTCTCTCCACAAAGCCTCAATTCTTCGTCGAGCATTTAGAGGACAAGTTTGGGGAGGTGGAGGGCTTGTCTACAATGCGCTCTGGGTCAGTACTGATACAAACGGCATCCTCCGCCCAGTCCTGCAGGTTACTTGCTTGTGACAAGTTGGGGGATGTTAACGTTTCTATTACACCACATAAGAGTTTAAATATGGTCCAGGGTGTTATTTTCCATAGGGATCTCCTTTTGCAGTCTGATGACGAGCTGCGCGCCAACTTAGAACGTAGAGGTGTTCATTTCGTCCGGCGCGTTCATCGGGATCCGAGGGACAGTCAGGTTGCTACCGGTGCCTTCATCTTGGCCTTCGAGGGTGATACGTTACCGGAAAAGGTCAAGGTGATGGTCTACCGATGTGACGTCAAGCCCTATATCCCTCCCCCGATGCGGTGCTTCAAGTGCTGGAAGTTCGGCCATATGTCTTCCCGCTGCACTTCCAGCCTCACATGTCGAGATTGCGGACGCCTGTCTCATCCCGATACTCCATGTGCCCCGCCTCCCATCTGCGTCAACTGCAGGGAGCACCATTCACCTTGCTCGCCTGACTGCAAAGTCTTTCAGAAAGAGCGCAAAATCATGGAATATAAGACCCTGGACCGGCTGACCTATACTGAGGCCAAACGGAAATATGACAGACTCCATCCTGTGAGAATGACATCTTCGTATGCAGCTGCTACATCAACTGTGCTAGCTCCATCAGTTTCGAGACTTCCAGCCAGCTCGATAAGCAGTACGACTCCTTCTGCCCCCTTGCCCGTGGGGGGCTCTCCCCAACCGGTTGCTCCTGCACCACCCACCTCAGGAGCAACCTCCTCCCACCCGTCGGGGACGTCCGTCCCCGCTTCTCAGCCGGAGAAGCGTCTAACTTCTTTGGCTACTCTCGCCCGTAAGAGTTCCCTTGGGACCCTCCCTTCCCAGGGTTCCACCAGCGGGAAGGATGACGGCCACCAGTGGCATAAGTCCTCACCAGCAGCCAGGCGTAGGGCTTCACGATTCTCCTCTGTCCCGGAGACTGAATCGGTGAAGCCTTCCCAGCCGGTGAAACCCAAGGTTCAGCGAGAGAAGTCCAAGAGAAAGACCTCTAAGGCTAAAGAACTTGCGGTGGCACCAACCCCACCGCACCTTTCGCGCTCTGCGTCTGAGGATGAAGTCGAGATTTTAGCGTCCGCTGAGGACCTTGATCTCGCTGGTCCCTCAGACGCCATGGATGCCTCTCGTACGGGAACTGAATCGGTGGCAGTGAGTGAACAAGCGGCGTAAATTGCCTTCCCAGTCCTTTCACGCCTTTCTCAGCCATGGACAATATCATCCTCCAGTGGAACTGCGGCGGTTTTTTCCACCATTTAGCTGAGCTCCGCCAACTTCTCAGCCTTCGCCCTTTCTTCTGCATTGCTCTCCAGGAAACTTGGTTTCCAGCGATGCGAACCCCCGCCCTCCGTGGCTATCGGGGTTATTACAAGAACCGAGCAGCTTATGAAAGGGTGTCTGGTGGCGTCTGCATATATGTCCTTCACACTCTGCACAGCGAGTCTGTCCCTCTCCAGACGCCTTTAGAGGCTGTCGCTGTACGCGTGTGGACGCCACAGGCTGTTACCGTCTGCAGTCTTTACATTCCACCGGATGGTGATGTCTCGCAGCATGTCCTGGCTGCACTTGTCGCCCAATTGCCGCCACCTTTCTTGCTATTGGGCGACTTTAACGCTCATAACCCTCTGTGGGGTGGGTCAGTGGCAACAGGTCGAGGCGCCATCGTTGAGCATTTATTGTCGCAGCTCGATCTCTCGCTGTTAAATGATGGTGCCTTCACACACTTCAGTGTGGCGCATGGCACCTACTCCGCCATTGACCTTTCAATCTGTAGCCATAGCCTCTTACCGTCTGTCCAATGGAGTGTGCATGACGACCTGTGTGGTAGTGACCATTTTCCGATCTTTTTGTCACTACCACAGCGCCACTCTTCTGGGCGCCCTAGCAGATGGGCTATGAATAAGGCTGACTGGGACTTGTTCTCCTCCACTGCCGCTTTTGAGCCTCTCTCTACCGATGACATTGATGCGGTGGTTCAATCGGTCACCACCGGCATCGTTACTGCTGCCGAATCTGCCATTCCCCATTCCTGTGGGTCCCCTCGGCGGAAGGCTGTGCCTTGGTGGTCGCCTGAGATCGCTGAAGCGATTAAAGAGCGTTGGCGGGCGCTCCAGCGTCACAAGCGACACCCCTCCCTCGACCACCTTATCGCCTTCAAACGGCTGCGTGCGCGGGCCCGCCTCCTTATCCGCCAAGGCAAGAAGGAGTACCCCCTGCGGGTTCGGGGGTTAGAATAGGCCCGCGGTATTCCTGCCTGTCGTAAGAGGCGACTAAAAGGAGTCTCAAACGTTTCGGCCTTATGTGATGGTCCCCTCTCGGGTTTGACCTCCATCTATCTAAATTATTCCGAAGAGCGAGCCAATTGGGGAAGGGCACCTTACATGGTGCACTGTATCCTTCGTGCAATTAGACCTATAGCCGTCTTTCTCGTCGTTGCCATGGTGTCCCGCTCGTTTTCGATCTCTAGGGCGATTACCACGCTGCCCTCTGCAGTGTTTCTTTTAACTGTGACGACGACCTTGGCCATTTTTGCACCTAAGATCCAGCACGGTAGCCAGTCCGTTGTGGTGGTGTCGCCATGTACCCTCTTGGTTGTAGCCCCCTGACAACACAGGGATCGCTCTACTGATGCCTGCGCCGTTCACTCCCCACGTATGCCAAGGAGTAGATGCCCATCTCCGTGGGGCATCAGGACTCCCGGCAATGGCCATCCTGCCAGGTGGCCTTTGCTGTGGCTGGGTGGCGCCCGTGGGGAGGGCCCTTGGTCGGAGTAGGTGGCATCAGGGCGGATGACCCGCAATGAAGCGTGGTACATCATCTCTCGCTGGTGGGCCTCCACCAGCAGTCTCTAAGCGATCGAGGTCTAACCTCAACGTGAAGAAATTGGATCAGAGATCGTTTCCCTCCCTAGCTACTCCATGGGAGGAACGACTGCTAAAGAAGGCAGTGGAGAATATTCACCCCGGTACCTCGTGTGTACGCGGGTTGATGGAGAATCTTTCATGTCGACCAAGCCCCAGTTTTTTGTGGAGCATTTAGAGGACAAGTTCGGGGAGGTGGAGGGCCTGTCCAAGATGCGCTCGGGTTCTGTGCTCATCAAAACGGCATCCTCTGCCCAGTCACGGAGGTTGCTCAATTGTGTCAAGTTGGGGGATGTTTCAGTTACCATCACGCCGCATAAGAGTCTCAACATGGTCCAGGGTATTATATTCCACAGGGATCTTCTTCTGCAGTCCGACGATGAATTACGCGCCAACCTCGAACGACGAGGTGTTCACTTCGTCCGGCGCGTCCATCGGGGTCCGAGGGATAATCAGGTAGCCACCGGTGCCTTCATCTTGGCCTTTGAGGGTGATGTCTTACCCGAAAAGGTTAAGGTGATGGTTTACCGTTGTGATGTGAAACCATATATCCCTCCTCCGATGCGGTGTTTTAAATGCTGGAAGTTCGGGCACATGTCATCTCGCTGTACTTCCAGCATCACGTGTCGGGATTGCGGACGTCCTTCGCATCCTGATACTCCATGTGCTCCGCCTCCCATTTGTGTTAACTGTGGAGAACACCATTCCCCCTGCTCACCGGACTGTCGGATCTTCCAGAAGGAAAGGAAGATAATGGAATATAAGACCCTGGACCGCCTGACCTACACTGAGGCAAGGCGGAAATATGAGCGGCTACATCCCGTGCCCATGATATCCACCTATGCCGCTGCTGCCCAAGCAGTCCGATCCTCTCCCGTGTCGTCACGTACTGCTGCCTCTCAGCCATGTCTCAATGCACCGGCCCCCTTGGTTGTTGGGGGCACTTCGCCCACTGTTGCTCCATCTACTCCAGGAGCAACACCACCCCAACCATCGGGGACATTCGTCCCCCCTTCCCAGCCGGAGAAGCGTAGGGCTTCTTCGGCCACTCCAGCCAGGAAGGGGTCCCTTGGGGCCCTCCCTTCCCAGGCTTTGCCCAGTGTCAAAGCGGATACCCGCAAAGTTTTGAAACAACAACCGGTCGCTGGTCATAGGGCTTCACGGTCGTCGTCCGTCCCTGAGACTGACCCAGTGGGGCCCTCCCAGCCAGACCCTCCCAAGGCACAGCGTGCGAAGCCGTTGAAGAAAAAGGCTCCCAAGCAACCTGACATTGCGATGGCACCTGTCCCACCGCCACCCTCAAACTCTGCGTCTGAGGACGAGGTGGAGATCCTGGCGTCCGCTGAGGACCTCGATCTCGCCAGTCCCTCCGGCGCCATGGAAAGCACTGGCGCAGGTGCTCACTTGGAGGCAGCAGGTGACCCAGCGGCGTAATCTGCCTTCCCAGTCCCGTCACGCCTTTCCCAGCCATGGACAACACCATCCTCCAGTGGAACTGCAGCGGTTTCTTCCACCATCTAGCTGAGCTCCGCCAACTTATCAGCCTTCACCCTTTCTTCTGCATTGCTCTCCAGGAAACTTGGTTTCCAGCAATGCGAACCCCCGCCCTCCGTGGCTATCGGGGTTATTACAAGAACCGAGCAGCTTATGAAAGGGTGTCTGGTGGCGTCTGCATATATGTTCTTCACACTCTGCACAGCGAGTCTGTCCCTCTCCAGACGCCTTTAGAGGCTGTCGCTGTCCGCGTGTGGACGCCACAGGCTGTTACCGTCTGCAGTCTTTACATTCCACCGGATGGTGATGTCTCGCAGCACGTCCTGGCTGCACTGGTCGCCCAATTGCCGCCACCTTTCTTGCTATTGGGCGACTTCAACGCCCATAACCCTCTGTGGGGTGGGTCCGTGGCAACAGGTCGAGGCGCCATCGTTGAGCATTTATTGTCGCAGCTCGATCTCTCGCTGTTAAATGATGGTGCCTTCACACACTTCAGTGTGGCGCATGGCACCTACTCCGCCATTGACCTTTCAATCTGTAGCCATAGCCTCTTACCATCTGTCCAATGGAGTGTGCATGACGACCTGTGTGGTAGTGACCACTTTCCGATCTTTTTGTCACTACCACAGCGCCACTGTTCTGGGCGCCCTAGCAGATGGGCTCTGAATAAGGCTGACTGGGACTTGTTCTCCTCCACTGCCGCTTTTGAGCCTCTCTCTACCGATGACATTGATGCGGTGGTTCAATCGGTCACCACCGGCATCGTTACTGCCGCCGAATCTGCCATTCCCCATTCCTGTGGGTCCCCTCGGCGGAAGGCTGTGCCTTGGTGGTCGCCTGAGATCGCTGAAGCGATTAAAGATCGCCGGCGGGCGCTCCAGCGTCACAAGCGACATCCCTCCTTAGCGCACCTTATCGCCTTCAAACGGCTGCGTGCGCGGGCCCGCCTCCTTATCCGCCAAGGCAAGAAGGAGTGCTGGGAGCGGTATGTGTCCACCATTGGCCTCCATGTTACTCCCTCGCAGGTCTGGGCCAAGATTCGACGCGTCTACGGCTATCGGACCCCTGCCAGCGTCCCTGCGCTCTCACTGAATGGAGCAGTTTGTACTGACTCCGACGTCATTGCCAATCGCTTAGCAGAGCATTTTGCTATGAGTTCCGCTTCTGCGCATTACCCCCAGGCCTTCCGCTCCATTAAAGAGCGGATGGAACGTCGGAGCCTTTCGTTTCGCACCAACCACCCAGAATCTTACAATGCTCCATTTAGTGAGTGGGAATTTCGCAGTGCCCTAGCTGCTTGCCCTGATACCGCTCCTGGGCCAGATGGCATCCACTGTCAGATGCTTAAACACCTTTCAGTGGACTGCCAGCGGCGCCTTCTCGATCTTTACAACCGTCTTTGGGTCGAGGGGGAGTTTCCGTCGCAATGGCGGGAATGCATTGTCATCCCCGTTTTAAAGCCTGGAAAGAACCCTCTGGAGGTGGACAGCTACCGTCCCATTAGCCTCACCAACGTTCTTTGCAAGTTGCTTGAACGGATGGTGAGCCGGCGCTTGAATTGGGTACTAGAGTCTAGGGGCCTTCTGGCTCCATCTCAGGGTGGGTTCCGTAAAGGCCGCTCCGCCGCCGACAATCTGGTGAGCCTGGAGTCGGCCATCCATACTGCCTTTTCCCGCCGTCAGCACCTGGTCGCTGTCTTTTTCGACATGCGGAAGGAGTACGATACGACGTGGCGTCATCACATTCTTTCTACGCTCCATGGATGGGGTTTTCGGGGTCCTCTGCCGATTTTTATCCGCAATTTTCTGTCGTGTCGTACCTTCCGCGTGCAAGTCGCGGCCTCGTATAGTTCCTCCCACGTCCAGGAGAACTGTGTGCCACAGGGTTCCGTTTTAAGTGTCTGTCTGTTTTTAATAGCCATTAACGGTCTTGCTGCGGCCGTGGGAAACTCTGTCTCCGCTTCCCTGTATGCTGACGACTTCTGCCTTTATTACAGCTCTCCAAGCATTGCAGCTGTTGAACGTCAGCTACAGGGCGCTATCCGTAAGGCGCAGTCTTGGGCTGTAGCCCATGGGTTTCAGTTTTCAGCAGCCAAGACCTGCGTTATGCATTTCTGCCGGCGCCGAACAGTCCATCCTGAGCCGCGGCTTTATCTTGCCGACGAACTCCTTGCTGTGGTGGAGACCCACAGGTTTTTGGGGGTGGTTTTCGATGCCCGGTTGACTTGGCTGCCTCATATCCGGCAGCTTAAACAGACGTGTTGGCGGCATCTAAACGCTCTGAGATGCTTGAGCCACACCCGCTGGGGCGCCGACCGCTTTACCCTGTTGCGGCTCTACCAGGCGTTAATCCAGTCCCGTCTGGATTATGGGAGCCTGGCTTATGGCTCAGCATCCCCATCTGCGTTACAGGTGCTGGACCCAATTCTCCACAGCGGGATACGCCTTGCCACTGGTGCTTTCCGCACCAGCCCCGTGGACAGCGTACTAGTGGAGGCAGGTGTACCTCCCCTGCGGTTCCGACGCCAACATTTGCTGGCCGCTTATGCTGCCCATGTTCTAAGCTCGCCCGGGCATCCAAATTATCGTCTCCTGTTCCCGCGATCGAATGTCCATCTGTCAGATCGTCGGCCCCGGTCTGGTTGTACAATAGCGGTCCGCGTCAAAGAGCTTCTCTCTGAGCTTCAGGTTTTTACTGTTCCACCTACATTCCGGGCTACTTTGCATACACCCCCATGGTGTGTTCGTCGCCCTTGCCTTCGGCTGGACCTGGCACAGGGCCCGAAGGACTCAGTCCCTCCAGAGGCCTTCCGCCGCCGCTTTTATTCTATCCTGGCCACGTATCAGGGCTCTGGTATTGTCTACACTGACGGTTCGATGGTTGCTGGTCGTGTCGGGTATGCGCTCACTCTAGGGGACCGTTCCGAACAACGTTCCTTGCAGGATGGCTGCAGCATTTACACTGCTGAACTGGTCGCCATCTTTCGTGCCCTAGAGTATATCCGCTCCTGCTCAGGTGAGTCCTTCGTTATCTGTAGCGATTCCCTGAGCGGTTTACGAGCTCTCGACCAGTGTTTCCCTCGTTCTCGTTTGGTGATGGCTATCCACGCGTCTCTGCATACTCTCGCCTGTTGCGGCCGCTCTGTGGTCTTTGTGTGGACCCCCGGTCATGTCGGTATCCCGGGTAACGAACATGTTGACCGCCTGGCGAAAGAGGCCACCACCAAGCCATCTCTGGACCTTGGCCTCCCTGAGACTGATTTGCGGGCAGTCTTCCGCCGCAAAATCTTGGCGCTATGGGACGAGCAATGGTGCGAACTGCCATTGTCCAATAAACTCCGTGCTGTCAAGGAGACGACGGCTGTGTGGCGGTCATCCCTGCGAGCCACTCGCAGGGAATCGGTAGTTCTTTGCCGGCTCCGCATTGGCCACTCCCGGCTGACACACAGTTATTTACTGCGCCGGGAGGACCCTCCTGTATGTCGCTGCGGGGCGGCTTTGACAGTGGCCCACATTTTGCTGGCCTGCCCCCTTTTAGCTGTGGTCAGGCAGACATTTGCGCTGCCTGATACGCTCCCTGCCCTTTTAACAGACGACTCCACTATGGCTGACTTAGTTTTACGTTTTATTCGGGCAGGGGGATTTTATCATTTAATCTGAGTGTTTCTGTTTTATTTTATTGTTTTGTGTCGACTCTGGCCTTTGGCCTATGATTTTACACTGATTTTTTAATGTGTTTCTAAGTGGTTGGCTTTTCCTTTTTTATTTCTATGGTCGGCCAACCACCGTCCATCTCTATGTGGTTTTCGTTCGTTTTGTCTTGTCTTTGTCTCAGTCTCTCCTGTTCTGTATCGTCTGTGATCTCTTCTGTTCCTTGTTTTTATTCTCTGTGGGTGTTCTTTGTCTTTGGAAAAAGGGTCCGATGACCATAGTAGTCTGGTCCCTTTAATCCCCCAACCAACCAACCAACCAACCACCGGCATCGTTACTGCCGCCGAATCTGCCATTCCCCATTCCTGTGGGTCCCCTCGGCGGTAGGCTGTGCCTTGGTGGTCGCCTGAGATCGCTGAAGCGATTAAAGATCGCCGGCGGGCGCTCCAGCGTCACAAGCGACACCCCTCCCTCGACCACCTTATCGCCTTCAAACGGCTGCGTGCGCGGGCCCGCCTCCTTATCCGCCAAGGCAAGAAGGAGTGCTGGGAGCGGTATGTGTCCACCATTGGCCTCCATGTCACTCCCTCGCAGGTCTGGGCCAAGATTCGACGCGTCTACGGCTATCGGCCACCTGCCAGCGTCCCTGCGCTCTCACTGAATGGAGCAGTTTGTACTGACTCCGACGTCATTGCCAATCGCTTAGCAGAGCATTTTGCTATGAGTTCCGCTTCTGCGCATTACCCCCAGGCCTTCCGCTCCATTAAAGAGCGGATGGAACGTCGGAGCCTTTCGTTTCGCACCAACCACCCAGAATCTTACAATGCTCCATTTAGTGAGTGGGAATTTCGCAGTGCCCTCGCTGCTTGCCCTGATACCGCTCCTGGGCCAGATGGCATCCACTGTCAGATGCTGAAACACCTTTCAGTGGACTGCCAGCGGCGCCTTCTCGATCTTTACAACCGTCTTTGGGTCGAGGGGGAGTTTCCGTCGCAATGGCGGGAAGGCATGAACGGATGGTGAGCCGGCGCTTGCATTGGGTACTGGAGTCTCGGGGCCTTCTGGCTCCATCTCAGGGTGGGTTCCGTAAAGGCCGCTCCGCCGCCGACAATCTGGTGAGCCTGGAGTCGGCCATCCGTACTGCCTTTTCCCGCCGTCAGCACCTGGTCGCTGTCTTTTTCGACATGCGGAAGGCGTACGATACGACGTGGCGTCATCACATTCTTTCTACGCTTCATGGATGGGGTCTTCGGGGTCCTCTGCCGATTTTTATCCGCACTTTTCTGTCGTGTCGTACCTTCCGCGTGCAAGTCGCGGCCTCGTATAGTTCCTCCCACGTCCAGGAGAACGGTGTGCCACAGGGCTCTGTTTTAAGTGTCTGTCTGTTTTTAATAGCCATTAACGGGCTTGCTGCGGCCGTGGGAAGTTCTGTCTCCGCTTCCCTGTATGCTGACGACTTCTGCCTTTATTACAGCTCTACTGGCATTGCAGCTGTTGAACGTCAGCTACAGGGCGCTATCCGTAAGGCGCAGTCTTGGGCTGTAGCGCATGGGTTTCAGTTTTCAGCAGCCAAGACCTGCGTTATGCATTTCTGCCGGTGCCGAACAGTCCATCCTGAGCCGCGGCTTTATCTTGCCGACGAACTCCTTGCTGTGGTGGAGACCCACAGGTTTTTGGGGGTGGTTTTCGATGCCCGGTTGACTTGGCTGCCTCATATCCGGCAGCTGAAACAGACGTGTTGGCGGCATCTAAACGCTCTGAGATGCTTGAGCAACACCCACTGGGGCGCCGACCGCTCTACACTGTTGCGGCTCTACCAGGCGTTAATCCAGTCCCGTCTGGATTATGGGAGCCTGGCTTATGGCTCAGCATCCCCATCTGCGTTACGGGTGCTGGACCCGATTCTCCACAGCGGGATACGCCTTGCCACTGGTGCTTTCCGCACCAGCCCTGTGGACAGCGTCCTAGTGGAGGCAGGTGTACCTCCACTGCGGTTCCGACGCCAACGTTTGCTGGCCGCTTATGCTGCCCATGTTCTAAGCTCGCCCGGGCATCCAAACTATCATCTCCTGTTCCCGCGGTCGGTCGTCCGTATGTCAGAACGTCGGCCCCGGTCTGGTTGTACAATAGCGGTCTGCGTCAAGGAGCTTCTCTCTGGGCTCCAGGGTTTCACTGTTCCACCTCCTTTCCGGGCTACTTTGCATACACCCCCATGGTGTGTTCGTCGCCCTAGCCTTCGGCTCGACTTGGCACAGGGCCCTAAGGACTCAGTCCCTCAAGAGGCCTTCCGCCGCCGCTTTTATTCCATCCTGGCCACGTATCAGGGCTCTGGTGTTGTTTACACTGACGGTTCGATGGTTGCTGGTCGTGTCGTATATGCGCTCACTCTAGGGGACCTTTCCGAACAACGTTCCTTGCCGGATGGCTGCAGCGTTTACACTGCTGAACTGGTCGCCATCTTTCGTGCCCTAGAGTATATCCGCTCCTGCTCAGGTGAGTCCTTCGTTATCTGTAGCGATTCCCTGAGCGGTTTACGAGCCTTCGACCAGTGTTTCCCTCGTTCTCGTTTGGTGATGGCTATCCACGAGTCTCTGCAAACTCTCGCCTGTTGCGGCCGCTCTGTGGTCTTTGTGTGGAGCCCCGGTCATGTCGGTATCCCGGGTAACGAACATGTTGACTGCCTGGCGAAAGAGGCCACCAGCAAGCCATCTCTGGACCTTGGCCTCCCTGAGACTGATTTGCGGGCAGTCTTCCGCCGCAAAATCTTGGCGCTATGGGACGAGGAATGGCGCGAACTGACAATGTCCAATAAACTCCGTGCTGTCAAGGAGACGACGGCTGTGTGGCGGTCATCCCTGCGAGCCACTCGCAGGGACTCGGTAGTTCTTTGCCGGCTCCGCATTGGCCACTCCCGGCTGACACACAGCTATTTACTGCGCAGGGAGGACCCTCCTGTATGTCGCTGCGGGGCGGCTTTGACAGTGGCCCACATTCTGTTGGCCTGCCCCCTTTTCGCTGTGGTCAGGCAGACATTTGCGCTGCCTGATACGCTCCCTGCCCTTTTAACATACGACTCCGCTATGGCTGACTTAGTTTTACGTTTTATTCGGGCAGGGGGATTTTATCATTTAATCTGGGTGTTTCTGTGTTATTTTATTGTTTTGTGTTGATTCTGGCCTTTGGCCTATGATTTTACACTGATTTTTTAATGTGTTGCTAAGTGGTTGGCTTTTCCTTTTTTATTTCTATGGTCTGCCAACCACCGTCATTCTCTATGTGGTTTTCGTTCGTTTTGTCTTGTCTTTGTCTCAGTCTCTCCTGTTCTGTATCGTCTGTGATCTCTTCTGTTCCTCGTTTTTATTCTCTGTGGGTGTTCTTTGTCTTTGGAAAAAGGGACCGATGACCATAGTAGTCTGGTCCCTTTAATCCCCCAACCAACCAATCCAAATACCCATATGTTGTCCGAATGGCATCCACCACCACGGAGGCTACACTCATGGCCCTGGCCCAGGTTCTCTCCATTGAGGGCCTGCCCTCACACGTTGGTCTCCGATAATGGTCCCCAATTCACAGCATCCTCCTTCCACAACTTCTGTCAGGCCAACGGTATCAAGCATATTCATAGATCCCCTTTCCACCCTTCATCCAATGGCTCGGCGGAGAGGCTTGTCCGCACTTTTAAACACCAGTTGACTAAGGCGGTCGACACATCTCCAACCACGTCGGCCCTCACCCTGTTTTTGAGCACCTACTGCACTATGCCAATTGACTGTCACAGACTGGCAGAGGTCCTTCGTGGACGACAGCCGCGGACCCTGCTCCATTTGGTGCTGCCGTCCTCCTCCCGCCCCCACTCCCGGCCCTCGCAGCGGTATGCCCCTGGCACGGCCGTGTGGGCCCACAAGTACGGGCGCAAGGTGGGTTGGACAACGGGAATGATCGTCACAGCCCATGGGCAGCATGTTACGTCGGTGCAGACGTCAAAATGGGTAGAGCGCTGCCATCATAATCAGCTCCACCCTCGTGCTGCCACGGGACTCGCGCCGCAGCCTCTTTCCCTACCTCCTTCGGGTACGGAAGTGGTCCTTGAGGCACTGTCCCAGCCCCCAGCTGGCGTCTCCCCGTGGGCCTGCCGCCAGCCCTCTCCACCTCCGGGTGGATCAGCGGCTCCCTCCCCCACCCTAGACTCTGGATCAGCTGTCATGGGTACCGCGGGCATCCCTTCCTCCCCGTCACGAGCAGTTCATACGCCCAGTTCCTCTTCCTACTGCCACCACCACCACCACCAGCACCGTCTGGGGCGTTTCTCCCCCTACACACAAGTTTCAGGGGGGAGGGATCTGGTACCGCGAGCCGTGGTATTTGAATCCTTGCCAGACATCATGGACGTCAAAGACCCATAGAGGTCTCTGCACCATCGCACCTTAAGCTGTGGCGGTGTGCGCCTCCTGGCCAGCTTTTAGTGTGGGGGTGCCACAGTGGAACACGTGGTCATAGGGGCCAATGTCAGCGCCCCCAATAGCATACTTAAACAGCAGCCACTCGCTCAGCCAGTCAGTCTAATCTCGCTTACGTCGGATTACACCTCGCTTTGCGCTAGACTGCTTACTTCCTGGTTTGTGTACATGTTTGTTTCCTTGTGACTCTGTTGTTTGGTCTTGTTGTATCCGTTCCATCCTATGTTGGTCATGTCCTTCCTATTCTGTTATGTTGTTGTTCGCGGGCCTCTCCACGGGTCCCGCTGCACCTTCTGTCTTTGCTACTCCACGACCGTCCTGGTTGCAGTTACAACACCATTGTTTAAGAAATTCAAACTTTTGAAAAACAAAACACAGAAAAATTTGCTGTTTATTTTTATTTTGTGTGTTATTAAAATAATAGCACATATTTACTTCTCTACTCACTCACATATTATCATCAGGAAAATAGCATTACAGATTTGCAACATAACTGTATGGAAAAACATGTTTTAGTTAAGACAAATTAGTAAACTCAAAGCTGATTCCAAATACAATTGTCTTTTTCAGCCTTAGAGTGGTTATTCCACTGTTTAATTCTGTCAAGGGAGAAATTTTGCCAAATTCTTAATTTGAAAATTTGGACAAAAGTAATTACTATATGTATTCTTCTGTGGCCCTGAAGCAAATTTTAATCACTTTCAGCTTGCATGCTTTTCACGCAGACCCTCTTAAAATTCTGCAACCAAATCATAACACTGAACTGTTGACACGGATATCTCGTTTTCCACTTCAAACAAGGACGACAAGAAGTTGACTTTTTCGTTTTTCAAAACAATATTTTTATATCTGAAGCTCATATTTTCAAAACACCAAGTTTGCTCTGAGACTTTGTCTTGTAGCTGCCTGGACTACAACTGATTCTGCAGTGTCGAATTGCCTTGTTCTTACATTAGTTTCCTCCTTCGAAAGTATCTTTCTGTTCTTACTGAAGAAGTACACTTCTCCATTGTAGACATCTATTACATTTACTTCACTTTCAGTTTCCTTCTCCGAATCAGTTTCGTGATCACTAAATACTTGCAGTCAGGATGAATATCACTGTTATCAAAGTTTTCATCTGAGAATTCACTGATGTATTCTTTAACATCCACATCTGTCTTGGATAGAAAACATTGAATAGAAGGTTTAGCCTTCCTCTTAATGGAGAAATGATAATGTTCAACAAAAACACGACACGCAAACACTGTGGTATATCTTTGAGACCTTCCGAAACCCAAAAACGAGAAATAAATTGTAACAACAATGCCAGATTTATGGCAAGTGTAGCTTGCTGTCCAATACAAAGGCACACAAAAGAGTCTACTTCACCTCAGAGGGGTGTGTGAAATATCGTAAGACAAAAGAACTGTTGCGGTCAGAGACGCTATCCATAGTAGTCGAGGGTTAACAATCTTAAAAACATTTGTATGCCACTGATCCAACCTATTATGGCTGTTTATACTGAACTTATCCCCCCATAATTATTATTATGCCTTGTGGGGTACAAGAGCCCTGGTTCCTGGCAGTCGGATAGAAAATTTCATAACTGAGGTTAAGTAATATTTGGTCTGTATGTCCTCAGCACCTAGTAGACATTCATCAGGAACCAAAGCTAATAAACTCTGGTTCTTGTAGAAGGCTTTGGAAGGCTTGAATAACGTCCTTGCAATAGTTTGGTAATATCCTGTGCCTTTTGTCAAATATATGATAATCACTTCCACGGGACTACATGGATTGGCAGAAACTATAATTTCTTTTGAACTGTGTATCCAAGGAAATGGGCAAGACTTCTAAAAATCAGATTGTTTGAAATTTCTAAGCATGGTATTGTTTGATATGAGATTAAATTGGTTGTGACCGGTAGGCTGAAAGGAACACATGACAGGAGATGGGACACTTGCAATCAAGAGGCTGGATAATGGTAGCCAATTCCCCTTCTAAGGCCCTGTGGATCAACCTCCAGCTTCCGACCAGTGGGCACAAGGGAGCCAATGAGTAATCAAACTGTTCAGCCCAAGTGCTAGTGTGCATTCCAAAACACTTGAAACTTCCTAGCAAGGTACGAAGAGTTTGAACTGAAAACAGCTGCAGTATTGTTCCTGCAAGTTTTTACTGATCTCTCTAACTCTATGATGAATATTTTGCGTCTTCATTATGACATCCATCATTGCTTACTGCTGTTTTAGCTTCCTCTATTGATCACCAACTTTTTGTTCCACTTCATTTGGAATGGAAGAACATTGACAAAATGGTGTTCTGAGTCTGCCGGGATGAGGGATGTGGCATCCCTGGTATCACAGGGTGGCTTCTCCTGAGATTTTTTGTTTCTTTTTTCTCTTCAACTACTTTAGAACACTGGAACACTAGAGGGCTTACCTGCTATGGCGGTAGGACCTGATGAGGAGCTGACAGCCTGGGAACCTGCAGTCCATGTGCCCTCCAGCCACTGGCTGGTGTCACGTTGTTGTGCAACCTACTGGTTTTGTTTGCACTAACAAAATTATAAAATGGAATTAGGCAAATGAAACTATACTTGTGTGTAAATTCTTCAAATTTAGTGGTTTTGGATAGTAACAAATTAGATTCCATTTGACAATGAGGTGCTATTGCTGTACAGTTGGAGAGCCTCTGCAATGCTGTTAGTTTTTGGGGAATAACAAGTGGGCTGCAGCCTAAGGAAGAGACAATGACAAAATTGCAAAACACAAATAAACATCAAATATTAAACTGGATGATATGGTAAGTCTATTAGGACAGGGATGTACACTGACAAGTACAGAGGCTAATATTATACACAGTGTCACAAATGTAACTGGAAAAAGGAGAGCAGTCAGAGGAAGCAGAGCATGCACAGTCACCAATAAACATGTACCAGTGTCCTTGTGAAGAGCACCAGAACATTCAGAGGAACAAATTCTTCACATTTAATAGTTTTTAGTTAATTGATATTCAGACTGACTTCAGTGTTCAAAGTGATGCACTGAAGTGACTGTTAGTATGTGGTGCTGCCACATTGGGCACATTCACACACAGATGGCTCATAATATGCTGAATCTCTTAATACCTTACCCAGCCGAGAACAGCAGCCAAAAGACAACATTACATGTTCTGCCTGCCCCCTTCGCAACTATTACGTCACTGACATCCTTCATCAAGAATTACTGCATACCACACAACCATTCCAAATATTGCAAACATGTACAATATCTACCTTATAAATCTCCTCCATGAATTTCTGGTTGAATGAACACAAAGACAAAACCATGGAAAATAAGTTAAATAATTTCCAGGTTTCAAAATATGAGACGAAGGGGAGAGAGAATTTATGGGTTTTACATTCCTCAGTTAGGAACTTTGAGGATGTGGTGGTGGTGGTTGTGGTGGTGGTGGTGGTGGTGGTGGTGGTGGTGGCAGGTGGGGGTGGGCGGTGGTGGGGAGTGACCAGCAACTCAATTCACATAAAATGTTCAGCCGCTTCATGAAACCTCATACTCTTGTACCATCATTCTCCACTAATTGTTTTTTTTCCTTTCTTTATTTCTTTCTTTTACATTAAGAGAACTGTGCTGGCATTTAAAGCATCATCTGCATCAGGACCAATATATATTTTTAATCATCTCCAGAGTTTTGGTCATTGTCTGATATTATGTAGAAATTTGTCTGTAAAATGCTCACCCTCTACACCTGTCAGAAAAAGAATTATTACTTGTTTTTGCTGAGATGCATAACTTTAATGCAATTGTTGGACTCTGATAATCCTTAATGAGCATCTGGTACAAAATCTTTCCTGTACTTTTATGTACTGAATTTCAAAATCACACTCTTGAAGTGCTAACATCCGATGAGTTGCTCTGCTGTTCATTGGTTACCAATTTAGTAAGAATGAAGGTGTCCTACAACCCGAAACAATGATAACATCTTCCCATAAGTAACAGAGAAACTTTGGCATGGAAAGGGCATTTATTCCTGTAATTATATACTTCCTCTCAGAGTACACAAGTGCACGACTTGGGAATGTGACAGTAGAATTTTCTTTGACTCAGTTAACCTCATTTAACTGATACATTTCTGTGCCAAGGGAAAAGTAAGTGGAATCAGTATCAAGGTAATATTTGGCGCTTAAGTCAGGATGATAAAGTAGTGGTGCCTCACACAGCTGGTTTTCAATGTTTTATGATGTTACTTAATCCATTTCCAGATGGAGATACAGGTGAAGATAAACAAAATCAAGGATGGAAATGATGTTAGCAATTGCAGAAACCGAGAAGACTTTAGTTGTCTACAGCACTTTGGTGCAGGAAAATTTCTTACTGCTTCCATTTTTGTCAGGTCAGGTTCTATTTCTCACAAAGAAAGTATATGTCTAAAGAATTTAATCTGTGATTTTGTGAATTCTTATTTATGCACCGTTACTGTGACTCTAGCTCTGCTAACTGCTTAAAGTACATGGCATACAATTACTAAATGCCTCCCCCCCCAATGCAGTACCAATTAGAAAGTCATCTACATAGTGTTAAGAATGTCAGTATTTCCCTTAAAACTTCATTAAGTGCAGTCATAAAGGCCGCTGATGATATTGACAGATATAAAGGTAATCTGGTAACATCTTACATTCCATAGAAAGGCTCTATACTTTCTGCTATTTACATCTTTCACTTGGTCACATTGTGCAGTAAACCACATCATTTCACCATGAGCACCACCAAATGAATGCACACTGCCATCCCTTTTTGTTAGTTTGGATTGGATTAGAATAGTCACTACCCGAGTGTTAAATTACCTGATTGTCCAACATCAGTTTAATTGTATTTTTAACTACTGCTTTCTAGGGCAAAGGTACTGGGTGCAATTTGCTATGTAATGGGTCATGATTCTTTACTTCAATTTTACAAGTGCAGCATCTGATCAGACCAGGTATTCCTGTAAACAGATAGATGTAAGATTTTAATACTTCTAGCAGTTCTTCTCATTAAGCTTCAGGGCATATCCACTAATGTTTGAATCTTGTTTTGAATACTAGTCAGAGGACGTGAATCATTATTCTCCTGCAGCCCAGCATATCCCTCAGAATTATTTGAAGTTGCAGTTCCTCAGTTTGTCAGTAATGAATGTCCTCATATTTATGAATGCAGCATCCTAATCACCTCTCTTGATGAATCCTTTCAACTCTCTCCTCTCCTCTTCCTTCCACTAGTCAACTCTGGTTTGATAGAAATAGAGTGTAAGAGAATGTATTCCCAAACCTCTTCGGAATCAGTCAATTCTGAGAACCAAACCAATGTTACGTGGTCCAGTAATTAATACACGGTGCTCATATTCCTCTTTTTAGATTCTAAACTTGAATAGTACCTGGTCTGTAATGGCTTTACTTTGATTGCTTACAGCAATGGCAGCATGCACATGACTAACAGGAAATGTTCAAAGTCCAAAGAGAGAGATTTTCTGAAATAGCTCCCGTTCTCCTTG